>NW_026068072.1:841099-884673 GCF_014885135.2 Alexandromys fortis
ACCTGCCAAGTTCTTTGATCTGTTTTGTACAAAAACTGAAGCTTTACAGAAGTAAAGTTGCAGCAGATTTTCACTACACAGTGTGTCTGTCTGTCATTTCCCTTGCATCGTATCCTGACTATCCTATCCTTCACCCTGGTCCCCCGTGGGTGGTGGTCTCCGAGAGGGACGGTCCGCGGCAGAGAATGTCAGTGTGACCTGACAGGAGGCACCGCCAGAGAATGCTGGCTATGGGAGGACATGCACTTACATCCCTGTGCCTCTACTGTTCTGTCTGTTAAATGGGACCAAGGGGGACTGGGGACAACGCTGAGGTCACTGGCACCAGGAAGAGCATTATGGGCTCTGGGTCACTTTAAGCAGGAGGCAAAACCTGACTCTTGCTTTCAAAGGTCACTTAGGGATGCTAAGTGTTGAAGAGCCTATTAAAGGGTTAAAAAGCCAATTGCTGATGGTGACTTTATAGTATGGTCTATTTCAACAGGGCCGAAGCTAAACAGACAACAGAAACTAACAAACGAACAACACACACGCTGCAGAAAACCGTGTAGAGTAACAGATATGGGTGGAAGGGCGTGGGTTGTGGGGATGAGAGAGAAGTGGGGAAAGAGAATCAACAAAAACTACTTTTGATTGAAGGTGCCATAATGAAGTTTAATGTGGTGTATGGTAATTAAAATACAAAAAACAAGGGGCAGGTGATTCCTAAGGTACAGACCTAAGGTTGACTCCTGAAATACACACTCATGCACACACAAACATGTAAAAGATGCATAAACATGAGCCAGGCTGTGGAGGCACACACCTTTATCCCGGTATTCAGGAGACAGAGGCAGGTAGATTTCTGTGAGTTCGAGGCCACCCTGGTCTACAGGGTGAGTTCTAGGACAGCCAGGGCTACACGGAGTAACCCTGTCTCCAAAACAAAAACAAAACCCAAAAACCTACGAGCTAGTGAAGGAGACCCTACAGTTGTGGGGGCTGAGCAGGGTGGAGGAGGGGAGGGCAGACAGGGACGGTCACAGCAGGGGTTGAGATAGCAAGTTCGGGTACCTGCATTGGCTTTAAGGTCCTCAGGGGTCACCATGACCACAAACCGGATGGCACGTTCATTCCGGAACATCTCATAGGCCCAGCGGCGGATGGAGCGCATACACTTGACCGCAGCAATGCCGTTGTTGGCAATGAGCACCTGAGGGGGACACCAGGAAGAGCTGGGGCCAATAGTGCCACCTGCACGGGGACCCGAGAGCACCCAGGCCGGAACATGATCCCACACAGCATATGCAGGGATGACAGGGGAATGGATGAGGGGCTTGGGTGGCAAAGGTGCCATTCCCTCCGACATCGATCGCTTGGGTGTTCCGTACACACCAGACTCCAGTGCTGTGTCTGCTCTGCTCTTCTCTGCTGCACTCTGCCCTCACAACAACCCCCTGAAGGAAGTTCTACCATTGTCCTATCTGGAGGATAAAAACACCGATGCTCAGAGGAGTGTGACACTTCCTCAGGGTCACACAGCCAGAGTGTCCTAACTCAGGCTCAAACCCAGATCTGGCAAACTATAAGGCTCGGATTTGGTTTTTAAAAATGATCATCCCAGCACTCAGGAGGCAGAGACAGGAGGATCTCTGTTAGTTCAAGGCTAACCTGGTCTACAGAGCAAATTCCAGGCTGGTCAAGGCTATATAGTGAGATTTCAATAAATAAATAAATTATATGTAAATATGGGAGCCCGTGCGCCAGCCTGGCCAGGTAAGTGTAGTCTCACCCCTCAACAAAGACGACTCTTTGGCAGCAGGCAGAGACTGCTACAGAGATCCCAATTGGTCAGTGTGTGGATGATAAATGTCTGTGTGGGGCCCAACGCCAGCTGCTACATCTGTAATTCAACCCCTACATCTAAAGCTTAGGACATATCTTGGGAGAGCAGGCAAAAAGGCTGTGAGAGCCCATGTCTCCCAGTGGGTCCAAATTGCAGTGCCTAGAAATGAGGGACGGAAGAGTAGAAATCAATGGGAACAGTGCCCACTGCCAACTGAGCATGCCCAGAGCCTGGCTTCAGGGCCAGTACTGCATAGACTGAGGAACACGGCACACACTTCCTTGGAGCTTGAGGCCAACCTGGAATACACAAACCCTATCTAAAAAAAAAAAAAAAAAAAAAAAAAGCAATTTCTGAATTTTCCTGCGGACTCTAAATCTGAGTGTTTTGTCAGCCTTGGGGTCACAGTTTGCTATGAACACAGTAGGAATAACCACAGAGTATGGACCTGCTTTGTAAGGAGTAGGAACCAGGTGAAACCAGGTGGACCCTCACACATGGCAACATTTGCTCAGCTGCAGCCCATCCGTGACGTCACAGTGTGGTCTCCTGTCCTCTAGGAAGCCCAGCTCAGGGAGTGGTGGCAGGGACGGAGGTCTATACATTCCGACCACCAGCCCAGGAAGCAGCCACACTCCAGCAAAGCACCCAGGAGCTCCTGACCAAGCCCAGAGCCTGTCTCGCCTTCTGAGGAATGAGGTAATGCACCCATGCGGGGGGGGGGGGGGGGGGGTGTGTGAAAAGTCCCCGAAGTCAAGCACCCAGCAAGTGTCCCAAGTGGCGGCTTACTTTCCCTCTGAAGTGTCCAACCAAGAAAAGGAGCCCACCCCCACCAGCATGCAGGACTCATCTGTACCTTCTCGATGACCCTGTTGCCCCCAAAGCGGGTGACAAACTCAGCTGGGGACGCGACAGTGAAATCTCTGTGCAGGTCCAGTTTCTTATGTTCACGGCCTCTCTTCACCAGGTGGAGTCCGGACATGCTGGGTCTGCAGAGAGGGAAGATGGGAGCCATGAGGGAGGAAGCCTGGGGTCTCCAGGGCAGAGTCGGAGCTGGGGCAGAGTCGGAGGGAAAAACCAGTGGCCAGGGAGAGTGTGTGTGCTCACATATCCTACATACAAACACACCCTACATATGCACACGCCACACACACACCCTACACACACACTCTATAATACACCCCCACTCACACACCCTACACACGCACACACACCACATACAAGCACACCCTACATATGCACCAAATACACACACACACACACACAAAAAAAAAAAAAACATGGAAGCACAAAGAGACTCAAGGCTGCCTCAGGAGGCCTCTGCCTGCCCTAACTCAGCTTTTGCTTGGCATGTCCCCTATCTGGGAACTTACAACAGCTATGGGCACGCTATAAGCAGAAAGGAGATCTGTACACACTATGACTCTTCATTCCAACATTTGACAAATTTAGTACACGGAACTTTCATGAACTTTTCTGTACAGACTTTTTATTATTATTAAAGCTGAAAAGTTTTTAAAAACATAGTATAGAAGTTGTGCTTCCGACTCTGCTTTCCCTCCCCCTTCCTTCCCACCCTGGGCCTGGAAAAACAGCTGACACCAGAAGAGAAGAAGAGGAAGGGTCAATCTATCACCAGTGAGTAGTGACCCCAGATCAGGTGTCAACACATAGGCACAATCACAGAGGGGTTCAGGAGGTGCTCCCCCCCCCCTCTCTCTCTCACACACACACACACACACACACACACACACACACACACTCAAAGAAAGCCGGGAAGAACATGAATGAGATGGGACTCCGAATGCGCATGCTGATGGCAGACTCAATGAAGCCTCTGGGCCCAAGGAAGACATCTGGGTCGGTTCTTGTGTGTTTGTACAGGAAATGCAAGGAGGATGAGCAGTCACCAAACCCTCTGGACTGTGGTGACCGGAGTCCCTGTCACCTGGTCACAAGGAGCACTGGCTGCTCCTGAGTACCCCACGGTGACTCCCAACTACCTGTAACTCCAACTCCAGGGATCTAACCCTGACTTCTGGCCTTTGTGGGCCCTCCACATGGTACATACACAGACATACATGCAGGTAAACATTGATACACATAAACTAAAAACAAGTAGAATCTTCAAAGAAACAAAAGTCCTCTGTATACAGTCAGTGTGGATAAAAACTCACTGAGGGTTCAGGAAACTTAAAGGCTTGAAAACAAAAGGAAAAACACATGACAAGATGGCTCAGTGGGCAAAGGTGCTTGCTGCCAAGTCTGACTATCTGAGTTCAATCCCCAGGACCCATGTAGTGGAAGGAAAGAAGCAACTCCTAAAAGTTGTCCTCTGATGCACGCATGCAAGCATGTATGCACGCGTGAGCACACACACACACACACACACACACACACATGCATACATCCCAAATAAATATAATAAAAACACAAACTACATCACAATACAAGGAAGGCCCCTGCCTCACTCCTCTGAAACCTCCGAAAAGAATCCCCTGTTGACTCCGGCATTTCACATCTGCAAGGTTCCACAACCCCTGGACACAGACCCACCCAGCTGAAGGGCAGAGATGCTTCCTGAGTGAAGTGAGTTAGGTTACACTGTGGGGACATCCTAGCACACACTCACCAGCTTAGGAAAACCACATAAGTCTAGAATCTCTTTGTCGAAGCAGTGTCTGTGTAACCCAAGATAGCCTAGAACTGAGATCCTCCTGGATCGGCCTCATAAGTAGCAGGGACATACAGCCTCAGCCATTACACACAGCACTGGGCTAGAAACACCAACTGATCCTCACATATGCGGCTGTTTGGTGACTGAAGCAGCATCGCTGGGCACACATCACTCTCTCCTGAGCGTCTGCCAGAGATGCCGCCTGTGGCCCGTGCCATCCAGAGAGGAGGCTTAGCTGTTCCACAGCTGCTCTGTCCAGGCGCCTCCCCAGGCTCTGGCAGAGCGGGCTCTGTTTGGCCTGCTTGCTTTCACAGATGAGGGTGGTGAGCCGCCACGGCCCTTTGTTCTCTATTTTCTTCTGGAGCAGGTGATTTTCAGCCTTCACTTGTTCTTTGTTGGTCCGTCCCACCCTCCTCACAGACGCTAGCATAGGAGGCTAACCCTCCGGGTGGTCCCCTTCCCACAGGTGCCATCCCTGGGGGTGGCTTCCATCTCATACACCCGACAAGCACCACAGATGTCTGTCCTTCCTTCTGCCTTTCCTCAGAGTAGGATTCTAATCTGGGGTGGCTGGCGGGCCCCATCTCTTTCTGGGTACTCCCTTGTTTTGCTGGCACAGGTCTGCTAGGAGAGTCACACGGTTAACAAGACAGTGTGTGGAACAGCAGTGTGCGTTACAGTGATGTCCTCGACCCACTGACCCCGCCCCAGGTCCCCACCACCTGCGTCCTGACCACATGCTGGCTGCTCTGCTGTAGGCACTGTTGCTCTTTCCTGGTGTCCCCTATGGCTTCCATGGCAGAAACCCTCACGTAGCTTTCTGAGAAAGCTATGGAAGGGGACAGAAAACATGACTGCCTTGCATGTCTGCCCACTGTTTTCCTTCTGCCCTTGTGTTCAGACCCGTTGTTCACTCTGTGCTGAGCTGAAGGAAGGCAAACTTCCTTCAGAGTTTTGAAGTCAGCATCGTGGTGTCGTAGTCCCCGGGTGTTTGGGGTTTTTATTGTTTGTTCCTTCTTGTTGTTTGGTTGGAGGGTTTTTGTTTGTTTTTTGGTTGGTGGGTTTTAATCCTTCATCTTTTGTCAGTGACCTGGTTTTTCCATATTTGGAAGCTTACATGTTCTTCTGTCCCCTGAATTGGACGGTGTCATGTGTGCACAAACATGTCTGTTTCTGTCAGCGAGGCTGTGGATTTGTTAGGCCCTCTCGGTCTGGTGTCCTAGTCCTTCACGGTGCTGGGACTGGAGCCCGAGGCTCACAGGCTATGGATGGAAGGATTCTGAGATCTATCCCACGCCCCGCCTTCTCTAAACTGAAAGTTAACACACTGGGACTCCTCCAAATATCTCCTTACCTCTTGTTCCTCCCTACCATATCCTGAAGCTTGGCTGTTGAAGTGCAGAGGTTAGCCTACCACATTATATATTTAGTTGAAATTCTGAAGTTAGCCGACTAGAGCATTTTCTTCTCTCCTCTTCTCTTCTGTCTTCTGGAGAAGTCCCTCAGCCTTCTCTCCTAACCATCCACGCAGCAAAATTCTTCATTTTGGCCCTTACGTCTTCAATGTCCCAGGGTTGGTTCGGGGGTATGTAAATTTTCCCTTTTTTTCCAAAACAGGGTTTCTCTGTAGCTTTGGAGCCTTTTCTGGAACTAGCTCTTGTAGACCAGGCTGGCCTCGAACTCACAGAGATCCTCCTGTCTCTGCCTCCTGAATGCTACCGCCCGGCTCCCTTCCGGCTTTCATAGAGCATGTTTAGTCATGAAGCTATGTGTGTGCATGGGGTGTGTGCACACATATGTGGAGGCCAGCAGACAACCTTGGGCACCATCCTCCAGACACTATTTCACCTCCTTTGGGACAGTCTCCCCCCCCCCCCCCCCCCCCCCCCCCCCCCCCCCCCCCCCCCCCCCCCCCCCCCCCCCCCCCCCCCCCCCCCCCCCTGGAGCTCACCCGTTATGCTGCGACGGCTGCCTGCAAAGTCCACACATCTGCCTGCCTCTGTCCCAATCTGGACACTTATTTTCTAATGGGTTGGTGGGAATCGAACTCAGTTCCCCCAACTCGCAATACTGACTGAGCCATGTCCCCAACCCAATGTCCCTTCCTTAGAGCATCCTATTCCTTGACACCTGATGGCCTGCTGACCCCAGTAAGGAGAGTAGTGTCCCTGTTTCAAGCGTCCCTCTCCTGAAAGGTGTCTATTGTTTCCAAAGCCATGGAGCACCCAGTTTTCCTATCTGGGATATGGGGACAATAACACATAGCTCATTCGGTAGGGCCGCATGTTTACTTATGATTAAGTGAGGCTGTCCAGACTCTCAGTAGAGGGAAAGAAAGGGGTCCAGGGTGACATGTGGCACCCACTGAATCAATGACCACACCAGGAGAGCCAGGGTCTACCTGCTCCTTAACCAAGAGGAGCAACAGCCACTCGCTGAGCCTACTCCACGAAGCCCCCATCTGAACTCTATCCTCGCCTTTCGGTGATCTTCCCCCACAGGCTGATAGCACCCTGCATCAGAAAGTCTGACCCCTCCACTCTCAGACACACAAACCTTCCAGCTCCTAGGACTTGATGGAAATACGCACAGTTAAGAAAAACTCCATTTTGAGGCTTAGAACCATCTGTGGCGTCACTTTGATTGGCTGGTGATGGAATCCCTTCTTCAGGCAGGCCTCGAACCCTTCCCTGAAGACCATCAAAGAAGCATGCAAGGCAAGGGGTAGCCTTGTTCCAGGCACAGGGCTGTTGTGACTCTTTTTGACAATGCTGGAAGCCAGCCAGTGTCGGCTCCAGACAGACGACCTTCCCTTGGCACTGGAGCCGGCTGAAGGAGAACCTAAGCACACTAAGTCCTGACCTTACGCAGAAGGACACGGGTGAGGGCTGAAATGAGCCACGGTGGCTCGGGAAATGGCTTCAAGCAGCAACCAACAACAGAGGTGCCAGCCAAACACCAGTCCCAGTCAGCTGCGGGGGCACAAGACCAGGCTGTTCTGGGAGGAAATCAATGTTGTCAAGGGCATACAATGGCCTGGACTTTCTCGCTGACTTCCTATCGCTCTGCGTAGGAGAAGCTGCCATCTGTTCTCAGTAACGAGAAAAGTTGATAAGCGACAGAGCTGGGCAGGTGATTTAACCCTATCTAACCTCAGAATTTAACCGGGGTAGAAAAGACTGAGTAGGTGCAAAGACAAACCCTGCAACATGGCCTCTGGAAATAAGAGAGAGGGCACAGGGGTCCTCAAGCAGGGCACTTCTGCTCCTCAGGAGGATGTGTGACAATATCAACTCAGACAGTCTGTACCTAGTGGGTCGAGATCAGAGATGTTGCTCAGTCCCATACAAGCATAGGACGGCCCCGAGCTCCAGTAGAGCTCCAGCGGGCAAACCTGGCTAGCCGAGGGCCACCCTCCTGATCTTCTGCTCCAGAACCTGTGACACCCTGCCACTACTCCGCTCCTCCCCTCAGACCTGAAATGGGGAGTGGTGATGCACCCTGAAATCAAAACACCTGGGAGGTGGAGACAGGATTGTGAATTCAAGGTCAGCCTGAGCCCACATGGGAAGTCTCCGTCTCAACAAGCAAATGCAGGCTGGGCCCCCAAGCCTGATGATTTGACTCTGAGCCTTTCAACCCCCAAGATGGAGGAAAGGAACCAACTAATGCAAACTGTTCTGACTGCCACAGATGTCACCCTCTCTCCAATAATTTTAAGATAAATTAAACAAACACACAGCATCTAGGGAGGTGGGGTGCCACTCAACGGTAGTACTCTTGCCTGTGGTGTAGTAGACCTTGGGTACCATCCTAGAACCAGAGAACAAACAGAGCTGTTCAGGGCCCCAGTGTCCCCCAACACTTAAATCCCTCACCCTCTCTTGTCGTCACTAGAGGATGGGCAGGAACCAGCACCCTGACCACCACATGGTGGGAGGGAGGCAACGTCTACACAAAGCATGTCTGTAGTTGGTAACGGGGCACAGGAAGAAGGCATGAAGCCAATGGAGCTGCTAAAGCCACTTTCCTACAGACAACTCAAAACTAGGTTCCTGGAGCCACAGAGATGGTTCAGCAGTTAAGAGAGCTTGCTGCTCCTCCAAAGGACCCGCATGGGTGGTTCACAGCTACCTCTAACTCCAGTTTCAGGGGATCTGACGCCATCTGCTGGCCTCTGGGGGTGCACACACATACACACACACACACACACACACATAAACTCACACACGCATACAGCATATACAGACAGATACACAGAGAGACACAGCATACCCACACACACACTCATACAGACAGACACACAGGCATAGAGAATATATAGACAGACAAACACACACACAGCAACACACAGAAATAAAAATGAATCTTACAGATAAGTAGGATACCAGATCAATAGACCTTTGGAGATTTCTATTAAAAAGCATTTAATTAAATGGATTTATTAATTTATTTGGAGGGGTCTGCATGAACTACCGTGTGTATGGAGAGGTCAGAGGGCAGCTTTTGGGAGTCAGTTCTTTCATTCCATCATATAGACTTCAGGAATTAAACTCAGGTCAAGGTTAGTGGCTGGCACCGTTGCCTGCCGAGTTGTCCTGACAGCCTGACCCTTGGGAATTTCTCAGGACACACACCCTTGCGATGCCTTCTAGAATGATACCAGGTCAAGGGTGAGCAGAGGTGGTCCCTGGACAAATTCAGTCTGCCATGAATGACTTTACCACATCCAAAGATTTCTATTGTGCCACATAACAATTACACTAACGTCCTGTTTTAGAGTCCTCTAGTGGAACACAGCCAGGCCCATTTAATTGTGTAGTTACTGCCACTATGAAAGGCAGAGTGAGTCGCTGTGAGAAACTATATGGTCACAAAGCGGAAAGTATTTACTATTTGGCCTTTTAGGAAAACAGCACACCAACCCTGAGCTAGACCGACACAGGGACTTTTGTATTGATTCCTGAATACACACCTGTAATCCCAACTCTCAGAAAGTAGACACAGGAGGATCCGGAGTTTGAGTTATGCTTGGGAGTTCAAGGCCAGCCTGGGCTATGTGAAATCATGTCTAAAAATATCAAAAGGAGAGGGAAGGGGTGGGTGCTGAGGAATAAGATGAACGCTATCTCTAGGAGGTGAGGGTAGGTGGATCATGGCAAGATCTCTCATGTAAGCAATGACAGAATCCTCGGGACAGCACATCCTTTGACCCAGAAAGAGGAGAGCCTGCTGGGGAAGGTTATCTTAGGCATGTTACAGGGGCCCTGTGGTGGGATATTAGTTTAAGATGTGTTACATTTGTTTATACTGTGGAACATTTGTTTAATGATGCAAAGATGTGTTGCATTCTTTTATGTTACATTTGTTTAACTCTGTGAAGCTGTGTTAGTTTGCCTGCCTAAAACATCTGGTTGGTCTAATAAAGAGCTGAATGGCCAATAGCAAGCAAGGCAGGAGAAAGGATAGGTGGGGCTGACATGCAGAGTGGATAAATAGAAGAAGAAAAAGAGAGAAAAGAGATCAAGGAACAAGAAAAGGAGGAAAGGAGGGCTCCAGGGGCCAGCCATATAGCTAGACACTGAGTAAGAAGGGAAGGAAATATACAGGAATAGAGAATGGTTAAAGTTCAGAGACAAAAGGTAGATGGGATAATTTAAGAAAAGCTGGCAAGGGCCTGAAAAGATGGCTTAATAGTTAAGAGCACTGACAGCTATTCCAGAGGACCTGAGTTCGATTCCCAGTATCCACATGGTAGCTCTCACAAATTACATTTGTAATTCCAGTTCTAGGGGATCCAATGCCCTCTTCTGACTTCTTCCAGTAGAGGACACATGCGTCATACATGTATACATATATGCAAGCCAAACACTCATACACATTTTTAATATAAACAAACAAATAAATAAGAAAGAAAAATTGACAAGAAACAAGCCAAGCTAAGACCGGGCATTTATAAGAAATAAACCTCCATTGTAGCTACAAAAATTCTTTGTTCTGCTAGTCTTCCTGGACCAGTTTATCCCCACCAGCCTGAAGCTGTTTATGAAAGAACCACTCTGCCAGGCAGTGGTGACACATGCCTTTAATCCTAGCACTCGGGAGGCAGAGGCAGGTGGATCTCTGTGAGTTCGAGGCCAGCCTGGTCTACAGAGCAAGTTCCAGGACAGGCTCCATAGCTATTGAGAAACCCTGTCTCAAAAAACGAAAAAAGAAAAAAGAAAGAAAAGAAAAAAGAAAGAACCACTCTGAAGCTTAATATTAATTACATATTCTTTGGCCTATTAGCTCAGGGTTTTTATTAACTAACTCTTACATCTGAAATTAACCCATTTCTATTATTTCCTATTTTACCACAAGGTTTGTGATTTTTTTACCTCACATCTTGCTTCTTGGGCAGCTACATGGCTTCTGCCTGACTCTGCCTTCTTTCTCCCAGCATTCAGTTTAGTTTTCCCACCTAGCTCTATTCTGCCCTGCCATAGGCCAAAGCAGCTTCTTTATTACCTACCCAATGGTAATAAAACATATTCAGAGCACACAGAGGGGAATCCCACATCACTCTGTGTGTGATTAATTTGGGAGCTGGGTGGCAGGCCCCTGAGAGGTGAAGGTGGAGGGATACGATCTCCATGCTCCATGAACCACTTGTGCCCATGAAGATGTGGCGGACCCCAGCCCTAGGTCCTTTTCTTGGCCCTTTGCTTAGACATGGCCAGCTAAAGGACTTCACAAAGGGTCCCTAAAGGCTTTGTTTAGTTAAGCAGGTCGAGCTTTTAACATAGCAGATACAGTTCAGAGCTGGTAGAATGAACCCTGTGGGCAACAGCCTAGGGTCAGTCGAATCCCTGCTCAAATCATGCTCAAGGCAACGGAGCCTTTGATCGGCGCTCGGGAAGCAGAGGCAGGTGGATCTCTGAGTTTGAAGTCAGCCTGGTCTATAGAGTGAGTTCCGAGACAGCCAGAGTTACACAGAGAAACCCTGTCTTGAAAAAAAAAAACAGAAGGTTGGGGCTGGAGAGATGGCTCAGAGGTTAAGAGCATTGCCTGCTCTATCAAAGGTCCTGAGTTCAATTCCCAGCAACCACATGGTGGCTCACAACCATCTGTAATGGGGTCTGGTGCCCTCTTCTGGCCTGCAGGCATAGACACAGACAGAATATTGCATACATAATAAATAAATAAATTTAAAAAAAAACAGAAGGCAAAAAAAAAAAGGAAAAGGAAGGAAAAGAGAAATTGGAGGTTACAGCATGAGAAGTTGGCATGACATCTACATAGAACTCATACCAGCATGGGGAAAGCACCCCACAAATGATAGCAGGTATAATGACTGTGCAAGCTAATCTAATAAAGTCTCCCTGTAATACATATTACAAGGTGTTCTATCCACCCTGATCACCTGGAGAGCCCAGACCTTGAATTAGAGTTGCAGGAGATCTTTAGGGAACCTGTTCTAGACCTGGGGTGCAAGCCTAGGATTATGGTTAGTCCTGAGCCCGTCGATACTGGCTGGCTGGCTGGCTTGGTTTCCTACATGTACATACCAGCAATAAAGTCTATCTTATAAATTAGTCATGGTAAGAGATTCAGAATAACAGGGCCAGTGGCGATGCACATGCCTTTAATCCCAACACTCCAGAAGCAGAGCAGGCAGATCGCAGTATCCTGGTCTACAGAGCTACTTCTAGGACTGACAAGGCTACACAGAGAAATCTTGTCTCAAAAACAAAACAACAACAAAAAAGATTTCCAATAATATTAATAAACAGATTCATTGTAACAAGTACCAATAAAATCTCCAGCATCTCTCCCCTCCTGCTTTTAGGCAATTGTTAAGGAAATAAGAGTGACTTGAGGGGCTGGAGAGATGACTCAGTGGTTAAGAGCATTGCCTGCTCTTCCAAAAGTCCTGAGTTCAATTCCCAGCAACCACATGGTGGCTCACAACCATCTGTAATGAGGTCTGGTGCCCTCTTCTGGCCTGTAGGCATACACACAGATAGAATATTGTATACATAATAAATAAATAATAAATAAATAAATAAATATAAAAGAAGAGTGACTTGAGCAGAAGTAGCATGGTAACATAATAGCCATGTGGTGACCAGGAACGCACTAAATACTGAGGTGCAGATAGCATACAAAGAATGGATACACTGTACAAAAGGATGCTTTGTGTCCGGGATGGACTCTCACGAGATTTCATCACATCCCTTAGGGCCATCAACGACATAAAACATACTAACTATGTCTGGAATTTTTAACTCGATATTTTCAGACCATGATTGATAGAAGGTAAAACCACAAAGAAGGGAAGACTATTGAACTGACCAGACATTTGCTACCACTTGACTGGGAGTTTCTGGAAGATACAAGTAGTTCTTGCCAAACACAGCTATACCCCTTCTTGTTTGCAGAGGCAAACTTTACACACATGGGACGTGCATAGCGGATCCTGATGGACTAGGTTATCTGCTGTAAGAAAGTAGCTAAGGAGAAGGCAGTGCCTCAGCTCCAGGCTGTGGCTCGCTGTGCTGTATCTACATCACAGAGGAGACAAAGCTGGACTATCCACTGCACACAGTGACTGCTTGCACGTGTTAAAGTGTATCATTTGCAGGAACACGCTGGACCTAGGAAAAGCCTGGCACACACAGCAAGGCTGGCAAGTCAAGTCCCAGCTAGTTGATACCTCAAGTGTTATAACCTTAGCCTCTGTCCGACTACTCAGGTCATCTAGCAAAGCCCACAAGTCGTGGCACAGGCTTTCTAGAAACCAGTGAGTGGAGCTATGTGCCAATAAAACTTTATTTGTGCACTCTGACCTTTGAATTTCTCATAGTTTTCACACAAATGGTGTTCTTTTGATTGCTTTCAACTGTTTAACCCCATAGGAACTATTGCTCTCAGGCCAGAAAAACACAGATAAACTCATCATTTGCAGAGCCCTCTTGAAAAAAGACTAAAAGTGAATTACAATACAATAAATTCTGTATGGTTCAATTTTATAAATTAAACATGTGCACCGGAAACAAGGCTTGTCTAGTATCTACTGTTGATCCACGTGGAATTATATCTTTACTTCTCTTTTTGTGTATCCATAATTTTCTAAGTTTGTGCATTTGTTTGTTTAAGGCTTTATGTGTGTTGGCTTTCTTATACAGCCCAAGTTGGCCTCAAACTCAATCCTCCTGCCTCAGCAGTGCCAGGATTACAAATGTGCACTACACTCCGGGCTAAAGGGCTGAATTCTCAGCAACGAGTGCAACATCCCTTTGGTGACTGTTTTCATAGTGCGATAAACGAAAGGAGAAAGGAAAGTAACAGTCGAGTGGGTGGGGCTAGAAGCTCTGCCCAATCAGTATGCCCAGAAAATGACCTTTAATACAAAGCTTGCTCAGGGTACCTGGGCTCTCCAAGGGCTTCAGCTTCAAAAAGTGTTGCCTCCACAAGCGTCACTTTGTCAAGGCCAAAGAGGCAAGAGGAGGGGAGATAGGAAAGGTGCCGCGTCCCAGGAATATCTCGAGGCACTTGTGTGCTGGGTAATGTTTTCTCCAAACAACATCACTGAGTGCCCACCTAGGACGCTAGTTTGCGAGGTGGGCTCCATCCTATAGCGGCCCAAGCTAAACTCGCATCTCTTTGGGAGGAAGGTGGGGAAAGATAGGGTGTCCAGGGGCGGACAGCGGATCTGGACTGGGAGGGGTACACGAGTTTGTAAAAGCAGTTACTAAAATCGCGGGCTTACTTACTTTCCTGTGCGCTCAGGGAAACAGACCTTGCATTTAGCGGGGCTCATGTTGCCCGGCCCACCGGCCAATCCTAGCCGGCTCCCATGGGGATGCGCAGTTTGCAACCCCTAATCCCAGGGAGCAAGCCCCGTTCCCAAGGCACAGCACGGTCGCCAGGTCGCCACCAGAGTCGGAAGCGTTCTCCCGGAGGGCCTCTGACCGCAGCTTGCGACAGCTGCAACAAGCGGAGCAGTGCGCCTCGCAGGCCATCCCGAACTGCTCTCCACTCTCGGAAGCTGAAGCAAAGCCCCGCCTGGCCACGCCCTGCTAGAATGACCGACCTCCTGCCAGTCCCCTACACCTCCCACCAGGCTATGTGGCTCCACCCACGCCCCTACGGCTCGGCCACGCCCCAGGGCCTCGCCCCCAGCCAACTCCCAGTTCCGACCAGGCCACGCCCCCAGAGAGCTGTCCCGCCCGGGCCCCGCCTCCCCTGTCCCCAAGCCACCCCCGCTCCTGCTCCGGACCACCGGTGAACTCATGGAGTCTGTCCTCTTCCTCCCAGCAACCCCGGAGATGTTTCACAGCCCTCTACACTGCACTCTATAAGTTTGACATGCACGGTAGGGATCCGATGAAAATCCTGAAACTGAAGAGGCAGTCACTTTTGTGCTGGTTACAGAGGCGGGGGGGGGGGGGGGGGGGGGGGGGGCTCAAAGAGGTTCCCACGTTCAGTTTAAAGATGTTTTAAGTTACATTTATTATTTTTATAGACAGGGGGTGGACCTCCCTCAGCAAGTGTGGAGATCAGGGAACAATTAATTTGTGGGAGTCGGTTCTCGCCTTCCACCACGTGGGTCCTGGGGATTGCTTGGGTTACCAGGCTTTTTTACTCATTGGAGCCACCTCACAGCCACCGAGGTCTCTATTAAGCATCAACAAAATCGGAAAAAGTCCAGGAGGCTCCCTGGGCTCATCCCCACCACACCTTGGCTTCACAGATGAGGAAGGCGTGGACCGGAGAAGAGAAGGCCCTCACAGGGACAGGACTATACATAAGCACGTTCTGAAGGACTGCATAAAAATCCTGCAATGAACTCTGGGGGGCGGGGTGGGGTGGGGGCGGGGTTACTGAGGGCGTAGCTTAGTGGTAACCCCTGATGGCACCTGTTCCCTGAGCTATACGCCCAGGATCTCCCTCTAGAGGGCCACTAAGCACCCCACAGCCATGTGAACAGGAACCCTTGCCCCAGTTATACAAGAGTCGGAGATTCTGGGAGGCCTGCATTAGACAATTGAAGAAAAACAAAAAAGGATGGGCCAAATTCGCAGTTTAGATTTTCTAGGTCTCCCCACCCCAACCATGGTTTTTAGCCTCACCTCCTCAAAAAAGAAGAGGAGGAAGAGGAAGAAGGAAGGAAAGAGACAGGGAGGAAGGGAAGGAGGGAGGAAACCCACAATAGGTTGATTTGGTTTTCTTCTTGTAAGTTTCGGCACGACCTATCCTCCCACTGACTAAGTAACAAAGACCCCCAAACAGCCTCCCTTCCCGCTCAGGATCCTGCAGAAAAGTCTGGCTCTGCAGCTTCCTGACAGCCGCACTCCCAAAGCTCCCTCAATCTTCTGTGGATGTTCTAACTTGGGGCTAACAGTGTGGACGGCACCATGTGAAGACCAGCTCCCCAGTGGATCAGCTGCAAGCTTGACGCAGATTTGTCTGAATTCTTTTTTGACAGGAGAGAGGAAGTCGTGGTCCAGCAGAGATCTGATCTCAGCACTGGCTCGACAGACATGCTGACAGCGTGGACTCGGTAGAGCTAGTGAGCGTGGACCTCTACCTCTGGGCTCTGCTCCCCCGAGCCCAGAACTCTCGCCTAGTGCGAGGAAGAAACCAGATGCAGCACGCCCTGGGACTGTACTTCGCCAGACCACCAAGGTCATCCGAACCGTGCAGGTCAAATTCTATTTTGGTGTTTCTGCTGCTGCCCAGGCTGGCTTCAAACCTTTGGGTTTGGGCCATCCTCCTGCCTCAGCCATCCTAGGCGGCCAGACTCCGGGTGGCACCACCACACCCCGGCTGATTTCCTTCCGCCTGCATATATTAAGGAATAAAGATGGAAAGGATGGAACACTACACACCCTGGTGTGCCACTCTGCCTGCGGACAAACCAACATGTGCTTTTCTCTTTTTTCTTTTCTTTCCCTTTTTTTTCCCCGTTTTTCTTTTGAACTGAGACAGGGTCTCAAGTAGCTGGCCTTGAACTCCTGACCTTCTTGCCTCAGCCTCCCCGGTGCTGGGTTTACAGGCATGAGCTCCCCTCCCCAATGGCTGCGCTGCTGAATGAAATTGCTCAGATGGGACCGACCATGGCTCCACCTCATTTTTAAGCCTTTCTCTTGTGCTATCAGCAGCTAAATTTAACTTTTGGGTATTGCAGAGGGAAAGTCTTGGTCAGTTGCAAGACACACACTCAACAAGAATCTCTTGCAACAAGAATCTGATTGCAAGAGGCTGGCTGTGGGGTGGAAAACTGTGTTCTGACAAACTTGGCTGCCCTACCCTCCAATGTGACCTTGACTGAACCCTTCTCTGCACTTTCTGATCTATAAAACCACCGCATAATTTGCTTTCACTGAAAGAAAACTCAGGAATAATGCTCTAGCTCAGCTGGTCATGTTTGCCCACACACGGCAAGCCCAGGCTCACACATGCACGTGCCTGTGATCCCAGCACCGGAGAGTGGGGAGGGGAACAGGGTGATCAGGTGGTCAAGGTTACCCTTGAACAGCCCAAATTCACCCCCAGAACTCACAAGGTAGAAGAACTAACTCCAGAAAACTGTTCTCTGACCTCCACACGCTCCATGGCACATGTGTACACATGTGCAATACAACCACACACATACTGCACACATACCACACACATGCAACAAAACCACACACATGCCACACATGCCACACACAACATACCCATATGTAAACACTACACATACAACCACAACTACACACCTGACCACACACTTATAGTACACACACTAACACATAACACAGCGCACAGTCCTCCCTTTGAAACTCCCAGGGCCCATGTACATTGGGATTCGGAATGTGTTTTTTAGAAAGGCTAAATTGTGTTCTCCGTGTTATCACACTGATAATTCAGCACAGGGAGGGAAGCCTGCAGATAAGACAGCTCAGCACTGTGGAGAGAGAGAGTCCGCTTTCATAGCTTTACCCTCAGCAGCGCAGTGTCCTAACCCTGAACCCCATCCTGTCCCACCTAATCCACCCACAGCATGCAGTCAGCGCCACAGTCTGTCCCTGTTAGGACAGGGGACAGTGGCAGTTTTGAACCCAGGTGTCTTACACCAGGTCCACTGTGCACCAAATCTACGGGTACATAGTTGGCAGGAAGGGTTACACTGCATCCGGGGTTTGTGACCTGCACCTCAGAGACTGTGAGCAACTGTTTTGACACACCACACGATGTGCTTATTGGCTCTGTTTCTATGAGTTATGGGAGAATTTGAACCCTTGACGACCAACCAAGTCCAGAAAAGGACCAAAGAGTATCAGTATCCATCAACATATTCTTCCATCAGTCTATTCCTCTAGTCAATCTCTCATCCACCCTTCATCTACCCATTCTTCTCTGTAGTCAGCACCCATCCATCTATTCAGCTATCCATCTACATATATCCATCCATCCATCCATCTATCCTTCTAAGCACCCATTCAGCCTTCCATCCACCCATCTACTCATCCATCCGTCTACCTATCTATCCATTGATCCACCTGAAGAGTCCAAGAAAAAGAATATAAAAATGTAGATTCCAAAGAGAGCGATGTAGAAATAAAGAAATATAAAGTTGTAAGTCTAGGAGAATGAGAGCAGACTGTCAGCAGCTTTCTCAGCAGCTTGAGGATGAACTATTAACAGTGGGCTATTTCACTTTACAACCCACAGCTCTATTTACAAGACCGGAGCTTCTCTCTGCAAACTGAGAGTAGTGTTCTGGCCATCCTTGATAAATGACAGATGTGAACTGAGTTAACCTTTAGGAGACAGAGATGCTGACCTCTGGGATAGGCACTGTCTCTGTTATGGGAAACTGGCACCATTAAAGGGGAGGCAGGGGCTTCAGTACACACCGCCCCGAGGTACCAGGAGAGACGGTGGACAAGGCAGAAACACGGGTTTGACTAATGAGCTCTGAGAAAGGAGGTTGTAAAGTGACAGGCAGCCTTTATCTGAGTTTTACCTTGAGATAGGGTGAAGAACTTTCTTCTAGCCAGGTGGTGGTGGCACATGCCTTTAATCCAATCCCAGCACTTGGGAGGCAAAGGCAGGCATATCTCTGTGAGTTCGAGGCCAGCCTGGTCTACAAGAGCTAGTTCCAGGACAGGCTCCAAACCTACAGAGAAACCCTGTCTCGGGGGAAAAAAAAAAAAAAAAAAAAAAACAACCAACAACAAAAAAAGAACTTTCTTCTATCTTCTAAGTTTCCAGCCTAAGAACCAATTATTCTAATTTATTAACCCTCTGATATTACTAGCAGTCCCTTTTTCTAACTAATTGCTAAAGACAACTGTTGTCTTGCAATTAGTGACTTTCACTGTAATCTCCTCTGAAACATATTTCATGATTGCTGCCTAGTTACCCATTGACGTTAGAACCTACTCCCCTCTCTTAGGGTCTCCGTTGACTGGCCCACTAGTCGGGACAAGATCATAAAAATTCCTTTGTTCAGACCTAATGCTTGGTGCCCCTACTTAGAAACCGGCCTTTGGCCACAGCCTAATAAACACCATCTCTAGCTGTGGTCTCAGCTAGCTGATAAGCTTCTGTGCCCCGTGGTATTGTTTGGGTTTTTGTTTGTTTGTTTGTTTTAAGTTTGCTTCTGGTTTTCCTGGAATCTGGTTTCTGGAATAAAGTTTGCTTCTGGTTTATTAGACTTTGGTGGACTGTCCCCATCTTTGCGCGAACCCCTGGACTCAACACACCAACCATCCATCATCAGTTTCCACATTTGTATCTTTGCATGCGCCAGAATGTAGATTTTGTCTGTAAAGAGCACACATCACTTATTTTGTCCATGCGTTTGGCAAATATTCAGAGGCTACCGTAGCCAGTGCTGGGCGGGGCGGTGAGCAAAGGCAGACCCCGCACTCAGGGACTTGCTCCCCAGCACAGGAGAGAGGCCACACACACAAGCAGATAAAGACATAGCGGGCACAGATAAAAACAGAGTGGGCTCTGAAGAAGCTAGGAGCTAGACTACAGAAACTAAAGGCGGGTCAGGGACAGGGAGCGCTGGGTAGCAGGTCCTTACAAAGATGAAAAGGAGGAGGCCAGTCCATCCTTAGTGTCACCAAAAATTCTAGGATAGTGACAGCCACTGAAAGTGCAAGTCCCAAATCGTGTGGTCACCACAGGCCTTTAATCCCAGGACTCAGAAGCAGGGGCAGGTGGATCTCTGTGAGTTCAAGGCCAGTCTGGTCTATAGAACAATTTCCAGGACAGTCAGAGCTACACAAAGAAACCCTGTTTTAAAAAACAAAAGACAGAAGAGTGCGAATCCCTGCTGTGGGATGTGGGGAGGGGGGCTGGTGGGAACAAAGGAGCCTTCAGTGTAGAAGGAGAAAGAGCCAAGGAGGAGGGCTCTAGGAAGGTGAGGACGAAGTAGGAAGGAAGGAGCTTCCGCCTGCCACTGCGGCCTGGCCAGAAGAAGCCCGTCTAGAAATTGGCACCTGCAGCAGAGCTGGAGCCAGAGGGCTTGATCAGAAGCCACAAGAGGCCACAGACATGTCATTTCCGCCATGGTTCTTACAGAAGGGCAGACACCCAGGCTTCTCCCAGGTCTTCACTAGCTGTGTTTGCAATGGGAAGAAGCCAAGACAATCGGCTAAACCTCTAGTCTGGGTATCCTTCCACAGAAACTGGGTATCCCAAGATTTTAGGAGACCCAGCGAGCAGCTGCTGAGATGTGAGGATATTCCCCTGAAAAGTTATCAGGTTGAAGACTTAAGCTCCAAATTCATATGCTGTATTCATATCTGGAGACAGGGCCTCGGGGAATTAAGATGAGGTCATGAGGATATGACCCCCACCCCATGATGGCGTTAATGGCTTTATAAGAAGAGGAAGTGGGACCTGAGCTGGCATTTTAGCCTGTCTCCTCGTGTGATACCTCTGCCATATTAGGATGCTAGGCAAGGCCCCCACCAGGTGGCAGGCCCTGCTGCTCCTGGACTTCTCGGAACCAATGAGCTCTATCTGTCTCTCTCTCTCTCTCTCTCTCTCTCTCTCTCTCTCTCTCTCTCTCTCTCTCCCCTCTCTACCCCCCACCCCCCGTTGTCTAAGACAGGCTTTCTCTGTGTAGCCTCGGCTGTCCTGGAACTCACTGTAGAACAGGCTGGCCTCAAACCCATAGAAAAATCCACCTGCCTCTGCCTCTAAGTGCTGGGATTAAAGGCATGTGCCACCACTACCCAGCTTCCACCTGGGGTTCTTTAACTGGTAACTAGTTACCCACACGCTCCTCTTTCCCAGCTGGGCTGAGAGCTCTAGAAAGCCACTTTGCTGGCATGGGGCCCTGGGCCCACAGCAGGTGCACACAGTGGGTGCACACAGCAGAAGCATACAGCAGATACACACAGCAGGTGCACGCAGCAGGTGCACACAGCGGGTGCACACAGCAGGTGCACACAGCGGGTGCACACAGCAGGTGCACACAGCGGGTGCACACAACGGGTGCACACAGCAGAAGCATGCAGCAGATATACACAGCAGGTGCACGCAGCAGGTGCACACAGCGGGTGTACACAGCAGAAGCATGCAGCAGGTGCACACAGTGGGTGCACACAGCAGGAGCACAGAGAAGGTGCACACAGCAGATGCACACAGCAGGAGCATGCAGCAGATGCACACAGTGGGTGCACACAGCAGGAGCACAGAGGTGCACAATTAGTGATTCTGAAAGGAAGGAACAGGAAGCAAAGAAGTCAGGCCTTGCCTTCTGCTCTTCACATAGCTACCCTCAGGTATTGGCTTAGGTGCTGGGGAAGGATGCAAATCCCACTGCAAATCAAGGATACGAAAGTCACTCTAAGTTCTCTCCTAACTCCCAGTATGAAGAGAAGGTACGTTACCTCATAGTGGGTGTGTGGGACTCAGGGTCACTTGAGTTTGGTGCAGCCTCCAGAGACAGGGTGCCCAGGCTGGGCCTGCTGCCCTTCCGGGGAGAATCCCTGAAGGAGCCAGCACTGGGGTCCTCATCAGAGGAGTTGTCATCGAAGGAGCCCAGGATAAAGTTGGTCATCAGCTGTCTCTTGATGTGTGCCTGTTTCTTGTCCTCTCTGGAGGGGGGTTTGGCTTGCTGGCCTGGAGGCCTGGCAGGAGAGGATAAACCATTGGTACCTGGGACTTCTGAGCCTTGGGCTGCTGTCCCATTGGTTTGGAGTTCTGGGGAGGGCCAGGTGTCATTGGAAGACAGTGGATTCCTTGGAGGCTTCTGGTGTGAGGGGGGCAGGGAGTTCTGACAACTGGCATCTCTGGGGCCTCTGTGGGAGGCTGGCTTCTCCTGGTCCGGAGTGTCCAGATTGCTGCAGTCGCCATGTTTTTGCAGGGGCTCCGCTGACCTGTCTGATTCCTCGCTTGAAAGAAGACTCGCTTCCTCCTTACTGCTGCTGAGTGGCTTGAAGTCTGTCATTGTCCCCCAGAGTTTTAACCAGGAAAACGTCAGGCAGGAAAAAACCAGGCAGGTTAAAAAGAGAAGCAAGACCATTCAGACACCTGTCAAGAGAAGAGAGAGCTTACAGTTACAACCAAGAGATTTCTCTCCTAATGCAGCAAGTGGGGCAAGGGTATTGGAGGTCCTATACTGGAGGGACAGTGAGCAGAGAAATAGGGTTCTCCTCTGACCTCAGGTCCTACCATGCTCCTGTGACCCAAGGCATGCTGCTAACCTCCTGGATGTGGGTATATTTTGTGACTTGAATATGTCCCCCCAAAGTTCATGTGTGATCCCCAATTAAACAGTGCAGGAGGCAGTGAGGAAGAACACGGCAGGCGGAGAGGATGTCAAGGGTGGGTCTCTTGCTCTCTTGCGCATCTGCTTCTACCAGGGGTGAGGTACAAGAAGATTCTCATGAAACATAGGCTTTTCAACATTGGGCTTCCAGCCTCAAACCAGGAACTAAAGAGGTATTCTTGAGGCTGGATAGATGGCTCAGCAGCTAAAAGCACTGGCTGCTCCTGCAGAGGATCTGGGTTCAATTCCCAGCACCCACCTAGCAGTTCACAACTATCTATAATTCCAGTTTCAGGGGAGCCTAGGCCTTCCTCTGACCACAGAAGGCACCAGACACACATGTGGCTGTGTGTGTGTATGTGTGTGTGTGTGTGTCGTGTGTGTGTGTGTGTGTGTGTGTGTGTGTCTGTGGCAGGCACAAGAACTATAGGCAACTAAGGAATGCTGGGAGCAGGAGAAATAGTCTTCCTCAGGGAAGAGCACACCAACTGGTTATCCAATACCAAATGGTCAGCCCGGAAAACATGCAAGTAACATTATCTGGTCTGAGTAGGTTGTACATTTAGGGATAGATATGCATATGCATATATGCATGTAACAATAATAATAATAAAAAGACCAAGAATTGGAAAACAGCAAAAAGGAGTCTATGGAAGGGTTTGGAGGGAGGATAATACTATAATTATATTAGTCTCAAAAAATACTGACAAAAGAAGAAACAAATCTTTCTTTAAAAAGATAAATAAATCTTTTAAAAGGATTCATCTGTTCTTTATAAATACAGTCTCAGATACTTTAAGATCACAACCAACATTTGCTCAACATAAGCCACCCATGAGAAAGAACTAAAGAACGTAATACACCACAAAGGACTTTGTTCTAGAAGCATTATTTATTACATCAAAAACATGGAAAAATTTCAAATATTCTTTAAGGCCCAGCATGGTGGCACACACCTTCAATCCCAGTACTCAGGAGGCAGAGGCAGGTGGATCCCTGTTGCATCCCAGACCAGCCTGGAATACATACTGAGACCATTTCAAAATAAAAAAGATAAAAGATAAAAAGACATAGATAAAAGTCAGATGTCTTTTAACTGAGGAATAAACAGAATGAGGCCCCTCTACACAATGGAGTATTACTCGGCCGTAAAAAGGAATGAAGCCGTCTGTGATTCACACTGCAACATGGCTGAATCTGAAAACCTTGCGCCAATCATGAGAAAACACAGATTATAATTCTGTATCTTCAAAATGTCCAGACCAGGCTAACCCCAGACAGGAAGATTCGTGGTTACCGAGGGAAGTGGGATGGGAACGATGTTCGGGGGATGGAATCTAAGGTGTACTGTGACCACAGGCACTCTGAACACACTGACAGCGCTGGCATGTTCTAGTTTTCTAGGATGTATTTATTTTATGTATAGGAGTGTTTTGCAAGCATGTATGTACGTATATCATGTATGTACCTTGTGCCCTTAGAGCTTAAAAAAGAGCATCAGGAGCCGGGCCGTGGTGACACACGCCTTTAATCCCAGCACTCGGGAGGCAGAGGCAGGTGGATCTCTGGGAATTTGAGGCCAGCCTGGTCTACAAGAGCCAGTACCAGGACAGGCTCCAAAGCTACAGAGAAACCCTGTCTCAAAAAACAAAGCAAAAGAAAACAAAACAAAAAGAACATCAGGCATCAGGTCAGGTCTCCTGGAGTTAGGGATGGCTGTGAGCCACCATGTGGGTGCGGGGAACTGAATTTGGGTTCTTTGCAAGAGCAGCCAGTGCTCTTAGCCACTGAGTAGTCTCTCCAGCCTTGCGAATTTGTTCTTTACATAAGTGGTTTATTGTTGTAGGAAGTCCTTCTTTTTATGTACCGCTTTTATTGGTTAATGAATAAAGAAACTGCTTTCGGCCAGTGGCTTAACAGAAGATAGCCAGGCTGGAAAATATATATATAGAGAGAGAGTAGGCAGAGTCAGTGAGAAGCCATGTAGCCCCACCAGAGAGAGATGCTGGACAGTACCTTGCAGGTAAGCCACAGCCACGTGGTGATACACAGATTAATAGAAATGGGTTAAATTAAGATGTAAGAGCTAGCCAATAAGAAGCTAGAGCTAATGGGCCAAGCAGTGGTTTAATTAACAGTTTCTGTGTGGTTATTTTGGAGCTGAGCAACCAGGAACAAACAAGCAGCCTCCTACAATAGATTATATGTCATATAAATGACTTGTATGCTACATAAATGACTTGTATGTTATGCAAGTGACTTGTATGCTATGTAAACTACTTGTGCATTATGCAAATTACTTCTGTGCTCTGTAAATATCTTGTATGTATGTGGATGACTTGTGTGTTATGTAAATGATTTATATGTTATGTAGATGACTTGTGTGCTATGTAAATACCTTGTGTGCTATGTAAACTACCAGTGCATTATGTAAATTACTTCTGTGCTCTGTAAATACCTGTGTACTATGTGGATGACTTCTGTGCTCTGTAAATACCTTGTGTGCTATGTGGATGACTTGTGTGCTCTGTAAATGACTTTAGCCACATTGCTAGCCTTCTGCACCAACAAACACCTCTGCAGACTTAACTAACGATGCTGAAAACACTGGGAAGAAACTGGATCTGTATTGCACACTGACTTTTCTGCCACTGTTCTCTAAACAATGCCGTCTAATGGCTCTCTAGCATTTACACCGTGTGGGGTTATAAGTAACCCAGAGATTGGAGTATGGAGGGGCTGCGTGTAGGCATCAGGTAAACACACCATTGTATGAGGGATTTTGGTATCTGTGGAGGTAGGGGTCAAGGATGGCTGCAAACCACCCAAGATCAGTGTTGCTGCTGTGGCTAGCTTCCTCTACTTCCTCACAGTGTCACGGCTGTCCTCATGCCCTGGAGGAAGGACTGCATCCTGACCCAGGGCAAGCGCACCTGACCCACACTCACAACTAGAATGGACTCTCAACAAAACCACAGAAGGCCGGCCCTGGGGTCTGGAGTACAGTCGTCTGTGCTGCAGACTGAGCAAGCATGGGTGGGGTGACTGAATTAGGATTCCGATTCTAACCCCAGTTCTTCCTCTCACAGCTCTGCCCTCTGATGAGCAGATAATTACTGTCTGAAGGAAATATCTTTTAAAAAGAAGTGGGATTTGGGCCCAGAGAGATTGTCGACTAAATGTGGTAGCTATGTAAGCCGGAAGATCTGCATTCAATCCCCGGAGGCCACAAGAAAAACTGGCTATGGTGGCACATCTGTAATCCCAGTAATCCCAGTGCCCATGTGGCGAGATGGGAGGGGAGACAGGTAAGTCATTCAGAAACATGTGGGTCCGGCAGCACAATGGAAAAAAATCAGAGAGACACTGCTTCAAAAAACAACAGGTGGCTGGGCAGTGGTGGCGGGAACACTCAGGAGGCAGAGGCAGGCGGATCTCTGTGAGAGAAACCCTGTCTCCAACAACAACAACAACAAAATCCAACTCCCAGGAAAGTTATCTTCTGACCTCTACAGGCAGGCCAGCCTGCTCACACAGAGAAATCTCCTAAAATCATGGTTTGGACATCTCTGAAGCCAGTCTGCTGGCCTGGCTAAGGCTGTAGCTGAGGGCCGAGTGGGTGCTTGCCCAACAGGCATGCAGCCTTGGGGTACCCGAACTCCCCCAGAGAAGAACTAGACTGACCAATGCGGTCACGGTTATGTCAGAAACACTGCAAAATCAGGACGCACAGCTCAGGCCTGTGGCGTCTAAACGGCGTCTTCTTTTGTAATTTCCACACAACATTCTTTAGGGAAATGGAAAGTGTTCTTGGGTTTTCCTGGAAATGTGGGAGCCATGTGTGGACCTCATGACCGCTTGGCAGTTGGATCTCTGTGCCGTTGGCAAGGAGCTCTGGGTAAGGAACAAACTCAGGTTTTATTTTCTTTGAAGGTCGTCAAGTTTCTTTTTTAAAGAAAAGCGAGTCAAGAGTGAGTCGGTGTCAACGTCATGGTCATCTCAGCTGACACACACAGAAACTGATAAATCCCACACCTTTCCCTGACTGAAAAAAAAAAACCATTTAGGGAACCAGAAATAGGAGGGGGTCTTAAAATAACAATGACACGCCCCCAAAGACCAGAGATGAGACTGGGAAAGACACCTGTCCGGTTCTAGCCGAGCAGGCACCTACACAAGGAGAGCAGAAACACAGGCTATCTGCAGAGGGTTTGGCCCTGCACAGACAGAAGTCCCAAAGGTCCGGGGGTTGGGAGGGGGATGAAGACAGAGAGAAATCGAGCACTACTAGGAGGGGTAAGTTTAATTTGTAGGACCAAACGTCAGCATCCCAGGATTAACCGTGTTCCTAACACCAGCAAACGGCAAGCTGACATCAGTTTACAGTGACATCAAAAGAACAAAATACATGGGAACAAATGGATCCAAAGAGCTGGAAGGCATGTATACTGACACGGGCTCAATAAGGCTTGCATACACAGACCGACACGACATGCTGAAGGACTAGAACACTCACTGTTGCTGAGGTAGCCTCCCCGCACAGTGATACAGGCGGATGTAAAATCACAAGGGAGCCCATAGGCAAAATAATGCTTCGAAGAACAATGGGCTGAGGATGGGGCTCATGGGTGGTGTGTCTGGCTAGCATGCACGAGACCCTGGGTTCGCTCCCTAGGACTGTGTACAATTGCATAAGGCAGCACAGGTCTGGAATGGTAGCAAGTGGAAGGTGGAGGAGAGAGGATCAGAAGTTCAGGACAGTCACTGGCCACATGGAGACTTTGATGCCAGCTTGGACTGTATGAAACCCTGCCTCAAATCTTCTTTTTCTCCAAATCAAAGACAATTCCCAATTTCTAAACTTCCTCCAGGGTTGGGGAGACAGTTCAGCAGCAGGGGCTGTGTGGCATGCATGAAACTCCGGGTTTGATCCCGGGACCAACAAAACATGACTGGAGCTGTGGTGAACTGTGGTGCTGATGTGGGGATACAGGGCAGAGAGGGGAGATTCAGACAGAGCCACGCCTGTGATGAGGCAAGCAAGAGGAGTCGCAGCAGCCTGCTGCTGGAACAATCTGTCCATCACATGCAGATGGATGAGGCTGGACCCCTGTTCCATGTAGCATCAGAATCAACTCCATGGGCCAAGCTAGAAAATTCACAAACCTTCATGAGGCAGGTTTGATGATGGATTCTTAGATATGGTTCAAAGGTGTGAGCGACATTAAAAATTGATAAACTTGACTTCATCGATTTTTTTTAAAAATTTGGGCTGGCAAGACAACTCATCAAGAAAAGTTGCTCACCATCAAGTCTGATAAGGTGAGTTCAAGTCCCCAAACCCACATGGTGGAAGGAGAGAACAGACACCATCTACCGACTTCCTCTGACCTCCATGTGTGTACACACACACTCGCAGGTAAACAAATGTAATTCTAAAACACCCAGATGCCTGCAATGCATGTGCGGGAGAAGCTGAAAGCAAAGGACTGATTTTGGCACGTGTGTGTGCATGTGATGACGTGTGCCCGGGTACACATGAAGCCCTGAGGCTGACACACATTGCTCTCCACCTTATATACTGAGCCTATACACTCCACCTTGTATAGAGAACCTAGAGCTTCTAGCCAACCAGCTTGCCCTACAAATCCCACCCCATGCTCCCACCTGCTGGAGGTAAGGTGGGTGCCATGGCAACCAGGCTTGTTTCTATGGGTGCTGACTTGACAAATACTTTACCTCACTCTGCCTCAAGGACTGTGAGTTCAAGGTCAACTTAAGCTGTACAGTAGGAGAATAAACCAAAGTAAGGCCTGCAACAACAGGGACACTCGACGTCAGACCCGAACCTTCAATATGCTATATGCTGACAAAGCAAGTGGGACACTTGATGTTGGGCTGGAATCTTCAATATGTTGAGCCCAAACCAACCGCTTCTTGACACTTGGCTCAGTCGGTTCCTTATAGCAATGGGGCAAAACAACAAGTGTGGGGGAGGGGCGGTGCCTGCTGCTGCTGGGAAGTTAACTAACTGAGCAAATGCTGAGGAAGACAGTATGGAGTGGGTCCATAAAAAGAATGGTGTGCAAAGCCGGGATTGGTGACACGGGCAGAAGCTGGTGAATCTGTGAGTTCGAGGCCAACCTGGTCCAGGACACCTAGGACTACATAGAGAGACCCTGCCTAACAAAACAAAAACGGAAAAAGAACACAGTGCCAGGCATGAGGTGGACACCCATCTTGCCAGTAAGGGAGAGGTGGAGGCAAGAGGATGAGGAGTTGAAAGTTGAAGGTCATTCTCAGCTAAGGTGAGCTGAAGGCTAGCCCACCTGGGACACGCTATCTCAAATACATAAAACTAAGAGCAAGTCACAACACCAACTTATCCTGAGATCTAGCAAGGCCACTGTTATGTAGATCTCAGGAAAACTGGAAACAGGCACCTGTGTCCCTACAGGCACTCCAGGCTCCTTCCTGATGCCGAAGTCCAACCCCCTCCCCACTCCCTGGGACTCCCTCTGCCTTTGACATTAGAGGCAGGTTCCTCAAGGCCGTCCTGTTCTATACAGAATGCACCCCTGCTCCGCCCCTGCTCCGCCCCTGCTCTGCCTCTGCTCTGCCCGGCAGCCAGCAGTAGCATCAGCTCCCTCCGTGGGGACAACCAATGTCTCCAGGGCCAGTAAGATGGGTCCACAGCTAAAGGCGACTGCTGCCAAATCTGAGACGACCAGGGTTCAATCCCCAGGGCCCACATAATAGAAGGAGAGAACTGATTTCTACAAATCGCCCTCTGACCTCCACACAAATGCTGTGGCATGCACTTGCCTACATACGTAAACACACAAATCCATAAATGTAATTTAAAAAATTTTAAATGCCTCCAGAAATTAAGAAATGTATCATGAGGGCTGGAGAGATGGCTCAGTGGTTAAGAGCGTTGCCTGCTCTTCCGAAGGTCCTGAGTTCAATTCCCAGCAACCACATGGTGGCTCACAACCATCTGTAATGAGATCTGGTGCCCTCTTCTGGCCTTCAGGCATACAGACAGGATATTGTATACATAACAAATAAATAAATAAATAAATATTTTAAAAAATATTAAAAAAAAAAAAGAAATGTATCATGAGAGTCAAAACTCTGCCCTGGGGTGAGTACCAGTCTTTCTAATGCTTATGCCCCACCCTATATAGCTCCCTTTTGCTTCTGGATACTGAGTGAGAAACTTCTGAGTGTCTGGGGGGAGGGCAGGTGTCTCTCTACACAGCCCTGACTGTCCTGGAACTCACTAGGAGACCAAGCTGGCCTTGAACTCACAGAGCTCTGCCTTGGAGTGCTGGGATTATAGGTGTGCGACCCCAGGCCTGGCTGGGGGTTGCTTCTAACACTGTCGTCTCTCTTGCCCTTCATAAATTGTCATAAGAGGGCAATAAAACAGCAGCAAGGAAGGTCACCATCCTGAAAGCGGTTTACAAGTCCTCAGGAGAAGTTCTCTCTGTTCACTGGCAGATAGCTTTCCATGAGGTTGCAGAAGCAACCCTGGCACCCGCAGAGGCTTAACAGGTTCCTCAGGCAGGAGGGTGTGACGGGGTCAAGGGCCCTTCCACCCCTGGCTTCTGCAGAGAGGCCACTCCCATCTCACACACCCTGATGTCTGTACACTCAAGTACCCTCACAACCACACAAGCCTCTCTCCCCAGTCCTTTTCCCTCAGGGCTCAGTCCACCTTCGCCAAGACCTGTAGGCACAGATTAAGATGGAAGATATCTTCATCTTTCTTGACAAGGTGGCCTGTAGGGACATTCGCTTGTAGATCATTATGCCTGGCATGGTACTAAGCATGTGTTGGCGTTTAATAATGGCACTGGATAAGTAAACTTATGCACACACTGAGCGCCAAGCAATGGCATGAACTGAGCTAGACTTCTGCACTTTAGAGGCCTGGTTCCTGCAAGCGCACCTGCAGCAAAGAAAATGAGCAAAGGACACAAGCTGATGTCACCGCCACAGGAGGTGGCAGAGGGAGTGGGGAGCCAGGGAGAGACCCTGACACAGGCAAGTTCCACACGTGGACATATGAAATAGTGTTGTTAGAAATAAAGGACAGGCTCCAAAGCCACAGAGAAACCCTGTCTCGAAAAAAAAGAAAGAAAGAAAGAAAGAAAGAAAGAAAGAAAGAAAGAAAGAAAGAAAGAAAGAGCGAGCAAGTGTGTGAAAAGCATTTCAATTGTTGCTGAGGGAATAGCATGATGGAAAGAAAAACACCCGGATGGAGCGACCTCTGGTGATCTGATGACACACTCTGTGCTCACTCCCACTGGGAATGCAAACTCCATGGAACCTGCTTAGGAAACGCTTGTTGCATTTCCAACGTGCAACAGACAGTGGCTGGGACTATGGCTATGCTGTGCCCCTAAAGGGCCATGTGCTGGGGAGCTTGTGCGCAGCAGGAATGATGTTGGTGAGGACAGGACCTTTAAGACGTGCAGCCAGGGCAAGCTAATCCATCATGGAGACACAGACTACAGAAAGGACTGGTGCTGGCCTCCAGGTGCCTTAGGGCTTTGTGGGGATGAGATGCCATAAAAATCCCTCAGTTCTCCGGTCTCACCATATTCATGTGTACCATCAGGATGCCATCTGCCACACTGGGAAGTCACCAGAAGGCCCTAACCCAGAGCCAAACAGAAGCTAAGCATGTTCTTAGACCTCCAGAACTTTGAGTTAAATAAACTTTCTTTAAAAAAAAAATAGTATCAAGCATCAGGTACTTTGTTACCATGGAAAACAAACCTAGGCAGGCAGACACAGCGGTGGCTGGTGACGGTCTCGCTGAGTGCGCAGCAAGTGGACCACACTCAGACCTGGAAACTCTGATGAAGAGAAAAGGCAGCGCTTCCCAGGACTGCCTCCTCTCACTCCTTGTCAGTCTTACTCTGATGGGGAGCCGTGATTCTAACACCAAGCTTGGCCAAAGTTACCATGTAGAAACCTTTAGGGTTTTTTCCTTATGTATTTATTTAAAGACACAGTCTTACTATATAGCCCTGGCTGTCCTGGAACTCACACTGTGTAGACCAGGATGATCTCAAACTCACAGGGATCCATCTGACTCTGCCTCCCAAATGCTAGGATTAAAAGTATGCAGTGTCCATTTTCCTTCCTTCCTTGTTTGTTTATCATAGCATAGGGCCCAGAGGTCACAGGAACAGGAGTGAGTGCAAGTGGGGAACTGTTCTATAAAGCTGCCAAGACTCCCTCTGGGCCTGTCCCTCTCCCCCTACAAAACACAGAGCTTCCCCCTTGCTCGGGAGTTGCTCTCAGAACGGCATGTCCGCACACACTCAGTTTACACACAAGTGTGCCTGCTGAGGGCCTTCAAGGCTCCTCCGTCCATCCCTCCATTCCCAGAGCCTTGCGTTTGCATGAGCCTGCCCTTACCTGACTTCCACTTTAGAGTCTGGACACCTGAGGCTCAGAGCAGCTCAGTCTCTCAACCTATCTCAAACTCTGGCCTGTCACCCACACGTCCCCCTCTCAACACACAGATACAAATAATTACCATACGTCCCAGGGCACTCCAAGTTATGTTGGTCGTGTGCCTTTAAGAAGGGATGGCAGACCAAAGTCTCAGCTAACGGTTGCCAGTGGGAAGTGATCTGAGTTTTCAAAGCTCAGGGTCTAAAGTGGACAACAGGGACGGAAGGAGGGCCCCGAGTAGGCATCTGTCCCCCAAGTGGTTGCCTTCCCGTGAACTGACACAGCTGACCCCCAAACTGGATGCTTGTCAAAGGTTTTACTTAGTTTCTTTTCTCCCCAGGGCTAGACTAGAACCCAGGACCTCACCTGAGTGAGACAAATGCTCAATCTCTAAGCCACACCCCTAAGCTTATTTTTATTTCTTGCAATTCAAACCTAAGTAACAGCAGTCTGGTGCCCAAGCCACAAGCCTCCCGTGATGGATGCAGGAAGCTCTGGGCTCCAGCAAGTGCTGGCCAGCAGCCAGCACCACAGCGCAGCAGGTGGAGGGTATGCTTGCTGTCCACCACCACCACCCCCCAAAAAGAAAAAAACCCAACACATTCACCCTGTCTCTGCACAGTCTTGGAGGGACAGCATGTCAGTGTCCCGTAGCCCCCATCTATACTTGGACTTTTCCTCCCACCCAGTTTAGCTCCCGAGTGGTTAGGGCTACTTACCGACACTGGGGACACGGCCACCAGCTCCATTCTCATCTAGTCTCACAAGTGCCCACAGGGTGACTAAGGGAACCCAGCCTCCAAAGTATCACCTTTCAGTAGGAGGCTGTGGTGTGCTGTATCAGGCCACAGGGGAGGGGCTTGGCCCGCGCCCCAGGGCAGAGTGGGGTTGGAAGTCCCTGCAGCACGTCAGCACACCCTTACCTGTCACCACAGCTCTGGCCCTGGCACGGTCTTCACGGTCCTCACCTGCCTCTCTCCGTGACCTGGGCTTGCCAGCACAGAGGACCACCTCCCCTTGGCTTGCCACACTCCTGTACTTAAGCCTACTTTGCGTTCACGCAATCTTTCTCCTTGCCTAAGCCTGGTTCTCAGCCTGGGTCTCTGGAGTCTATTTTAAATGCTCCCACAGCCAGGACAGGTGGTGCCTTGTCCTCGGCCCTCCGACAACTGCCTGGAGAGGAGGGGGAGGCTCAGCATTTTTTTTTTTGATGGGCCACACTGGACACTGTGGAAAACGTCTCAGGATAGGAAGTGGGTGGCCAAGGACTTCCCAGCTGCCAGGAGAATGGCATAAAGCCAACCGTAGTTACTAGGATACGAAACACTGCCCCTGGGGATGGTTGATCTGTACCCCTGTCTGTGGGGACAAGGGTATCACAGGCCACAGTATTTCTCCAAAGCCTATCCCCATCTGCAACCTGATGTAAGATGACATGGTGTCCAGTTTGCCTTGTACCCGAATAAACAGAAGCCCAATGTCACGCATGGGCCACATGCCATCTGCACTCAGAGAGCCTGGGCAGAGTATGACACCCTGGCACTCGGAGGGCATCGTCCTGGCCAGATTTTGACCTTATTCTGAACCAGTGTCCCGCATCTAGAAAAGCCACCTCGCAGGATTGCTGTGAGAACGGACAAAGCCTGTTTAATCATTCTATGTGATCCCAGTGGCTCTCCCAGGCTGAACAAGGCCGACAGCTTTGACTTGGAGCACCCCACTCAATGAACGGAAAGAAACAGGCTTAAGGTGGGTTCACGGGCACCTTCCTGTTCTACTCAGGCAGAAGGCCATTCATAAGAGGTGGGCCAGCCCAGACAGGAAGACCCTCACATCAGGCACCCCAGGACTCTTGAGATGTCTGAGCTGCCAGCAATGAGCTGCTGGGGGCAACACAACCCGGGTGCTTTTTCCAAAGTGAGGAGGTTCTGGGCCCTAAGCTGCACCAACATTCCACCTGCTCCCTGGCCCGGGGATGGGGGCTGCTGAGATCCAGACCACTTTGCAGGCTACTGGGAGAGAGAAGGGTCAGAAACACAATCCACGGGGACAATGAAACTGAGAATGCCAGGGAGTGTGGTAGGGAGCAGCAATTCCCTGTGTGGCAGAGTTAACTTGCACATCTAAGGCCACTGGGCAGGGCGGACAGCCACAGGTGAGGCTTCCCGCATGGCCTCATCTCCTGTGCCTCTCTGCTCTACAAAAGCCACCATTTCCTGGTTCCCTCCTATGGAAGAGAAAACTGAGGCCTGGCCAATCCCTCTGGCCCTTGGTGGCCCCACTCAAGAGTCTGAGTACCCAGCCCTCATTCTGATTCACAGGTGGGGTGCTCTCCTCCTGAACCCTAAGGAAGGCCCAGGTCATGAGAGCAGGAAGTACTGTCTGATCAGGTGTGCTGTTGGCTGCAATCTCAGGGCCCGAGCAGGAAAGGGAAGAGGGCAGCCTGGGTACACAGCAAAGCTACGAACATCTCAAGGCTGGAAAGGTGGCCCGGCCTGCGGAGGTGCATGCTGCCAAACCCGAAGACCCACACTTCAAAAGGAAACAACTGTCACAAGCTGTTGTGGGGACCACCACATCCATGAAATGGCGTGTGGCTGTCAGACCACATGTATACACATATACACAAAAACTAAACAGATGCAATTAAGAAATAGGCCATCTCATTTCAGAAGGAAGTCCTGCGGGGCGTACTGTGGCTTCCTAGAGCTGTGGGTTACTTTCATCTGTTCTGTTACCTCAGAGACAGACACAGAACAGAGTCCCACAGTTCAGGCTTTCCTGGAAAGGGCTTTAGGGAGACAGGAGTGTTCTGTTCAAATAAAGGAAAGCTTTTTTTTTTTTTTTTTTGAGATAGTATTTCATTATGGAGCCCAGAACTTGGTATACAACAGGCGAGTTTTGAACTCACAGAGATCTGCCTATCTCTGCTGCTGTGTACTGGAATTAAAAGTATGAGCTACCGTGTGTGGACTTTCCTGGTTTTAGTTTTATTTTTGGGGGGGCGGGGGGAGGACAGTGCCTGGCAGCATGACCAGGCCAGCTTTGAAGGCAGCCAGGCTCCTTCCCCAGCCTCCCACGCACTGAGATTACAGGCATGCACCATCACACCTACCTCAAAAAGCTGGGGTGGGTTGTTTTTTTTTTTTTTTGAGATAATTTATTTTTGTTCTGTGTATGTCTGGCTATGCATGAGTTTATGCACATAAATGCCTTTGCCTGTGAAGACCAGAAGAGGACATGAGGCTCCCGGAGCTGAAGTTCCAGGGAGCTGCCTGCTGCCTGACGTGGGGCGCTGGGACCAAACTCCTCTCAAGAGCAGCGCGTGCTGAGCTGTCTCTCTGGCCCCTGGAAGCCCCTGCTAACCGCAGCCGCCTGTAGTCACACAGCTCCAAGGCACAGGGACGACTTAACATGTAGAGGGAGCAGGCTATGGATTATTCAGTCCCTCAGCTGGCTAAGGAGAAGCTGAGGATGATGCTTCAGGTGTGGCAGAGCCACGAAGATTGCAGCATGCTTGAGGCCAGCGTGGCCTTTAGGGTGGGGGCCTTGTCCATGTCCTCAAAGGGAAACAGTCCACAAGCAGCAGAAAAAGAAGTAGCCAGGAGGCAAGGTCCCATCAGTCAGTCAGTAGTTCCCAAACTTATCACATGCCAGAGAATGGGGCTCCAGAGAAGCCCAGCTGCCAGGCCGAGAACAAGCAGGTAATTGGCAGGTACATGGCTGGTGCCAAAGTCCACTAGGCGCTGGGGCATGGGGCATGCACAGCGTTGGAGGTATGGGAACTTCAGAGTGGAAAACACACCTGAGAAAAGCCGGTGCGTCTTGATATAAACATCTCAGGTGATTACACGACAGGGCACTCTGGGAGTGCTGGCTTGGAAAGGCATAAGCACAGTGCCCAGCATACGACAGGTGCCCAGTTAGTGCCAGGAGAGCCCATCTGAACTTCAAGCTGTAAGAGAGTTAATGGGAGCCTTAACTTCCCCATCTGCAAAACAGGGACAATGACAGGAGCAACCCCACCAGCCTGCTGGGTGATGGAGCGCACCATGGTGAACTGCTTAGCCTGACTTCACAACCACGGTGACCGCCATGATAGCCGCACTTTGCTCGTTCACGCTGCTCCTCAAGTAGTGCTGGCTGCCCCGGGGAAATCTCACCCTTTGCTTCACCTGGTATCAGCTGGAACATCTCTTCTACCAAGTGAGGCCTCCCCCAAGCAGCTCCTGGGGCTGGACTATTACAACACATGGCCTGGTTTAGTGGAGTAACCTTCAGACGCCAGAAGGGGCTTTCCCACCAGCCTCAGAAACTGAGGTGGCAGTGTTGGTGGGAACTGAGCCCCAGGCGAATGGCCTCCCTGGGAAGGAACCGTGTGCGCCCCAGCTTGCCATTTCCAGATGCAAAACCGAAAGTCGCTCTAGATTCGCCTCCTGGGGTCAGAGCTCTGCGCCTGCCGGCCAGGCAGATTCAACACTGACTATCTGTTGCACACTCATGCTGCGGCCTTCCTGCGCTGACCTAGCTGTCGTGAGGATGGCAATGGGGCTGGGGAGGGCTGCGAGGTGGTGTGGGTCAAAGCGCATTGAGAGCAGCTCCTAAGGCCTCTTCAGCTCCGCAAGATCAGTGATGTGGAAATTCTAGGTACAAGTACGAAGTGGGATCCAGGCCCCGGAATTCCAAGCTGGAACCTCTCTTTATCCTCACCAAGTGGGAGCAGGGTGGCCTCACTGAGGGAGCAGGGGCTGTTGTCAAAAATACAAAAACCGGGACTGATGAAATGGTTTAAATGGTTTAGCAGATAAAATAGGGATTGCCACGCCTGACAGATCTGAGTTCCATCCTTGGAACCCTCATGGTGTAAGGAGAGAACTAGCTTTCCCGGGTCATCTTCTGACCTACACACGCACACACTGTGGCGTGGGTGCCTCCCTAATTTGTTTAATGAAAGCATTAAAAAAAAAAGAAGCCAGCAGGCACGGTGCACATGCCTATAATCACAGCCATTGCATGTAGAGGAGGCAAGAGCAGGAGCCCACTGCCAGCCTCTGCTACAGACAAGCCTGAGTCCAGCCTGGGCCACCCAGAGTGCCTCAAATCAATAAATAAAAATAAAACAAACAGGGGCTGGAGAGATGGCTCAGAGGTTAAGAGCACTGGCTGCTCTTCCAGAGGTCCTGAGTTCAATTTCTAGCAACCACATGGTGGCTCACAACCATCTGTAATGAGATTTGGTGCCCTCTACTGGCGTGCAGGCAAACATGGAGGCAGAATGCTGTATATAAAATAAATAAATAAATAAATAAATAAATAAATAAATAAATAAATCTTAAAAAAAATAAAACAAACAAACAAACAAACACTCCAAGAGCCCTCCGGAGGCTCACGGCCTGAAGGGCGCAAGGGTTTCTCCATTCCTGCGCAACCCTTTGCTCTCGCCAAGCTCCTAAGTCTTGCTTTTCTCGTGCACACGAGGAAGGCAGATGGCAGGAAAGCTGGCTGACACTAACTGTGCTCACCGGCCTTCCAGGCACCAGGCTAAGCAAATAATCTAAGATTAAGTTCAAGCAGCCATGAGCCCTAGGGCCATTGCACAAGCCTGTAGCCCATCTCCCTGTTTCCAGTCTGATCCATTGTGCACAGAGGAGCCAAAAACATCTCGTAATGGAGTCACAGACAACTGGGTGTGGTAGTAATCGCAAGCACTCCAGAGGAGGAAGCAGGAGGAAACTCCAAGAGGCCAGCCTGAGTTACACAGTTAGGCCCCGTCTCAAACACAAGCAACCTCAGAAGAAATTCACAGGTATGCCAGTACCTAAGATACTAAGACCTTCCCTACTTGGAAGAAATGTACATGGTAAAGCTAAATCTTGTCCTGAGTAAAACCAAGGAGGCTCCAGAGCTTTCCATGCCAGCAGAGGGTCAAAACGCAACCCATCGTTCCAGAGACCAGGACGTCACAGCGTCATGCAAAACAAAGTGCAGATGGTTCCCCAGGACCCATTATTCTGAAAATAGACTTTCAAAACCATTTCTGTGTGTGACACGCACATGTGTGTGTGTGTGTGTGGCACGCATGAGAAGATCAGGCCCCCTTAAGGAGTTACTTCTCTCCTCTCTCTGGGACTTCTGGGGATGAAGATCAGGCTGTCAGGCCTGCCTGCCTGCCTGATCCCGGGTGGCAGTGCTGTGGGCCACCGTTCTGGGTATATGGATCTCCCGACTGGAAGGTAAGCTCCGTGAGACCAGACAAGGCTCAAACCTGGGCATGCTTCTTCACTACAGAACTCATGGCTGACGGCCTCTGCCCAGTCCTTTTCTACCAAGATACTTGAAATGCAACTTTGAAAATAAATCCTTTTGCAGGTGGCAAATCCAGTGAACTCCGAGGGACGGAGCAGATACTCAAGATGCGACCGAGGCCTGCCGATGGCACGGAGTGCGGACTGCGACTTTACTAGCTGCTTATTCTCCCTAAACAGCCACAGGAACTCTGACTCATGTCCTGGTGCTGGAGGACACTGGATGAGGCCCAGGCGCCCTCCCCCACCCCCCAGGGAAGAACAGGCTGCAGCATCACAGCAAAATCAATGGATCCTTCTAACTTCTGCCAGCTGCAAAGCTGGCACACGCCCACTGGAAAATGGCTGCTTTCTCTCACTAGTCTGCCAAATGGTAAATATATCTATTTCCTTTATTGGTTTCTGCTTTCTAATTTCTTTTGGAATACAGAGGAACTACGGTATCAGATCATGGATCTGCATGGGTAGCAATGTCCCCAGGAGGTAGGAGAGCGGGGACTGAGCTAGGTGAGCAACAGCACAGCTTGCCGTCAAGGCCCCAGCTCCCACCTGTGCCTCACCCGTCTCCCCTGCAGAGTGTCCTCACCTCTGCCAAGCTGCGCCATGCAGGGTTCCTGAGGGTGCCCCACAGTGACAGGACTCTGCGGTCCTGCCTCCAAGGCTCTGTGCTCCTAGGGACAATGTGGGTCCCAGACTGGTCCACAGCCTGGCTCCACCTTGCTCACCCACTGCCCCACCCCAATGAAAGGGTAAACATGAGACCAATCTTCCCTCACAAGAGTAAGGAAGAACTTCCAGTCAGGTGATGACAATTCCTACACTGGACAATCCTAAGTACTGAAGTTTACAGAAAAGAGCTCAGAATTATACCTTCAGTACCACTCTTAATCGGGAATTATTTTCACTTTACAAGATTGAGTGAGGGCCAATGGGATTGCTCAGCAGGTAAAGAATGGCACTTGCTGCTGCCAAACCCAATGACCCCACATCATCATGGTGGGAGGGGAGACCCAACTGACCCCCATATGCTCCACATCTGGCACAAATACATAAATGTGAAAAAAATATTCAAGGAAGAGAAAAACGACTGATGCCACCCTTGAGCAAACTAAAGAGGCCTTTCCTAGAGAATGGCTGCTCCCACAGACCAGGCACAGGCATGAGTGGCTAAGAGGCTACAGAGCAGGGCAGAAGCAGGGGGGCCCTGGGTGAGACCTTTATCATCTACCACTCGAATGACCTGAGCCATCATGGCTTGGCATTCAGACCTGGGGACTGGAATAAATCACACCCGTGGCTTCCCCTGAGCACCCTGCTCATTTTGCCACAGCGATCAGTCCCTCAGCTTCCTGGAGTGCTCTGCTGGGTTCCCTGACAGCAGCCCTGGGTTCCTAGAATCCAGGGGCACAAGCCGGCCACCGGGAACCATCTCCCCACCTCACCCCACTCCTGCCACAGTAAGTCAGTCAGTGCAACAGCCGAAGACAACAGAACACGAAAGGCGTGTCCTTCCTGGCTGCTGCTCCCACACTCCACGAGGGACACATGGGCCCAACTTGGAAGTAAAATTCCTGACTCATAATTCAGAGACGGCGTTAGAACAAAGGATAGCCAAGATTCTATTAGAGGAAGATCTGGAGACCGCCTCCATGTCAAAATACTAATATGCCCATATCCCTGCACGACATTGTCACTTCTGCATGGGATGGAAACACGATAAATACACGAGGTGGTTTGTGCAGCTCCTACACAGGGACAAACACACCCACAACGCCTTCCCAGGGCTTCTGGTGGAAGTCACGGACAAAGCAGGTGCCAGGCCTGCACTTAGGACTCCACTGAAGACTGGAGAAGCAAGGGGGCTGCAGTGAGTTCCAGGCCCAGTCTGGATGACTCAGCAAGTTCCAGGACGTCCTGGAAAAACAAACACCAACCAAAGACACAACAAAAGACAACGCTGAGTCTCTGGAATCACCCTGTCCTGGAGCAGTTGAGATGACTACCCACCTATATGTAAGGCCGTTTATATTGTAAAATAATTGTAACGCAGCAGCATGGGAAAGAGGCATGTACTGCATGAGAGTATAGAACCCTTATAACAAGCTGTTCACCAGCTCCCTCAGTGTCCCCTAAACCCCAAGTGGCTGCTTTTGTCTGGGGCCAACACTACGCTGTGCACGCGCATACCACACGCACCATCCTTGGAGGCTGACTGGCTTTGAGGTCCGTGACCCTGGGGAGGGGAGGGCTCACTTACTGCGTTACCATCTTGGCCTAGCCTTCCCCATAGCTTCCCAGCTGTGAATTCGCAGTGACATTTTTCAAGCTCCTTGTTGGCTGAGGCCGGGATCTAAGCTGCTGGCAGCTCACCGCTGTGTCTGTAAAGGTCACTTTTAGATTAACCAGCCCCTAGTGTTTAAAAATATCCCCCAGAGCATTTAACCTTCAAGGCCCTGAATGGCCAGGCTGACCCTTGCAGGGAGGAAAATGAAACTGCAGCCACGCCTGGAGCTGCACTCCCTGGGAACTGGTCCACCCCTCAACCCCACAGCTCACTTTACTTCCAAATTCCTAGGGACTTAAACAAGAGCCAGCTAAAGCCCAAAGGGAGCGAGCGAGCGAGGGAAAGACACCCAGAGATGGTCTCGCAGCCCTCCCCAACATGGTTTTAGGGGACCCTCTGCAATCGTGTCCTGCTCATAAAATATTCCTAATTTTTTGGGGGACATGAGGATTAAAAAACAAGGCTGCCTTATTCGAAATTGGCTGGTTCGGGAGAAGGCTGAGCAGAACAGAGGAAGCCAGCCCATGCTGCAGTCACAGGGTGTTCTGAGACATGTGGGCCAAAGGTCCAGGACAACTGGAACTGGCAGCAGACAAGTGAGCAGAAGCCACATGGCAGCACTGTGCTCAGACGAAGGGGGACAGTAGTATAGGGTTCCGAATTCTGTCCCCATGGCTGTGCTATGCTGTGAAGCCAATGAGGAGCACAGAGTCAGTACAGGGGGTTCCGGCCACTCCTGGTCACCTGATACCCTGCCTGGGCTACTTCACTTATGGGCTTATTTTCCAGTTAGGAAAAGTCAACATACACTGGGTTTCTGGGGGTGACAGTTCTCCAACGGGCTTTGTGGCAGGAAGCAAACTTTAACTCTTGTCCTCTTGAGCTGCAGTGGAGACCTGCACTCAAGCACACAGCTGGGAAGGGAGAGCGAAGCCCAGGGCTAGCGCAGTAGCCTAGCCTCATTCCCAAACTGTTAGCGGAGCTCACATGATCCCCAAAGAGGTTCCCTGGAAAGTGCTTCTCCTGGAGAGCCCAGTGACTTAAGGCATTTCGGACAAGCCCACCAAATACATTCCTTTTCTGGCTGAGGACTCAGCAACACAGCTCTTGCTGAGCGGTTTCCAAGGGCCTGGGTGCTCTCCCCAGCCACTCTTCCCTTCTCTCCCAGTGACCTTGCAATTATGATCTAGGCAGGGGTTGACTGACAAGATTATCCAGCTTTGTTACCAGGCTCACTCACATGAGTTCAATCTACAGAGCCATCTCCAGCGAACCTTCCAGTCTTTGCTCAGCTTGATCGGGAAGGGGGTGGGGTGGGTGTCCTCAAGTTGACTTGGGCCAACTCAAGTGTCTCTCAGTTACCCCCATCCATCATAAAGTTTTGGAAGGCTAAAAAGCTGCTAGTATCACATACATACCCTAACTCTGCTTCTCCACTGGAGCCTGAGACTATTCCAGGAGAGGACTGAAGAGGGCCTGGCATTCAGAGCGGAGAACTCAACTTTGTCCTGCTGGGTTCAGGCCAAAACCAGGGAATGAACTTTCACACAACTAGTTTATAACGTGGGGTTCTCAGGATGACATTTGCATAACTGACTTCCCAGCCCCAGAGGGAGGTGACAGTAACCATTTTTTTTAGGCAGGTCTTCTCAGGCCTCCTACACTGTGCCGCAGAGGGGCCTCTGCTACCTGGCTGTGTAGACTGATTTACATGCATTAAATTCTTCTTCCTGACTGGCCAGGGAATCTTCCTTCTATCTCCAGCTGGACCAGCATTAGGGGATCGTTTTCCTGGGCTTTTCATCCCCATACGAGGGTCAGTGAGCTGTGACAGGCAGGCAGTGTCTACACTAACATGTTGAGGGAAAGCTATTGGATGAACACCCGAAAGCCAGATGAAATTGACGCCACTATCTACACAGCCTCACCTGCGCCCTTACATACTGTGTCCTTGGCTGTTTCTCTCAAGAACCTAGTCGTTCCTGCAAACGTAAACATTTAAACCTACCCTGCCCACCCCATTCTGTTCATTTTTGTACAGTACGGAAGAACACACCTGCAACGTGGAATCCCCCCAAAACTACTTGTTGTATACAATTAACTTGTGTCTTTCCAGGGGGCGGAGTTGGGAGGGCCATACATCCTTTAAGATGCTCAGGCGTGGTGGCCACACCTATATTCCTGAACTTGGGAAGCTGAGGCAAGAGGATTGCCATGAGTTCAAGGCCAATGTGGGTTATAGAGCAAACTCTATCACTTCACCTTCCAGAATGTTCTATTACATTTCCACATCTATTTGCCATTATTCATCTTTTACTGTTGAGACAGCCCTGCTATGAAGTCCAGGCTGGTATCAAACTCCAGATCTTCCTACCTCAGTCTAAGCCAGTGGTTCTCAACCTTCCTGATGCTCTGACCCTTTAATACAGTTTCTCACGTTGTGGAGACTCCAACCATAGAATTATGCTCGCTGCTACTGTTGTGAATACCTGCCAGGTGGTGGCACACGCCTTTAATCCCAGTACTTGGGAGGCAGAGGCAGGTGAATCTCTGCGAGTTTGAGGCCAACCTGGTCTACAAAGTGAGTTCTGGGACAGGCTGCAAAGCTAGAGAACCCAGTCTCAAAAACAAAAATTGAAAATATCTGATGCAACCCCTGTGAAAGGGTTGTTTGACCCCTAAAGGGGTCGCAATCCACATGTTGAGAACCACGGGTGTGTGTCACAGCAACTTCAACTTGGTTGAGACAGGGTGTCTCTGTGTAGCCCTGGCTGTACTGAAACTAGCTCTATAGACCAGGCTGGCCTCAAACTCAAGAGATATGCCAGCTCTGGAGTGCCGGGACCAAAGGCGAGTGCCACCACCACCTAGCTAGTGTTGCATTTTCTTAATGACTGATGCAGGAGGCCCAGTTCAGCACATTGTGTGCGGTGGCTCCCCTGGGCTTGTGGTCCTGGAGGCTATGAAGCTGAGCAAGGCACTAAGCAGTATTCCCTTGTGGCCTCTCATCAGTTCCTGCATCCACCTTTTCTTCCCCAAGGTGCTTCTAGTATTTTATCACAGCACAGTAACCCTAAGGCTGAGTGCTTCACCTGCATGCCTATCTGTGCACGTGTGTAGCCAGAGTTATAAACTCAGGTCCTCCTGCAAGGACAGCCAGTGCTCTTTACTACTGAGCCACCTCTCCAGCCTCTTTGGATTTTTTTTTTTTTTTTTTTTTTTTTTTTTTGTCTGTTTTTGTT
>NW_026068072.1:884980-1035710 GCF_014885135.2 Alexandromys fortis
GCCGTGCTTCACAGGCTTGTAGGTGATGGAGAACTCGCCCAGGTAGTGGCCAATCATCTCCGGCTTGATCTCCACCTGGTTGAAGGTCTTGCCATTGTACACGCCCACCATGCTCCCCACCATCTCGGGCAGGATGATCATGTCCCGCAGGTGGGTCTTCACCACCTCGGGCTTCTCCATAGGCGGCGCCTCCTTCTTGGCCTTTCTCAGGCGCTTGAGCAGCGAGTGCTGCTTCTGCTGCAGGCCGCGGTTGAGGCGTCGCCTCTGCCTGGCGCTGTAGAGCTGCATCAGCTGCTCATAGGACATGTCCAGCAGCTGGTCCAGGTCCACGCCGCGGTAGGTGAACTTGCGAAAGGTCCGCTTCTTCTTCTGCTCCACTTCGGCCATCGTGGCGGCGACTCGGCTCTTTGGATTTTTTAAGACAGGGTTTCTCTGTGTAGCCCTGGCTATCCTAGGCCCGAGAGATCTACCTGCCTCTGCCCATCAAAGGTGTGTGCCACCAATCAATGGCTGTCTCCTCCTTGTTGCTTTTAAGATGGCTCCCCTCTGCACAGAAGTGTCACCCTAGCTGGCAGAGATGGGCTTCTCACTTTGCCTTTGAGCAAGGGAGTTCACCACATGGCTTTGGGATGTCCCTGAAGACCCCAGTAAGCAAACTCAGGCATCTCAAGGAGCCCATTTGTTGACCCCGAGCACAGAATCTTACGTGCCACCTTCTGTAGACGAGGCCAGGAAGGAAGCACCGTTTCTAAACTGGGCCTACAGCCACTCTGCAACTTGGGACCGGCTCTGTGCACCCATGGGAACCAAGCCGCACCCTGTTCCTTGATTAATTTTGCTTCCTTCCTCAACACCAGTGAATCCCACCTTTATTTAGAAGGGCTGCCTAACAGCCACTTGGGCCAATGGAGTCAGTCACACCCAAACCTCATATTCCCAAGAACAGATCAGAACTCAGCCAGGATCCCCAAAGGCTTGCTTCCCTGCTGACAACTGTTTCTTTGGGGTCCCAGCAGACCTCTACCGCGGCCAACCTGCCCATAGGCCATAAGGACAAAGGGCTGCTCTTCCTGCAATCAGTGGTTGCTATGGTGACAAAAGCAGCACAGGGTACCTGCAAATAAATGCTAAGGAACAGTCAGTACAAATCCAAACTCAACAGTCTTTCTTTATTATCCTGACCATGCAGGGTCACTTCTCTAAACAGCTGGATCTACTGAATCCAGGGTGAGGTATAAACTTAGTTGATTGTCTCTCAAAAAAGAACTGAAAAAAAAAAAATAGATGTACTTGCCCATCTTGTAAAAGACAATATCCTGCAGTGTTGCAGAAAAATATCTGCGTGAATTCAGTCCATAAAAACCAGGACCCTGGGGCTGGATCCCCAGCTCTATACACAAACCAGCATCCGGCCATCTGCTGTGGGGAACCCCAACTCCAGAGGCAGGAGAAGAACCACCCCCCCCATTTAAAACAAAAACAAACCTGTCCTCTGCTTTGCTCAACTTACCACTTGCTTAAGGCAAAAATCTAGACAAGCAGCAGGATGGGCAGCAGCCACTCCTGAGCCCAGGAAAACACACTCGCTCCCTTTGTAATTGGGAACAGTCTCAGTTTCTAGCCTCATTTCTTAAGCTCACAAAACGCCCTTTAAAGATCTAAGGGCCTTTAGAACATAGCCAGAACAGCTTGTAACCTCTAGTCTAAAGGCAAAAGTAGTAGGTGCCAAACTTTTAGCTGATCAAAAGGTACAAATCTCTCCCGCAAGCCAATATAGCCCAGAGGGCCGAGTATGTGACTGGACCATGAGAAGCCACCCTGACTAGCCCAGAGTTCCAACCTAGTGCCAGTCGGGGTCTGGTTGCTAAAGTTGTGGTTTCTGCAGCCTGGCTGGCATGTGACTGCTTTACAGAGATCTTTCCATTGTCCTCACACACAGAAACTTAACAGCAGGGACATTTTCAGTGACTTCTAAACTGGCCAATGCTTCAGTGGCAGTATCCCAGAGCCACTATTGGAGACAGGTGGCCCGCACTGCAGATCACAGCTCCTTCCAGTTGATGGGCCTCTTGCCAGACTTCTGGAGCAGTTCATTGGCTTTAGAAAAATGCCTACATCCAAAGAATCCCCTGTACACCGACAGTGGGGAGGGATGGGCTGTCTGCAGGACATGGTGACGCTTCTGAAAAAGAACAGAGTTGAGTGTAGCAGCAGACATATTGTCCCTCTAGACTGTGCATGCTCTGCCCCGCCCACCTTCTGCAGTGTGTTCAGCCCTAGCACTCACAAACTCGAGGCTCAGCTTTGCTGGGCTCAGAGGCATAGGGCAACATTTGCAACACTTACTACCCAGTTATTCCTGCTCTGACCACGGTCAGGTGACATTTGCTATGAAGCAGCAGGGATTCTAAGTTCAGCCACCCGTGCCCCCCAGGCAGCTGTGAGTTGCGTTAGTGCTGGAAACAGAACCTTGGTCCTCTATAACAGAGTAGTTAAGTGTGATTAAGTGCTGAGGCTCCATTTGAGACTGTCTAGCTCCTTAACACGGAGTGACTGTGTCCCCACCCTCAGGTTCAGTCTCCCTGCGGTTTGGATGCAGCTGCTCCCAGAGGCCCTAGTAAGCTTCCTCCAGTCTCCTCTCCCCACCTCTGCCCCACTGTCTACATCCACCTGCAGCCATGACTACAGAAATAGTGGCATCCAGCCCAGGAGGCAATGCGAAGCAATATTGGGACATTTTAGGGACAAAGGTGACTAGACTCACTGGTAAGACAGGATTTACTGGGAAGATGGGTAAGAGGGCTCAAGGAAGACGCTGCCTCAGGTTCTTGTCTCCGTGTCTTGGTGACAGGGAGAAGATGCAAGCGCTCTGATGCTGCTGGGCACTCACAAGCAGCGCCCCTGCTCAAGTGCTCACTGCCCAGGGCATTTGCGAGTACATCTGTCTGATTCAGTGAAAGGCCTGTTTTCTGTATGGCCCCAAGTTTCTCGGAAGCAGGACACTTGCCTTATTCATCAAGTACTGCATCACATGTAAACAGGGTGCCAGGGACCGTGGTGTCCTTATCACAGGGCAGGTTAATGCTTCTATTATATTACACCCCTAGCTGTCAGTGGGAACCCAATTCTAATTATAATGGATTTTACACACAGTGTATCACGGCTGTGCACTCAAGCAGGGACCCGAGGCTCCCTGGTTCTCTGTGAAGCAGCTGGAAGACACATACCCTATCAATGGCACTGCCCTTCTTCTGAGCATAGGAGCCCCAGAGCAGGAAGACAAGGCCAGTCAGGTTCTGGTTTAGCCAGGACACAACCGCATCAGTGAACTGCTCCCAGCCTCTCTCCTTATGGGAATTGGCCTGGTGGGCGCGGACAGTGAGGACAGCGTTGAGGAGGAGGACACCTGTGAAGAGGGTGGAGAGGGTTAGGGCCACACAAACGAGCTCTACAGAGGCTGCACCAACCAAGCCACTCACAACAGACCCAGGGAAGAAGTGAAATTGGGCCATAAAGAAAGTTACAACATGACCAGCAGTGACCTCTGAGCCAGATTCAGGACTCTTTGTTTCATATCTGCCCCCTTAGCACCTCCCAGTTTGGGGTAGTAAACAAAAAACAAAGTGTTCAGAAATTCATATGCTAAGTAATATTAAAGAACCAAAAAAGAAAATGGGCCCAAAATAGTTGATGGCAACAAAATCAAACTGTTAGGAGCCAAGAACAAACTGCCAAGAGCAAGTGTGCTGGAACTAAAACTACAATGGTTAAGAATGGCTGAGGAGGGGCTGCAGAGATGGCTCAGTGGTTAAGAGCAATGACTGCTCTTCCAGAGGACCAGGGTTCAAGTCCCAGCATCCACATGGCAGCTCACAACTGTCTGTTAATTCTAGTTCCAAGGAACCTGACATCCATGGCAAAACACCAATGCACATCGAAAAAGCAGAAGAAAAAGAGTAGCTATGGACAACATAGGGGTAAAAAGGCTCCAGGATCTTCAGAGTCCTTATTACAGGATAGGTAACTTTTGAAAATACAGCAACGGGAATGGAGACAACTTAGCAGTTAAGAGCATACCAACCCTCACAGAGGACTCGAATTTAACCCCATGTTGGGCAGCTTACAACTGCCTCTAACTCCAGCTCCAGGGAACACAGTGCCTCTGCCTTCCACCAACATTAGCACTCAAGCACACACACCTACACACACCAACACACCCAGGCATCCAGGGACGGAGGGATGGACAAGAAGCACAAGAGCAGGCTACTGGCACTGGTCCCAAATAAGCCTAGCTAGGCTTGGTTACCTTGTCTGGCCCACCCCGACAAATCCCCATGGCCAGGATGAACAAAACCATCGATGTCTGTAGACAGCTCTTTAAAAATGTTTTCCAAACTGAAACCAAGGCAGAGAAAAGCACAATCAACCAGAATCCCCAACAGTTTGTAAATACAAATCTCCACAGTGGGCACGAAAAGGTTATAAACAAAAAGCCAGGATGGCATGGGAAGAGACAGGCACCCACAACCCTGACTAGCACCTACTACAGACCTCCACCATGGTCTGCACTCAGACTGGAAGTCAGAATGCACCGTGGAAGAACTGAGTAGGGCAGTCACAATCCACCGTCTAGTTCTCGGTATATGCACCCTCCGCCAGCAGTGCCAATCCTCAATGGCCCAGCCATCCCAACCATACCGCCTATGGCCTGACTGATGCCAGCTGCACCACGGTGTACCTGGGTGGAGGTGGAACTGGTCTTTGCACACTGAAGCAGAGCCCGTGAGCTTGATTAGGGCCGTGATAAGGATCCTGTCCCAGAATGACAACCTTCACCTGTAAACGCAAGTATCAGACAATACCAGGTTCAGTTAAGAGCAACACATGGTGGACACACAGGACCACAAAGAACAGTGGAGCCCCACTAAAGGACCAACTGAGGACCCCTAAAGGAACAGCCCACCACATGCTTGCTAGCAGCCCCATTAACACCCCACCCTTCACTCAGTGGCCTCGATGTAATGGCCCACTTAGGTTTCTCTTCACTTCTCACACGACAAAACTTGGTAACGCATGGAACCACTCAGAAAACATACGGAGGAGGGACCATCCTAGCCCATCACACGTTAGCACCGCGTAGGGGTAGGGGGAGGTGGTCACTACAAGCTAAGCACTTCTCAGTACCCATGGAAGTCCCTGTAGCACACGGACCACCACCTTTGTGGATGACCATGTTAAAAGGCCAGACAGCTACCTACTGTGCTGGCTTTCCCAGGCAGTCAGCCTGCTCTCCTTATGGGAAAACACTGCTGGGCTGGGCAAAGGAAGAGCCAACCTGAGCTTCACAGACCGGCACCTAGATCCCTCCCAACAGCCGATGCCCGCAGGACTGAATGGGCAACACGCTGAGAACGAGGCCAGATAACAAGCACTGGAGTAGCTGGCTAGCCATGAAGGCTGGTGCCTTTCTCAGGTGTGGACACAGGCCCTGTCTCGTCTTCACTCTTCTGCTTCCCCGTCCTTCCAGCATTTCCTCCATGGCTAACACCTCTGTTCCCTTAGAATTCAGCTGCAGGCTTTGATTCCCACTGCGCAGCTCTGTGCCACACAGTCAGCGTCCTCCATGAAGAACCTGGGCACACAGAACTTTCCTGTTTTAGGACCTGGTTTCCCTGAGCCTGTGTGTTCCCCACAGAAGTCCCCAGCAGAGGCTGAGAGGACCCAGGGGTCATCCTGAGGGTCAGGCACGGCTGCAGCCCAACGGCCTCACCACCTACTTTACAGCTCCTGGGGCAAGGCATTTACTAACCCTAAAACCAGCGACAGGCAGAGGCAAGGCTGGGGTGCACAGTCATGCAGCCACGGCACACACTGAAGTGACACGGAAGACATGGTAAAGGCAGGCAATCAGTGAAGAGCCTCCGTGTGCCACCCAGGCCTTAAGACTAACTCCAACAGAGGAAGTTCACTTTCCCGGAGAACAAGGACTAGCAGAAGCTGGGAGGAATGGGGGGGCCTGCCCCCCCCTTTTTTTTCCAGGCGGGTTTCTTTCCCTGTGCAGCTGACAGTCCTGGAACTCACTCTGTTCAGGCAGCTCTCAAAGTCACTGACCTCCTTTGCCTCCAAGTGCAGGAATTAAAGGTGTGGCCCATCACCACCCAGCAAGGAGGAGCAACTTCTAATGATCTACAGCACACTATAGTAACCTCAGTTGACAACAATTAAATAGGAGCAAGAACTGGAATGTTTCCAAAACAAAGCAAAGGGCTGGAGATGGCACTGCAGTAAAGAGCACTGGCTGCTCTTGCAGAAGACCTAGGTTCATTTCCCAGCATCCACATGGCCCTCGTCTGGCCTCCCAAAGGGTCTGCATACATGTGCTGCAGACATTCACATTCAGGCAAAAGAGTACAAAAAATGTAAAAGTCTTTATTAGAAAAAAGGAAAACAAGTAAAGATAAATGTCCGGGGTGAGAGCTGTGCAATGTCACCATACCTGCAAAGCACATACAATCAATACGTGTTCATCAAAAATAAGAAAATACGGGGCTGAAATGCTTCAGTAGGCAAAGCTACTTGACTACAAGCCCAATGTCCCGAGTTCAATCAAGGAACAAGACCCCTTTAAGTTACCCTCTGGAAGAGAAAGGAGGGGCTGTAGAGGACCCGGGCTCTATCCCAGCACCCACGTGACAGCTCAGACCTGACTACAACTCCAGTTCCAGGGATCTGACACTCACACAGATACACGTGCAGGGAAACACCAATGCACATAAAACAAGAAGCATTTAAAAAAGAGAAAGGAAGAATGCCGTACACCAAAGCTCTTGAGAACGACAGTCCAAAAAAATGAATCAACCTTCAAAATGCTGAGAAGAACCAAGCATTCAGGCTACAATTCCGGCTATCTGAGAGGCTGAGGCAGTGCATCAAAATTTAAGGCTGGGTGGTCTGGAGAGATGGCTCAGAGGTTAAGAGCAATGACTGTTCTTCCAGAGGTTCTGAGTTCAATTCCTAGCAACCACATGATGGCTAACTACCATCTGTAGTAAGATCTGGTACCCTCTTCTGAACCAGAAAACACATGCAAACAGAATGTTATATACATAACTAATAAATAAATCTTAAAAAAATTAAGGCCATGGCTCAATGGTAAGGCACAATACTGACACCATGAGCTCGACTCCCCAGCACTGCAAGGATCAAAGACAACAGAAAAAAAACAAAACTAAACCAGAAATTGAAGGTCGGCCTGAGTATGTTCAAAACCAGTTTGGGTAACTCAGATCACCGTCAGAATGAAATGGGTCCAGTTGCACAGCCTTGAGAAATCCTGGTTCAATCCCCAGCACAGCCAGCAGCAAAGGCTATGACAGGCAATGCTAGAGTTCCCGGGGGTATGACCCTCTGAGCATGAGGCAAAGCAGTCTCTACACAAATCCACACACACAAGTGCTCAGCTCAAGCAAACCGTGGCTTCAGGGTCCACACTCAACAGCGGTCTGCACCTGAGCAGGCTGAGGACACTCTGGTCTATTCAACTCATGAGTATCTGTTCACTTGCTCTGCTCCTTACCAGTCTGAGAAAGGCTGGCTGAGGAAGCCAGGAGAGCGGAGTTACCAGGAGCCATCATTCAGAGTAGCGCAGGCACGCTACCTGAAACAAGCACCCCAGGCTATGCTTCCTACCTCAGTACAGATAGAACAGCACTTGCTTTTGCCTTTTGAGTCAGGGTCTCAAGTAGCCCAGGCTGGCCTTCAACCCCAAGTGCTGAGATTATGAGTATGTGTTAACTTCTTTGCATTTTCCCCACATCGCACATAATATGAACGGAAAGACCCTCACTTCTCCGTTCCCGCTGCCTATGATCAAGAGACTGAAATAACCTTGGGGTAACATATAACAAAGAATTTAAGAGAAAAAAGTGAGCATGCAAGCAAATGTGTACAGATACTTTTCTGTTGTTTTGGAAATAGAATATGGTTAAAAGAATAAACAGCCGGAGCTCTGTCCAGTGGCTGAGTGCTCAGCTCAGCTCAGCACAGCTCTGCACCGGCAACACAACCGAGCCTCACATTTCAGGGTCACTTAGTCCCAAACCACGGCCTGAAATTAGGAAACACTACTTGACGCCTCCCTACCCAGACCCCAGTCTCACTTACATCTCGGATGTCACACATCTGGGTCCAAGTGAACACCTGCTCCGGAGGTGGATAGACCTTGTGATGCTTTCTCTCTTCAGCAACAAAGCCCATTAGCTGATTTCAAAGATAAACCAGACTTAAAAGCAGATTCTCACAGGAAACCATAAAAAGTAGGCTTAAAAACCTTTTTATAAAACGTGTTTGAAGCCTCGTTTGGTTCTTTGTATGATTTAAACCCCCTTTTTTTTTTTTTTTTTACCCTGGGCTGGATTAAGGTTGATTCGCTAAGCTACTTTCATTTCAGTGACCCCGACTCTTTGCCACCCCTTAAAACAACGTCTTTTGGAGCCCAGAGTCTGCCCCCCCCCCCCCCGTTGGCAGCTTCTGACCCTCTCGAGTTGGGATTATAGTCCAAGGCCTTAAACCTTCTTTCCCTGTTTTAAAAGAAGGCTAAAGGTCATTTCACTCAGTCTGGTTGAGGGTTTACTTCAGCAGGGTTTCCTGGTGCGCCAACCAAGTGGCTTACATGAGGCCACGAGGCCAGCTGGCGCCAAGCGCGCCAACCAGAGTTCAATCTCAGATGCACGTGAAAAGGAGCCTCCCCAAATTGTCCTGCATAGCCCTCCTCCCCATAGGAATACCAGCCAGAAAACCACCTTCCAGTCCTTGCTTTAACCCAAATACCAGGAGGCCGAAAGACAGCCGCCCGCAAACGCAGGCTGCACCCGCGCGCCCACCGACCTTGATGAAGTACGGCTTCCCGAACTCTCCGCTCAGGTGCTTCTTCCAGCTCTCGCCGAAGCCGGCGGGCACGTTGCGAGCGGCGAGCCTGAGCAGGGCCGCGGCCTTGTTCCTCTGGATGCGGACGAGCTGCTCCTCGCTGAGCGGCGACGAGGGCGGCGTGGCCGGCTCGTCCAGCCCGACCCGGGCCTTCTTGGCGGGGCTGGCCTGCCAGGAGTCGGGGTCGGAAGTAAGACTTCGCGCCCTGGCCCCCCGCAGCCCCTGCGCCAACCCCAAAGGTCGCCGCCCGAAGACGCCCATGGCTGAGCCGACCTGGGCCGAGGAGACCCGGGCTGAGCCGCCGCAGAGCCCCGCCCGCCTACGCGCTTACGGCCCACGCGGCCTTTTCGCGGCAAAAACCTCGCCCGCCGCCTGCCGCCTGTGATTGGACCCCATGAAGGGAGGGGAGGGAATCCTGCACGCCGATTGGCTCGGCGGAGGCCGAGCCCCATCCCCATTGGTTGGCGTCTCAGCATGGCGGCCGCCGAAGCGCGCGGCTGTTTTGAACCCATAAGGAGGCCGGGTCTGGCCGAGCAGCGGCGTGCACGGTGCTCCTGACCGGAACCCCGCCGCCTCTCCCCGAGTCCCGCACTGCCCCGCACGCCTCACCGCATCGCCGCTGTCCTCGGCAGCCACGTCTCCCTTCGGGGTGGGCTCGGGGCTGCGCGTGCTCCGCTTCCCGGTGGGGCTCGGGGAGAAGAAGGAGTAGAGGGTTTTCTGGCCGATCATGCCTGCACCGGGGACCGAGCTCCTGGACACTTGCAGCAGTGCTCACGGTTGGCGCTCCGCCGACGGCGCCAGTTCGAGCCGGGGGCGGGAAGCTGGCGGGACTGGGGCGGTGGGGCCCAGCGCGCATGTGTGGGAGGGGCTGCGGCACCGCCCCTGGCGAGGTGGGGCTTGCGAGGCCCCGCCTCCTCCTGCACAGGTCTCTCTCAGGTTTCCTCCGTTCAGTCTTAGGTTTGAACTCTGGGCCTTCGTGCATGCTGAGCAGCCACTCGACCACCGAGCTACACACCCCCTGGCTCCGTTTATCTCACCCACTTATTTCCTTCCATTCAGACCATAAACATCTTTCAGTTATCCCCAAATCTAGACTTGAACAATCCCAGCTGTTCTTTTCTAACTGGGTGATCTTTTGAGGTGTAGATTAAACCTTGACTACAGTCCAGGAAAAACCTCCTATGCCGCTGAGTGGCTGTACACCCAGTAACCCCAGCATTTGGGAGGTGGAGGCAGGAGGATCAGAATCTTAACGCCTATCTTGGTTTGTTAGAGGCCAGCCTGGGCTACAGCTTTCAAATCTTAACTCCCCGACACCCTAGCAGTTCTCCAGGCTGCTCCCCAGGGGGGCCTCTGAGATCTTCATACCCAGTGCACTTTGTCCTTGTACCTCGAAAGCAAAGCTTCAGCCCTGGCTTAGGACCCTCCCCTGTGAGGTCTTCCGCCCAACCCCCCAGCCTGTCAACCTGCTCAAAACTTCCGGACTGTACAAAGTAATCTTATTTTTTACATTGCCCTTTTCCTGTTTCCATCTCCAAAATACAGTGTGCGTGAGAGGGGACCTGGGTTTTGCTGGAGGGTGCCAGAGTTCAGGACAGGAAGTGCTTTTAGGGACAGGAAGTGCTTTTTAGGAAGTGAGCCGCCATCACGGAGCGCCTGTGCTCCAACAGGCTGCAGATCACAGATACACTTTTCCTCTGGCCGCACAACCCCACAACCACCCTCCTAGGCGTTTTCTCAAGTGAAGTAAAATCACTCACAGAAAAAGTCTGAGCCCGAAGAGTGATTTTGCTGTGTCACCTATAGCCAGAAATGACTGCCACACAGTCTTTATATTGTGCTTCATCCATACACCAGAACACTAACCCAGCAATGAAAGGGGGACACTGGTACAAACAGCATCTGCGTTTGTTTATACAATATATACACATAATGTCCGTACTTGATGCTAGAGACAAAAAGCAGCATAGTTTTATCTAAAAGCTTACAAACAGAAGTCAAATAGAAAAGACTGTTACAGCATATAATTCCATTTATTTGGAATTCTGGTAAAAGCAACAGGAACAGCCGACAGAGCAGGTAGGGGTTATATAGACAAGACCATTAAGTTGGTGCCTGGGGAGGATTTTATGGGATGGTGTAATTGCTCCCCATCTTGACTGTGGTGGGGAGACAATGCTGTGGCTTTGTCAGATGTTCAGGTTTATCCATTGTTTACACACACACACACACACACACACACACACACACACACACACACACACACACCAACGAGACAGTATCCTGTACGACACTAGGCTCTTGGATCCCCACAAAGGTGACCCCAGAATCAGTCGACAGGCCTCAACATTGCAGATTGCTGGAAAAGCAGCATCCTGCGGTGCGCAGAGGGACCGGTAGGTGGCGCTGTGCCGGAAGTCCCGCCCAGCCTGGGAAAGGCGCATGAGGGCGTCTGGAGTTGCAGAGCTCTGTTTGTACGTCTGTGCAGAGCCTTCGCGTGGGGCCTCATACCCTGGTTTTCTCCAGTGGAGCTACTCTCCTGTGTCAGTCCCATCCCCTGGGCGCAGGCCAGAGACACCTTGTTATTCTGGGTGTCTCTGGGCGAACCCCGTGCACGGCACCTCTTCCCATTTGTAGCGTTTGCAGCCGGAGCTGGCGAATTCCGAAGGGGGCGGGGCCTGGGACTGTGTGCCTGAGATCCCAGCAGTTGGCTACAGGGGCAGGAGGATTGTACCGTGGAGGTCAGCTGGTGCTACGAAAACGTAAACAAGAGAGCAGGCCTGCGGGGTTTGCAAGCTCACCACCTGGATAGGAACCGCCAGGCAGTTCCTAGTTTTAATGCCTTCTGTTTCCTTTGTAGACGCGTCAGTGGCACGCGGTGGAGCACTGAGCCTGGGGGCCCCCTTCGCGTGGCCACTCACCTCCGCGGCTGCGCAGGGGCGGCGGGATGGACAGGTTCCTAGTGAGGCCCGACCCGGGCGACCTCCGAGGGGGAGGGGAGGAGCCAGTCCCGTCGGGAGGAGCCTCGGGCGGCCAGTCGAGCCCCAGCTGGCGGCACCTTCGCGCGCAAGGTCTGAATTGTGATTACACCATCCTGTTTGGCAAAGCCGAGGCAGACGAGATCTTCCGAGAGTTGGAGCAAGAAGTGGAGTATTTTACTGGTAAGCGGAGGGTTTTAGGTGTTAGGCTTAGGTGATGAAAGAATGTGCCTCTGTTAGGAGAAGCGTGAACTCAGGCAGTGACAGGGTCTAGAGCGAAATTACCTGGGAAGTTAAAAAAATAAACTCCCAAACTTTCGAGGTTCTTTGTGATACTGAATCAGAATAGCGGGAGGTGCAGCCTAGGCATCAGCGTTTTTACCAGTCTTCCAGGCCAGTGGTAGAGCGCTTCTCTATTCACAAAACCCCAGGTTAGACCTCAGCATGGTCAAACGAACAGACACTCATATGCAGCCAAGTTGTGCTTGTCTAGTAGGCGATACCGCAGATAGCCAGGTAGTTTCTCACGGAAGGCTGTGTGGTTTAGCCGGACGCCTGCTGCCCTCAGAACTCTGCTGCTTCCTGACCCTTCCAGTTCAGTCTCTGAAGAGTCTGAAGGTGGTGTTGATGCTGTTGCCTGGAGACTACATATTGAGAAGCTGTAATGAACACACAGCTGACAAAACCTTCCATTCATGTTCCATTATGTTCAGAGCTGTCTCTTTATGTTCTGACTTTAGTTAAAGCAATGAATGACAGTTTTAAAACCTGAAGCCGTGCTGTGCTGGTGCAGACCTGTAACTTCAGAACTTGGGAGGTGGAGGTAGGAGGATCCGGAGTTCAAGGTCATCCTCAGCTAAAGAGTTCAAAGCTAGCCTGGGTTGCACGAGACCCTCCCTGTCTTTAAAGGCCATAAATAAATATATGAGGAGTTGAAAGAGGACTCAGAAGTTATGATCAGCTGTTCTCCCAGAGGACCCAGGTTTGATTCCCATCAACCACATGGCAGCTCACAGCCCTCTGTAACTCCAGTCCTAGGCACTCTGATACCCTCTTCCAACCTTCGAGGGACCAGACACATACAAGTTGTACAGATATGCGGGCAAACATAAAAGTGTTGTGTTTTTTTTTTTTTTTTTTTTTTTGAGACAGGATCTCACTGTGTAGCCCTGGCTGTCCAGAAACTCACTCTGTAGACCGGGATGGCCTTGAACTCAGAGATCCACCTGCCTCTGCTGGGATTAAAGGTGTGCACCACAGTTTATTAAAAAAGAAAAAAACAGTTTATTAAAAAAGAAAAAAAAAGAGGAGAAAGATGGCCTCAGCTGCTTATAGACCAAGTCATCTGTGATTTGTTTTTATTTTTTAGTTCTTCAACAATTTCATGTATGTGTATGATGCATTTTGGTTATTTTCACACACTACTCAGTCTCTGACTCCTACTCCTGCAGAGCCGTCCATCCTAAGCCTCTGTTGTGCTTTTATGTCTTTGGTTTTGCGGCCCACTGGTTTTAATGCTAGTGTGTACGCATGTTTTGTATGTGCACACAACAAAGCCAGAGCCCTGCATTCCTTTTGCCCCTCATGTTGTACAATGACCAGCTAGGTACCCCCCCTCCCATTTTTCTTGCAGTTCCAGCTAGACCAGCTGGCCGGTGAGCCCCCAGCAGTGGGATTTGAGGCACATGCAGCCACACCTTGTGACAGGCACTTTACCAGCTGAGCCACCTCTCCAACTCTTTGGGTTTTTTTGAGGCACACTTGCCTGGAACTTGTGCTCTGCCTACATCAGCACCAGAGTGATGAGATTATAGGGGTATGCCACCATACCCCTTCATGAGAATGAGAGTAAGCCACAGTGCCTTCGGGGAAGAGATCCCCAAAAAGGGCATTCTATAACACGACGAGCAGAGGAAATGCCGTTTCTAGTTCCCTGCCTTGTGAGTACCCAGAAGACGCACAGGACTCATCTGTCTATATCCCTTGAGGTCAGAGCTGCCATTTCATCTGCCCAGGTGCACTGGCCAAGGTCCAAGTATTTGGAAAGTGGCACAGCGTTCCCAGGAAGCAGGCAACCTACGGAGACGCTGGACTGACATACACCTTCTCTGGTCTTACACTGACACCAAAGCCCTGGATTCCAGTTCTAGATCGTGTTCGAGATCGGATCTTCGGGGTGACAGGGCAGACCTTCAACTTTGTGCTCATTAACAGGTAACGTCTGCTCCCCGGGGAAGGGCTAAGGACTTTTGGGACTGGAGAGATGGAGCTCACATTAGAGGGACAGGGAACTAGCTAGAGAGCTGGGGATACTAACATCTTGAGTAGAACAGAGGAATGCATGGTGTCCACAGAGTGGAAATCAGGAACCAGGGAGAAAAGAGTATGAAGGGCAGGGCCAGGCTGCACAGGGTGTGGTTGGTGTGTCTGCAGGCGGAGTAGGGCAGGTTTTCCCTACAAGAACCTGGTGACTGAAGGCGTGGCTATTTGATCTGATGTGTGAGGTCTGCAAGCATGACAAGATGTAGCTAAGTGTCCTAGTCAGTGTTCTTTTGCTGTGAGGAGACACCATAAGCAAAGCAACTCTTAGAAAAGAAAACATTTACCGAGGCTTGCTTTCTGTTTTAGAGAGTTAGTCCATGGTCATTATGGTGGGAAGCAGATGCATAGCCCTGGAGCAGGGGCCGAGAGCTTCACCTTCTCATCTGCAAGCAGTGGGCAGAGACAGACACTGGGCTTGGAGTGAGCTTTTGAAACTTCAAAGCCCAACCACAATGACACACCTACTCCTGATTGGCTCTAAAGTTCCACCAACTGGGGGCCTTTCTCATTCAAACACCTTGCTTGGCAAAGACATTCAGATTGGGCTCTCTGGTCTCGCAGGCTAGGGATGTACAGAAACAGCACGCTGCTGCTTCGGGCTAGGATGAGGCACCGGCAGTATCGGCAGGTGATGGAGAGGGTTTCTTCGGCACTGTGGTTGTTTTCCCACTACAGGTACAAAGATGGTTGCGACCACATCGGGGAACACAGAGATGATGAAAGAGAACTGGCTCCTGGGAGTCCCATCGCATCTGTCTCCTTTGGGGCCTGCAGAGACTTCCTCTTCCGGCACAAAGACTCTCGAGGGAAGAGACCCCGGCAGACAGTGGAGGTAGTCAAGCTGCAGCTGGCCCATGGAAGCCTACTGATGATGAACCACCCCACCAATACCCACTGGTACCACAGTCTCCCCATCCGCAAGAAGGTCCTGGCTCCTCGGGTCAACTTGACTTTTCGGAAAATTTTACCTACTAAGAAGTAAAACATTTTCTATTTATTATTTTTATTTGTACGTGTGCGTGCCGCATGTGTGCAGGTGCCAGGGATGCCAGTGCCAGGAGGTGTGCGATCACCTGGTGCTGGAGTTACCGGGTGGTTGTGAGCTGCTTGACACAGGTGCTGGGACCCAAACTCAGGTCTTTTTTTTTTTTTTGATTTTTTTAAAATATAAAGCCTTTATTTATTTTTAATATTTATTCATTTATTTATTATGTATACAATATTCTGTCTGTGTGTATGCCTGCAGGCCAGAAGAGGGCACCAGACCCCATTACAGATGGTTGTGAGCCACCATGTGGTTGCTGGGAATTGAACTCAGGACCTTTGGAAGAACAGGCAATGCTCTTAACCTCTGAGCCACCTCTCCAGCCCCCAAACTGAGGTCTTGCAAGAGCCTCGGTACCTGAGCTTAAGTCTGGAATGGCAGCAAATGCTCCTACCTGCTGAGATATCTGTCCAGCCCCTAAAATCTATTTCTAATAATCAGTACCTTGTATTTTCTCTTTTTGCTTGAAGAGAGGATTTATTCTCATTACACAGTACACAGCACCCAGTGCAGGAGGAGGACGCCATGTCACATCCGCAATAAAATACCACACAGGTCTGGCGTGGCGCCGCATATTTAATGCCGGCACTCAGAAGGCCGGGGCCTAGGTAGGTCTTTGAAAGTTCACAGGCAGCCTGTTGTACACAACCCGTTTAAAAAGACTAAAGCCCACCACTCAAGTGTTTCCTAATAAACCATCTTTATTGCTTAGTACACAGCAGATACAAAAGTGCCTTTAGCAGATCCACACTCAGCAGCCTATAGCCTAAGTACTAGCTTAACTTAGGTTTTTCCAGGAAGAAGCTACCTACTGTGAATAACTTAAAACTAGAAATCATCCTTGGTTGCTACCTAATGTCTAATAATTTACAAAATGAGGAAGTACATTAGCACTTGGCCAGGGTCACACATTTACAGCCTTGGCCCAAACCCTGGGCTGGGACCAGCGTTCCACAGTTGTCCTTTTGGTGGTCTTTCTTCCCTAGCTGACCTCTAAGATCACAAGTGACCGAGGGACTGAGCACTTGTCCACAGGGCCACCTGGGCCAGAACAAATGGTTCAGCCGCCCCTGTGGGAACTGTGGCTGGAGGCCAGCACAGCAGTCTCGGAGTCTGCACAGTGAGATCTGATCTCAAAGCCGATGCTTAGGCACATCTGGAACGTCTGCAGCTTACCCCTGCAGAGAAAACATCCTAGGCCTTACCTCAGTTACCTTTGGATAGGTCTGGTTCCAAATCTTACATCGGAAGAGTCAGTCTGAATTTGGTTTGGTATCTTTTTTTTTTTTTTAAATTACTAACTTGTACTATTGTGCCATCAACATTCCTCCATCCCTGGGCTATTCATGAAACTTATCTGAAAACGGAAGAAAATGCCCAGAGTACCCTTTGCTTAACAAGGTCACTGAAGACACACACACTTAGAATACGCTCCTAGAAAGTAACGGCAGGATGTGTTGGCTGCAGTTCTGTTCAAACACCACACCGCTTTCCTCCTCACTGTGGGCCCTTACTGAAAAGGCAAGGTTCAGAGAGACTGTGGCCCTGGGCCAGGGCACTCTCCCAGCTCAGCTCTCAGGTCACCCCGCCCAGACTCTTGCCTGTAAACCCTACTATAGGCAACTGATAACAGGAAGCTAGCCATCTTCCAGAGGTGACGAGCAGCGGTGCAGACACCACAGCTGTGGACAGGCTTAGAACCACCTCTCCCCAGGGCGGACTGGCAAGTGGCGTGATCACATATAAAGAACTGAAGATTACAAAAGACAGACCCAAAGGTGGGGACGTGGTCTTGAGGCTTTTGGGAGGAGACAAGGTTTTATATGTAGCTCAGGCTGGCCAGGAACTTGTAATGATCCTCCTGCCTCAGCATCTGAGTGCTGGGACTCCAGGCCTGAGCCACCATGCTGTTCTTTTGACCTCCAAGGAACTTGGAAGGACGAGGGCTTTCCCAACATTGTGCCTGTGAATCTTAGGTCATGCCTGTTCTCAGAACAACCAGAAGGGAAAGGCACTTGTTCTTCTGAATTGTTGCCTTTAATAATGTCACTAAGTCTTGCCAATGATATTTACGGGCCTCCTTATTAAAAATAAAGATCTATGCTGAAATGTCAGGGGATCAAACAAAGGCAAATTACAGTATAGGAAGGGTGGCTCCTGGAGTCGGTTTCTTTAATGACCTGTGTCAGATGAGTAAGATGCTCTAGACACAATGGATGCTGTCCTCACGAGGACACCTTCTGGTACACCCTGGCAGCACTGCGAAGACTGGTTCCTGTGTGGAGCCTGCTCTCAGAATACACAGAAGGCTGAGGGGCTCTGCAGGGGCTGGCTCGCACGTGGACACGTGGCATGCCTTCTTTTAACACGGATGTGGCCTCACCATGGGCCTGGCTCTGGGCTGGCCTGTCACTCCTCAGCCCTGTACTCCCGCCCCTGCTGCTGCGCCCTGGACAGAACTCGCTCATAGAACAGCAGGTAGGCGCTGGAAGACAGGACCTCCTGCAGGCTGGCCTTGCGGACAGTGTCATCAGAAATCCACAGCCACTGGTTGCTGGTTGAGAGAGGGTTCTTGGCTGAAGGTGGTGACCGTCTGTAAGTGACAAAGTGTCCAGAGTGCATGTCTCCATGGTGGACGACAACTGCCATCAAGCGGAACAGGTATGTGGAGGAGCTGAAGGGTGGAAAAATGCCAGTTGTTGGTGAGAGAACCAGGCCTTGCGTGTGTCACACTATAGGAGGTGAGTGCAATGGTCCACACGCACACTGCTAAACACAGCTCTACGCCTGAACACTGAGTGTGTTACAGTGAACACTGAAGTCTGCACTGGCCACCTAGCGAGAATCCCAGGAAACAGTTCTCTTTACATTACTCACGTGTGCACACACGTGCAGATTTCATACACTTCCATAATTTCCTTTAAATGGAGTAACAATGTGAGTGCACCTAAATGCACACGTCCACTTGTTTCTACACTGAGAACAGTAGAGCACAGTGAGCGGACAGTGGGTGCCTCAGTCGTCCTCACCTGTAGTCAGGAACCACCGGCAGAGAGAAGGCCATCGGGGAAGGCAGGGCTGGCAACAAGGATGGCGAGCAGGCACCATTCATAAAAATCTGTGTCTTGGCTCCTGGCTGACTCAGACCTGTAACAGAAAAGCCTGAGTCACAGACATGGGCAGCTGATCTGTGCAAACAATTGGCTGTGGTTTCTGTTTGACTGCAGACAGGGTCATGCAGTGCCCCAAGCTGGCTCTGAAATGCCACCTTGGCCTATGGGTGCCAGGCATGGGCAAGCAGCACAATGGCCGGTCCCCACCTGCATCCCATCACCCCGAAGGTGCATCCCACTGCACTACCCACACTGGACTGATGTGAATTCTCCCACCTTTGTTCAAGTCTACGTAGCAGCAGCTGCCCTAGCTTCTGAAGCAAACCAAGACTCTCATTGTGCACTATCAATAGTGAGGTGAAGGTGGGCATGCTGGCGCACACCTTTAATAGCAACACTTGAGAGGCAGAGGCAGGCAGATCTCTGAAGCTAGCCTGGTCTACAGAGCAAGTTCTAGAGAAACCCTGTCATGAAAAACCCAACCAAAGAATAAAAACAAAACCCAGTGCCTTTAATCCCAGCACTTGGGAGGCAGAGGCAGGTGGATCTCTGTGAGTTCGAGACCAGCCTGGTCTACAGAGCTAGTTCCAGGACAGGCTCTAAAGCCACAGAGAAACCCTGTCTCGAAAAACAAAAAAAAAAAACAAACAAACAAACAAACAAACAAAAAAAAAACCAGTGAGGTGGGCAGCACTGTGCTGGGAGGGAACTCAGATCCTGAGGCCAGGAGCATCCCTTCCTGAGCAGCAACCACCAGAAACGTCCCACACAGCTTCAGAAGACGACAAGCGCTCCAGACGTCACACACGTCCTTCCCTTAAGGAGAGCATGTGGGGCTCACACACTAAGGAGCTCATTGTCACCTTCTGTGCTCACATCCACCACACTCTGAACATCAGGGACTGCCCTGCAGCCTGGGAGAGCAAGCAGGAGAGGCTCTCAGACTGAAACAAGAGCCAGGGGCTGAGGCTCTCCCTGTCTAAGCTGTTCCCCCGTTCACCCAGTATCTAGTTATGGTTTTTATTGCTGTGAAGGCAACACTATGACCACAGCAACTCTTACAAAGAAAACATTTAGTTGAGGTGGAGGCTTACAGTTCAGAGGTTCAGTCCATTATCATCGTGACAGGGAGCATTGTAGCATCATGCAGGCAGACATGATGCTGGCTACATCTTGACCAGAAGGCAGCAGGAAGTTGACTGACTGTCACACTGATGAAGTTTGAGAAATGAGACCTTTTGAGGAAGTCTTTGGGCTTCCCCCCAACACCTTCATCCAACAAAGCCACAACTACTCCAACAAGGCCACTCTCTTTGAAGGCCATTTCCTTCCAAACCACCAATCCAGAGAGATAGTCCCACTGAAGTGACATCTTGCCAACCAATGCAGTGGTAGCAAGAAGAGGTGAAATGAGGGAAGGGAGGTGAGGGGAGAGGATGGGGAGGATGGAGAGGAGAGAGAGGAGTATGGTATTCATCTTATTCATCTTCAAACACATGTACCCGAGTTTGAGTCTCAGAACCTATAGTTTTTAAAAAGGTGCCAGAAGCTGGGTGTAGTGTCACATTTTTAAAAAATTTTTACGTTTATTTCATGTGTTCATGTTTTGCCTGCATGTGTGTATGAGTATCATCTGAGTGCCTGGTATCCATGGAGGTCAGAGAACAATACTGGATCCCTGGCACTGGAATTACAGCCAGTTGTGAGCTGCCAAGTGGGTGCTGGAAATCAAACCCAGGTCCTCTGGAAGAACAGACAGTGAGTGTTCTTAACCACTGAGCCATCTCTCCAGACCAAGGGTTCTCAACACAGGGGTCGCATATCAGACATATCCTGCCTATCAGATATTTACATTAGGATTCAGAACAGTAGCAAAATATGTACAATTGTGTTGTACTATTATAAAGAAAGTAATTTTATGGTTGGGGTCACTACAACATGAGGAACTGTATTAAAGGGTTATGGCATTAGGAAGGTTGAGAACCACTGTTATAGCCCCTGGCACATGACTTTAATCCCACCATTTGAGAGGCAGAGGCAAGCAGATCTTTGTAAGCATGAGACCAGCCTGGTCTATATTATGACCTGTATTTTTTTTTTTTAAGCCATTCATGGAGGCACATGCCCTTGCAATCTTAAGAGCTGCGGAGGCAGAGACCTAGAAACTTGGCTCACTGGCTAGCCTTCTTGACAAGTTCCAGGGCATTGAGAGATGGGTCCTGAAGAATGACATTTGAAGATGGACAGACAGACAGACAGACACACACACACACACACACAGTCTCTAAACCAGTAAAGTATGGGAATGTACAAAGCCAGCCTGACTCCTGCAAGCCAGGGGTCTTTCCTACCTACAACTCTACAGAACCTGCAGGTCACAAAAGATGTTCTCAGAACCCACGCCCAACATCACATTCTCAGCCATTTTCCCCACTTACTGCTCTTCCTCAGACCAACCACTTCACTGTGGAACCTGAACTTCTTCCCAGCAGAGGTATTAGAGTCGCCTTCCCTCACAGTAAGAAGAACCTCAGAGGAGGAAGAGAGGCAGAGGTAGCTGGGTTTTCTAAAGTACAGCAGGGCTGTTGACCCAGTGAGATGCTCACAGACTGTCAGCCGCAAGTTCATCAAAAGGTCAAAAGCAAGATGGCAGCCCCACACTGTCAACCTTTCCATCTGTGATAACTTCTCTCTCTCTCTCTCTCTCTCTCTCTCTCTCTCTCTCTCTCTCTCTCTCTCTCTTTCCTGGAACTCACTCTGTAGACCAGGCTGGCCTCGAAGTCACAGAGATCCACCTGCCTCTGCTCTCAAGCGCTGGGATTAACAGCGTGTGTCAATGGTGCCCGTTGTTTATATTTGCACATTTTGAACTGTACTGTGACTGATGCATATGCACACACTACAGCATGTGGAGGAGAGAACAAGGCTGTGAAACCTGCCCCTGCCTTGGTGTGGGTTCCACAGAGGAGAGAACAAGGCTGTGGAACCTGCCCCTGCCTTGGTGTGGGTTCCACAGAGGAGAGAACAAGGCTGTAGGACCTGCCCACTGCCTTGGTGTGGGTTCCACAGAGGAGAGAACAAGGCTGTGGAACCTGCTCCCTGCCTTGGTGTGGGTTCTACAGAGGAGAGAACAAGGCTGTAGGACCTGCCCACTGCCTTGGTGTGGGTTCCACGGAGGAGAGAACAAGGCTGTGGAACCTGCCCCTGCCTTGGTGTGGGTTCCACGGAGTCAACTGAGACTGCTTCACTACAAGCCAGCTCACTGGCCCAGTGACAGTTTAAACCGTGTCTCATGACTGTGTAATTTCAGCTCTTTAGGTAATTCTGACGGTCGTAGCTCAGGGAGAGTGCTAGCCTAGTAGAACTGAGGTGCTGGGTTCCGTCCCTAGTGCTTCGAAGAAACACCAAGCCATTTCCCTTCAACCTCCAAACCTGTTATTATGAAGTTAGCCAACCACTGCATAGCTAGTGTGCATGTCATAAGAGCCAAAAGTGGGGCCACCAAAGCCCTCTCTGTGCAGAGCGTCCCACAGTACACACCTGGCTTTGGGGCCGCTTGTGTGTCCTGTAGCTCCAGGGCAGACCCTAGGTTCTCACTGGCTTTGGGGCCATGCTGACTTGGTTTGTGTCCCAGGAGGCGGTACTTGTAGAAGTCCATCATTAGGAACTCGTTAAACTGCACGTGCTCGTGCCGCTTCAAGGGCGTGCCATGGCTGGACCAGCTGAGCCGCTGGAGATGGATACAGAGGCACTGGGGCAGCTGTGGGCAGAGAGGAAAGTGCAGTGCTAAGGTGCTTCCGCAGCTGACAGAGTCGCCCCCCACCCCCAAGCATGGCCAACCACATGCACAGGTAGGCTCACCTTGCCTAGCTTCAACTGTTTAACAAAAGTGGTCCTCTGGTGTTCCACCTTTTCCCCATTCAGCGTTCCTTTTGCTTCAATCTGCAAGAAAGTAACAGCATATGTCTGCAGGGTCAGACATATAACAGGTCATATAACAGCATATTGACTGCAGACACCCGCGGAGCTGCAGGTCAACCTCAAAGATTCCTCTTGGCCATTAAACAGGAGCCGTGGAGGGAAGAGAAAGGGAAAAACAAAAGTGTGAATTTCTTAAATCTTGTCTTCAGAAACTCTATGGAGAGAGGGCTACAGAGATCTGTCTCGGCAGTTCAAAGGACCCAGGTTTGGTTCCTAGACCCACATGGTGGCTCACAACCATTTGTAACTCTAGTTCCAGATCCTGTGCCCTCTTCTGACTTGTGTGGACACCTGGCACTCATATGGTGTACACACATACATGCAGGCTAAAACACTCATATACACAAAATTAATAACTCTAGAAAACCAGTCCTGTGTGGGTTCCCCAGACCGCCTCCTCCCTCACCCTCTCTGCCCCAGTCACAGTAGGAGGATTAGGAGACCTGGGTGATGCCCAGCCCTGAACACTTTGCTCAGGAGTTCACTTGAGTGGCTTCTGGGGACAATCATAGACGCCTTGGACATCCCTGCCTTAGAGAGCCTCAGAATCACAGGCAGTTTCTGCTGATAGTGGGACTGGGGTGTGAACTGGATTTCAGCACCTGTGGTCCTGCCTAAAGCAAAGCCCTGAAGACCCTGGAGATGGAGCAGCAGCAGATCTCTCAATGGACACCTGAGGGCACCTGTGAGCACCATCTTTCCTGCCTGGTTGCTGCCTAACACCACCCAAGGTTCCACTAAATCTTCTTTTTCTGGAGTGTGCAGGGAAGCTCAGGTGGCCCTGGAAATTCACAAGGACATGCAAAACTTGGGAAGGTCACTGCAACTTCCAAGATTCAGAAGCCCCTACACCCACCCCAGGAGATTTCATAAATAGAGCAATTGCGAGGAAAGAAGAGACTTCACTGAAGCTGCCTGCAGGTTGAGCAGGAAGCTCCAGGAATGCAGCTTTCAAGAGTCATTATCCATACTGGAGTGGGCTGTGTGTGTGTGTGTGTGTGTGTGTGTGTGTGTGTGTGTGAGAGAGAGAGAGAGAGAGAGAGAGAGAGAGAGAGAGAGAGAGAGAGAGGCAGGCAGCTGCTGTGTGGAATCACCCACTCAGCCCCCAAAGTCTGAAGTCTGTATTTCCTCTGCGTTCAGAAGTCTGGCACATCTGAAAAGGTGGACACAAGACAGGGGAATGGAAGAGCTACAGACTGGAGTGGGTGTGTTTCAGCTCTATGCACAAAGCTTAACATTTTCCCCTGTAAACACCATGGAAGAAACAAAACTCACCTGGGAAACAAATTCATAGGTAGCCACTCTGCAAACCAAGGCAGGGGAAATGGCAGAGGCTGAAAGATGCCCAGGCATATCTAGCTGGAAGCTCATGGGGTGGCATGAGAGGTACCACAAAAGCACATGGTGTAAGCTGGGAGGGGACACTGCAAAGCATACCTTTGTGCAGTTGTCACACACAACATCCCGCACTGACTCAGAGGAGATGAAATGATGAAGGCAGTGGTCCAGGGTCAGTGGGTGTCCCTAGAGCAGAAGCAGGCAGTCAGAACAGCTCACAGGAGTCATGCTGAAACCATTAGCAGGTGGCGGGTAGCCTCCCAGGGCTGTGTTTTGGAGTACCCAGGCATAAAGCTTCACAACACACCTCAGTGTCATTTAACCCCTATGCTGCTACTGCTGATAGACTCAGGAGGGGCAGAGCTGTGGGAATCATGCACCTAAACGGGCCTGGGGTGGGGGTAGGGCTTTTAGGGACTGTGCACCTACATAGGCCTGGGGGGTAGGGCTTTAGGGACCATGCACCTGCACAGGTCTGGGGTGGAGCTTTAGGGACTGTGCACCTGCACACAGACCTACAACCTTAGAGTTTGGGATGTGCGCATAAACACAAGTATGGAAATGCCAATGTCTTCAGTGAGATGAAGAGTCACCTTCCCTCTCCCACAATCAGACCCTCCCATCAGAGCTGAAATGGCTCAGCCAGCCATACCTGAATGACACTTAGTACCTGGGCCACATAAGATGCCTCAAAGCCCTTGTGGGACTGAATGGTGTCCAGAACAGATCGAAATAAGCCGTAGATCAATACGTACCCAAGTGGCAGCTGGAATACTGAGGGAAAGACTGTCAAAGGTATCAAATCGAACAGGACTCTGAAACAAATATTGCAGAAAATCCAAAGAGCTTAGCATCGACAGATGAAACGCTTAGTATTCAGATATTAAACTGTCACAGTGCCGTCCAGTGCACAACAGCATTAGCCTGCAGCGTGAAGACGGCTCTGGGGTGCGCACCCGACCCAGCAGCTTGGGATATACATACACGTTTTCACACAACTCCTACGGAATTGGCACTAACTGCCAGGACTTCTATCAGTGCCACTGACGGCACCATAAACAGGAGTAGCTGAAGCCTAAGACATCAGAGAACTGCAGATGTCCACAGAGCGAGACTCTGCTAACAGTACTGCAGTGGAAGACATGAGTTTCTACACAGACGGCCACACTGTGCTATGAAGCGTCCCTGTGTGAGGCGACGGGATGGCTTAGACCTGCAATCCCTGGAAAGACTTTAAAAGCAGGACCCTTTGGACAGTGATTGATGGAGAGAAATGGGTTCCTAGGTGAGGTCTGCCTGCCTACTTTACACAGTGCTAGAGAAAAGTAGCCTTGCTCAGGACTGAGACGTCCGAAGACAGAATCCAGGCTGGCAGGCAGACAGGGCTGTCCCGGAGGGGGAGCCCTGAATTCTGTGTATGCCTGCCTGCCTGTTCCACGACTGCCCACAGAGCATATAAGTGCAGGGGGACCTTGAGGGTCTTGGTAGACATAACATCCAGAAGTAAATACAGAACAGAGCATTTGCTGTCTAAGGAAGGAGACAGAGTTTGAGATCTGAACCAAGTTAACTACCTGTCAGAACAAAATCCATTTCCTTTTCTTCCTTTTTCTCTTTCTTTCTTTCTTTCTTTCTTTCTTTTCTTTTCTTTTCTTTTCTTTTCTTTTCTTTGTGTGTGTGTGTGTGTGTGTGTGTGTGTGTGTGTGTGTACTCGGAGGGGTTTCTGTGGGTTTTGTGTGGCCCAGACCCTGCAGCTGAAGTTGGCTTGGACCCCTAACCCTCCAGGCTCCACCTCTTTACAGTTGGGATGACAGATGTGTACACTCTGCCTACAACAATCATTTCCTCCAGGACAACAGAACCCGAGTCTCTGCTGTACAAAATATGCAATAAAATACCTAGCAACACAGGGGAAGAGGAAGCAGCAACCATGAGATGTCTTCCTGGGTGTGAAGCTGGCACCCAGAGTTGCAGAGATGTGTTATAAATATGCCCCAGGGCAGAGGGAAACTCAGCATGGCTGAGAGAGAATCTGAGTAGAAAACTTACTGGAAAAGAAGGAAAGGGAAACTTTACACTCTGTGTGTGTGTGTGCCTGCTACTTCACCTATGTACAGGATATGCATGTGTCAGAGAGAGTGCTTGTGGGAGTCAGGTCCCCATCATTGTGAAAACTAGAATAAAATAAATAATAACATTTTGTAAGCTCTCAAGACATAAAATGGATCAACAAACAACTGCAGTCCTATATGCTGGTGACAAGCAAAAAATAAAACATTCCTAATTTCACTTGTAACAGCTTCAAAATACAAATAAATGGAAGGAAAATTCAGAGATGAATGGGCAAGACATATCAAGGAATTATAACATATGAACCTTTTCAAAAAATTAACAGTCACAGGTGATGTCAATCAAAACTAGACAGCAAAGAAACACCGAAGGCCACTACCGAGTAAGAGAAAACATTTGTAAATCACACACCTGATGAGTGTGAGAGCCAAAATATACGAGGAACTCAGGAATCAACAGCACCCCCACCAAAAAAAAAAAAAAAGCAATATTTTTGAAAACAAGCAGCCAGGGGTGGTAGCGATGCTTGTAATATTCAAACTTGGGAGGCACAGGTAGGAGCATCAGTTCAGAGGCTAGCCTGGGCTACGTGAGATCCTGTTCCACAAACAACAACAAAAAAGAAAAAGAGGAGGGAGTTAAAAGAGGGAAGGAAGGAGGGAAAGAAAAAGAGGAGGAAGGAAAAGAAAAGACGCTGAAGGATGACTCTGTGGTTAAGAGCGCTTGTTGCTCTTGCAGAGGAGCCAAGTTTAGTTCCCAGCACCCATATAGAGGGGCTCACAACCATCTGAAACTCTACTTCCAGATCCCCCTGCAGGCACCAGCCATGCATGTGGTACACATACCTACATAAGATCGAAACACTTAAGGTTAAGAGAGACAGAGACAGGGAAGAAGGTAGGAGTGAGGAATGAAAGGCAAGCAGGATGGCAGGAAGGAAGGAAGAAGGGGAGGAAGGATAGAAGGAAGAAAGGGAGATTAGCAATGGACCCCATAAAACATTTTCCCAAGACCCAGACATAGCAGACAGCAACATGGAGAACTACAGTTGTCAGGGAAATGCTGATCAAACCACAGGGACACATCTCTACTTGAATGGCTACTACAAAAAACAAGAAGGGTGACTGCCAGGATGGTTCAGAGGTCAAGTGCTTTACCTTACAAGCATAGGGAATCTAGTTTAATCCCCAGAACCTACATTAAAACAAAACAAAACAACAAGTCCCAGATCCAGGAAGGTGGAGACAGGCAGATTCCTGAGGCTCACTGGTTGGCCTGCCAAGCCGACTCGGCAAATTCCAGAGCAGTGAGAGGTCACGTCTCAAGAAACAAGGTAGATTGTTTCTGACAAGTGACACAAGGCTCACAGTGGCTTCCACTCAGATGGGCACAGACACCCACAAAGACAAGACATGTGAAAGGGTGAAACAGGAACTCTTGTTACATTGTGGCAGGAACCCAAACTGGGGCAGCCCCCATGAAAAACAAAGGGATAACCTTCAAAAAGCTACAGCCAGAAGAGTCTGGTGCACACCTGTGAGCCCATCCTCGGGATGCAAGAAGCAGAAGGTGTCAGAGTGTCAGGTCAGCCTAGGTTATCACAGTGACAGCCTGTCTCAAGTCAATCACCTAACCAACCAATAGAATCAACGATTGACTCAATCTCTCTGGGGTATGTACTGGAAGGAGGTGAGTTCAGCACTTCCTAAAGACACCTGGGATCCACACTTACAGCAGCATCAGCACGATACCCAAGCCACAGAAGCAAGCTCAGCAGCCACCAGAGTAGGAAAAGAAAATGTGCTAAACACACACACCTGTACACGACAGATACTATTCTGCCAGGAAAAACAAGACAATACCATCCTTTCTGACCACACAGATGAACCTGGGGGCATAACCCCCCAAAACAACCCCCACATGACTTTGCTTCAAGACAAAATTCCAGAGACGAGTAGTCTGGTGACTGCTGAGGTAGAAGGCAGACGGGATATACTGGCACAGACCTCAGGGATCTATCTGGCACACAGCCTAGCGATTATAGTTAAAGCACACTTGGAACTTGCCGATGTGGGTCTTGAGAGCATTCTCACCACCCACACACTAAGGTCATTACTCCAGATGGGCTAACTTGACTGTGGCCATCACTTAGAGAACGTATCAAACATCACTCAGCACTCTTCAGATTTATGTGAAATCTACTTGTCAGTTATGCCCAGGAAAGCAGATGAACTCCTCAACTGGGAACTACTCCATGACTGCAATGAAGGCCAGTGTCCAGGAGTCAGACAGGACAGTACCAGCGAGGCCTTGGGACACTGGGTCTTGGCACCCACGTGGAATGGGGCAGCCGCCCTGGAGAGAGCCATCTCACAGCTTCTCAAAGGTTCGAGTCAGGGTCTCCACATGTGGCAGCCGCACACAAAACCCCAAAGTGGAAACAATATAAACTCAGCTGACAGTGGACAAGAACACGGCAGGGCCATGTGACACAGCTGTGCCAGGCTCTAAACAGCAAGACGTGATGCTGCACGTACCACACGAGAAGGTCTGCATGCAAACAGGCTGCCTATGAAAGAGCTCTGCTTGGGGAAGCCCAGACTAGACTTTGTACCCAGCACACAGAAGGTACAATAGCAGCTGTGAGGCATTCAGAAAAAATGCTCATATGTAAGGTTTGGGGGCATTTTTTTTTTTTTTGGCAGGGGCAGGGCAAGGTGTTAGAATGTTCTAAGATTAATGTAACAGCTGTAAAATTCTCTTTGTATTGTGTTGAAGTTTTTCCATAAAGAAAGGTTTGAACCCTCAAATGCAAAGCTAAAGCCCCTCCCACTCCTCAAATCCACTGTGCGCATCATGAGCAAGCTAATACCCGAGCTACAGTCCACAGCACACCACATCTCTGCTCTTGGGGCCTGAGGGTCAAATGACACTGGCACTGACCCAGGTGAACAGAGGGCAGGCAATCGCCAAAGCTGCCCCGAAATCAGACTGCGCTTTCTGCGTCATAAAGGGGCAGCCACTTACCTGGTGCTCACAGTGTTTGCACACCATGTTACTAGTGAGTCTTCCATGGAAAGGGTGTTGAGACTTCCAGTGATTGGACGTGGGGTGAGGAGACCCTAGAAGCAAAGCACATTTGACATGTCACATCACCCAAGATCCAACCAGACCCCACCCTCCTTAGCACACAGCAGATTTTCCTCCTTTAGGAAACTGTTTCATGAAGCACAGTGAGTTGTCCTTGCTGACTTCCAGTCTCATCCTCACAGAAGAAGCTTAAGGCCCGTGAGTGAGGCTGTGTACCATGGAGCAGACACCAAGAAGGATGCACATGAGATCTACAGGTGCACACGGACTGTTGGAGAGGACAGGAGGGGGAGAAGGATGCACATGAGATCTACAGGTGCACACGGACTGTTGGAGAGGGCAGGGCGCGGAGAAGGATGCACATGAGATCTACAGGTGCACACGGACTGTTGGAGAGGGCAGGAGGAGGCACAGGCTTTCCATAAAGCAAGGGAAGCACAGAAACAACCTGAATAAACAAGTTCTATAGGCTGCTCTTTGACGAGGATGGGGTTAGTAGACAAAACTCTCATGAGAAACTCTCTCTCGAGAATCAGACAGTCCTGAGTGAGGTCTTGAGTCTGTTTATTAGTCATGTGACCTGGAAAATTATTTCTTCTCTCTCCCCAACCTTTTTTTTGAGACACAGAAATATGGTCTTATGCTCTAACCCAGGCTGACCTAAACTTACTATACAGCCCAAACTGGCCTTAAAAACACAGTAAATCCTCCTGCCTCAGCATCACAAGTGTGGGACATGAGCCTACCGTTGGTTTCTGTAAATTTCATTTGGTGAAAATGGGTCATTGTTTCCTGGATCCACTGTGGAGCTCAGATAAGAGTTGTGGAGCCTGGTGCTGCCAGGGACTGACTGCCAGCTCAACTACAACGACCCAGAGGCTGTGCTGATTCAACTCTTGAGAATACAAAGGGTTCTCTGCAGTGAAAGCTGGCCACAGTGGAAATGCTGAAGGACAGATTTCCGTTTACTGGATCTTTCTCAGGACTAACATTCAAGGGGAGATAGGGCAGCTTGCCTAGGGCAAGCGGAAGTGGTGAGAATAGCCTAAGCTGGGATAGAGGACTCGGAGTGCCTCATTCAAAGCTTTTTCCAGAACACTCCAGGCCCTCAGCAGACGTGGAGGTCCAGCACAGCTGCAGCTGGATGCTGCCAGCAAGAGAGACACACGTAGCGCTTGACCCATCTAAAAGGTGCACAGTTTGCTTTCATTCCTTTCTTTAGAAATACACATTGAATCAGTAGAAAATGACTACCTCTTGTGTGGCAGGTGACTTGTCTGGGAGTCAAGTCTGACTGTTGCTGTAGGAAGAAAAGAGAGACTGAAAACACAGTTGCAACCCTTTAACAGCCCTCGCCCCCCAGCAATCTTATAAGTTTCTGAGCCACCCGTAACGCTGTCCACAGCCCACGCTCTGAAGGTGGCACTGACGGCCTTCGGGTTGATTTCTACATGAGTTCCTATATGGTGGCCACAAACATGTTTCTTCTCTCTGGGATGCTTCCCCTTCGCCAGTCAGCTCTTTACAGCGTTACAGGGAGATAAGCACCCACTCGGGGAACCCATGGCCCTCGCCCCCCTCTACTAACAGGGAAAACAGCCTTATTCTCTCCTCCAACAAAACCCAAGCTGCAGCAGCGAGTCATCTTAAAGAAGCTGGCCCCTAGTACACACACCAACAGGAGCATGCTGTCTAAGGTTTGCCAGCCTCACACCTCCGGTCACTGGATCTTACGTTCACGTCTAGGCCTGATGAAGACTCACTGCATAAGCACGGGCTGCCATGAAGACCTTACCTCCAGGGAATGAACATCGAACAAATGAGTGACACGAGGCTGGCGGTCCCGTTCGTCCTCCAGTGAGGAGGTGATGACATGGAATAACTCGTGGGCATCCTGTCAAAGGACAGAGCATCCTTGAGAGAGCACAGCAGACCTGACCCTTACCAGGGCAGAGTGTTTTCTGTTTTCTCAGGGTCCCACTCACTGAAGGACACCTGCACCCAACTCCAGGAGGGGCTTCCTTTAAAAACAAGGCGAGATGTACACAGTACAAAATTCAACACCTCAACCTTGCCAGGGGCACAGCAGCAGCACCGAGCACGTTCACATCGCTGTGCCACCAGCACCACTGTTCATCTCCATCTGAGACACCACAGCCACCATCCTACCTCTGTCCTGAGAAATCTGACAGCTCACATGAATGGAACTGGACTCACTACTGTCCTGCTTCTGTGCCACTGTACACCGTAGAACATGTATTTTCCTGAGCACAATGTCTTCAAGGTTTATCCACAATGTAGCATGAAGCAAAATCCCCTTCCTTTAAGGGCTGACTGTATAAAATTTTGTTTGGGGCTGGAGAGACAGTTCAGTGGATGAGAGCACTGGCTGCTCTTGCAGAGGACCTGGGTTTGGTTCCCAGCACCCTCATGGTGGCTCATGACCATCTGTAACCCATTTCAGAGGATCTGAGGCCCTCCTCTGTCCTCTTGGAACACACGAGACAAACACCTACACACAGAAAATAAAAATAAATATTTAAAAAAGTATTGCTTTTGTTGTTGGGGCTGATGATGCAGCATTGTGGTTGGGCGGGCAAAGCCCTGAGGCTCAGTGACCAAGGGAAGGATTTTATCTTCATATCTCTGCCCACTGGCAGGCACTTGCACGTTGTGTAATATTTTGATTGTGTTCTGACAAATAAAGCTTGTCTGGAGTCAGAGGGTGAAGCTAGCCACTAGCTGACCAAAATTAACCACAGAGGTTTAGAAGACTATACACAGAGAGAGACAAGAAGACAGGGTGGATAGAGGATCTCGGCCTTTTTAAATGGCGAATGGTAAAGATAGGAGGTGACTGGTGGCTGCTCCCTGCTTCTCTGATCTTCCAGGTTCTTTCCCTGCTATCTGACTCCCGATGTCTTATTGATTAAGATTAATTACATGAACTCTTCACTTGCAGTGCTCTGCCTGCTGACTTCTGTGGTGGACACGCCCATGACTCTCTGCTCCAATACTTGGAATGAGTGCAGAGGTGGCATTACTGGCTCCTGTGACAGGAAATGTCTCTTAGGAGCAATCTGAAAGACCTCTGGGCTCCTTCTCTCCCCGTCGCAGACCCTGGGCCCCCAGGCCTGTGGATTGCACCGAGTCTCACTGCACACAAGTGCAGGGTGATTGTTTTAAGCTGGTAGAGCAGATCCCATATTTGAGCTCAGTGTCAGGCCACAGTAATCAGTTCTTTCAGCTTTTATTTATGTCTGGCTTTGCAGTGCTGGCATGGAAGCCAGAGTCCCGTGCATTCCAAGCAGGCACTGGACACTGAGCTCACCCAGCTTCTGAAGGACCCCATCCAGCCTGATGGCAGTTCCCTCCGCCAAAGAGAAGCCTCCCCCGACCTGCACACAATGGCTTCTAGAGCAGACGAGGGCCCCACATGCTCCTGAGAAGTCCTGTACTCAGTGACGGACTTAGCCCTGGCTTCTTCTGTGATCCCACAGCATACCCAGCTTATTCCAATTCCAGGCTTCCCTGACCTTCAGTGCTGCCCCCTCCTCTTCCTACTCTCCCTTCAGGCCTCCCATCCCTACCCCTGCGCTGAGGCACACCCTAAAACAATCCAGTCACCTGCATGCTCCTTCCCACCACCCACTGGGCCAAACCAGCATGAAGCTTTGGCTCCAACCCCTAAGTACACTCCAACTCCAAACCTCTCCAGCTCCTGCCTATGCCTCACTTGAGCTATGCCATTCTAGGCTGGATCCCTGAAGCAGCCCCCACCTTTCCTCAGCTAACAACCGGGCCCTGCTGTATAGGATAGTTCTGTGTCTCCTCACACAAGCTAGAGTCAGCAGAGAGGAGGGAACCTTCAAGTGAGAAAATGCCTTCTGTAAGATTGGGCTGTAGAGGGGCTGTAGAGATGGCTCAGAGGTTAAGAGCACTGGCTGTCCTTCCAGAGTTCAATTCCCAGCAACCACATGGTGGCTCACAACCATTTATAACAAGATCTGGTGCCCTCTTCTGGCATATAGGCACATATGTCGACAGAGCACTGTATACACAATAAATAGATCTTTTAAAATAATTGGACTGTAGGCAAGCCTGTGGGGCATTTTCTTAGTTATCAATCGATGGAAGAGGGCCCAGCCCACTGTGGTTGGGTAGTGCCAACTCTGGGCTGGTAGTCCTGGTTCTATAAGAAAGCAGGCTGAGCAAGCTATGGTGAGCAAGCCAGTAAACAGCACCCCTCCATGGCCTCTGCATCAGCTCCTGCCCCTTGCTTGAGTTCCCGCCCTGACTTCTCTCAAGATGGATTACAATGTGGAAGTGTAAGTCAAATAAACCCTTTCTTCTCCAACTTTCTTTTGGCCATCATGTGTCCACACAGCAACAGTGGCCCTAACTAGGACACTCACCAAGCAGAAATCACAGCAAACTGGGGCACTATTTCATCATCCTACAATTTTAATTTAGCCAGGCGGTGATGGCACACGCCTTTAATCCCAGCACTTGAGAGGCAGAGACAGGTGAATCTCTGTGAGTTCAAGGCCAGCCTGGTCTATGGGAGCTAGTTCCAGGACAGGCACCAAAGCTGTCTCAAAAAACAACAAAAAAAATTTTTTTTTAATTAAACGTAATTTGGAGTACTGGGATGGGACCTTGGGCAAGTGAGTCCACCTCTGACCTGAGCTACAGGTGACCTTGAGCTCAGGTGTGCAAGTGCTTATCCAGAGGCAGTTGTGGAAGGCCACCCACCATCAGCCAATGGCACAAGCGCAGCTCAGGCCTGTCAGGAAGGAGACCCAGCAGGTAGCTGGCTCTTTCTGTAGGCTCATACAGCCTCTGTGTCAGCCAGTCTGTAAGCTGCTCGGGCTATGAGGAAAGGGGCAATACTACAGAAGAGGGTGGAGGGTGACAGCTTCAGCCCTGCCTCTGCCGCTGATACAGCAGGAGACTGGGCAAGTCACTTTGCCTCTGTGACCCTGTGCTCCCATCTGTACCCTGACTCCTTACTGGGCTGCACAGGGATGCAGTTAGGTAAAGCACATGCAGGATTGAACCTAGTGCATCTCCTATAAACCAGCTATAGCTCCTGGTTTAGACACAAAATGGGCTGCCCGTCAGTGTGAGCTGGCTCTGGACCAACAGCAGACCAACACTCTGTCCGCTTCAAGGAGCAAGAGATGTACTAACATAGACACGGTGGCTGCATCATGACTGGACCATCAGCTGCCATGCACGGACTTTTGGAAATAGTCCCAAAGGTGACTTGGCTTGAGAAGGTCCTTGACAGAAGGGTGGGACTTACAAAAAGGAACAATGCCCTTGGAGACTGACCTGGGAGTCACTCTCCCAGCTGAGACCCAGGGAAGGACAGCTGAGTCAGTCCAGCAGCTGAGGTCAGTTCCAAATGGAGATAGAAACACACAGAGTTCAGCGCACAAGTGCAGCCAGCAAGAGAAACCTTCACAAAGACACTCATCACCCATTTTGTGTTTGAAACACGGCACAGGGCTTCAGATCAGGGAGGAACAAGAAATAATCTGTAAGACCAAGGGGTGTGGGCCACTCACCCATCCCATGTTTCCACACCTCCCATCCAGCCCCAGTGTGGTCATCTCTGAGGAGCTGCTCTCTGCCAGGCCACTTGGAGACGCAGCTGGGAAAGATGCGTCTGGGTGCTGGGGAAGCTGGAGTGTGTCACTCTGGGGACCCAGGCAGGAGGGCGGCATGCCAAATTCCAAAGATCACAATGAAGTTGCAAAAGGGGAGGGAGAACATCTTGAACAAAGCCCGGTGGCTGTGAGAGATGCCTGCTCAAGGCCTGGGGGCGCTAAAGTCATCTCTGAAGATGGGTCCTTTGGAACAAGGGTATGGGCTGGAGGGTCTCTCACGACTTGGAGTGCAGTCAGTGGAAGCCGGAAGTTCTCCTGTGTGACCACTGTTTTCGCCCAAGGCCAGGTGTCTATCCCTAAGTGTCATGGAGTTTTGTGTCCTCTTTGATCAGGACAGGAGTGAGACATTGGAGCTCTGCTCACATAACACTAAGGCTGCCCAAAATGTCCCAGAAAAGCAGAGGATATAACTCACTGGGAGAGCACTTGCCTAGCGTATTCAAGGCCTGGGCTTGATCACACACACACACACACACACACACACACAGTCCCTAGGAAAAAGGACTCTCCAAGCTCAGCCTGCTGTCTGGAGTGCTCACCTGTTCTTCAAAGGAAGAGATCTGCCACCTGTACATTCTCAAGACATCCAGAAGGCAGCTCGCATCCAAGACCTCATCCTCCGTGACTTCTTGGCAGGACAAAGCTGGGTACAAGAAAGGAAGACAACAACTGAATGAGAGCAGACCTGGCCAGATGTGTCGCACACCACAGCAGCAGAGGTGACAGCAGTGTCAGGTGGCACCGCAGCTCCCTCTTCCCTCACGCTCTTTGGAGCCTCACACACTGCTGAATCAGCAAGCAGGCACAGCATGTTGGTTGAATGAATCTTAAGATTTCAGGTAGCTACAAATTACCATGACTGTCAGTTGAGTATGATCTGAACTCATAATCCCCAAGGTTGAAGAGCCCTCGTACTAGGTCAACTCCACACCCAGCGTGGAGCACCTCTCTCCACGCCTCTGCCATGACTTCTCAGCCTTTGCTCGTACGGACCACCAGGCTCTAAGCGTGCTTGGATGCATAAAGCAGCTGAAGGGGCAGCTGAATGCATTAGAAGTTTGTCTGGCATAGGCTGCTGAGGTAGGAAGATTTCTTGACCCCAGGAATTTGGAACCAATCTTGTCAGCAGAACAAGGTCCTATCCCAGATAATGATAACAAAGAACAGTATAAATTATAAAAAGATAGAGTTGGGTTTGCTCTATCTACACCGAGGGTCAGGAGGCAGCCTCTGTGGATGGAGCAGCCTCTGCGGATGAAGCAACCTCTGTGGAAGAAGCAGCCTCTGCAGATGGAGCACAGATACAGCCTAGACACTAAGAGGCTTCACTAGCAAGACAGGCAGCCCCAGGACTGGAAGGGCTGCAGTGGTTATAGGAACTTGTTGCTCGATCATGAGGTTTGGAGTTCAGAGCCCAGCGCCAACATCAGGCAGCTCTCCACCTCTAACTCCAGCTAAGGATACACACACAGATGCACATAGGCACATAAACAATACAAATGCATTGAAGCTGGGTGTGGGGGTGGTGCAGGACTTTAATCCCAGCACTCAGGGGATAGAGTCAGCTGGATCTCTTTGACTTTGAGGCCAGCCTGGGCTACACAGTAGACTCCAGGACAGCCAAGGGTACATAGTGGCATCCTCCCCCCCCCCCCGCCCCATCCCCTCACGCACACAAACTAATACAACAACAAAAAAAGATGGGGCCCTAGACTGGCCACAGGCACAGAGTGCTGACTCTAATCTGACCAGAGGCCTCCAGACGCAGTGCACAGGGCTAGTGTTGCTCAAGTGGGAGGTAAAGAAAGACCCTGCAGTCTCAGGATCTGGTTCAGTGATCCACGTACTACAGGGCAGACTTTCTCCTCCTTGGTTTTGACACTTCAGACTCTGACTCCAGAGGGTGGCAACACTGCAGACCTCCTGCCCCCAGGGCAGCCCCACCCTTTGACAATGGCCAGAGCCTCAGGGGCAGGGCACGGGAGGTTGCTACCTGAGCAGCAGGAGGTGAGCAACTAGGCCCAGCCACTCACCCTCCAGGACAAAGGCTGTAGAGCTGAATAAGAAATCACACTCCTGGGAAAATGTCAATGGCTGCCTGGGACGCTGTGAGGCAATCTGGCAAGGTCACTGGCAGTTTCATAACCTGCCACCAACAGTAGAGCTCCGCCCGATACCTGAGGACACACGCTTCTGTGTAATGGCCATATGCAGAGCTGCTACTGCAGCCGGAAGGAAGGCTGAACAGCAGGGATCATAGACAAGCTGAGCTAAGAAGCAAGGGCCGCAAAGGGGCTAAGACGTAGGGTACACAAAGTGCCAGGGCTGCAGAGGCTGCTCAGAAGCTAAGAGCGCTTGTGTTCTCCAGAGGACTCAAGTTCAGCTCCCAGCTCACCTTTCTAAGTCCAGCTCCAGGGAACCCAGTGCCCTCTTCTGGCCTCCATGACACCTACATACATGTGCCCCCCCTCCCACATACACATCAATTTTTAAAAGAAAAAAATTCTAATAAAAAAGTACTAAGAACAACAAAACCCCAAACTCAAACACAGGCAGAGCCTTGAGCAGCCATTTCTAGACAATGGCCCACAAGCAGGAGAGCTGCAGTGGCCACTCATCATCAGGGAAATGGCAATGCCAGAAAAATACCACCTCATGTGCCTATATGTAGGTGTGTGTGTCTATGGAGGCCAGAGTCGGATGTCACAGCACCTCATACACATATATGTAGGTGTGTGTGTCAATGGAGGCCAGAATTGGACGTCAAACCTCTTCCTCCACTACTCTCCACCATATTTTTTGAGACCAACACGCTCGCTAAAACTGGAACTCATTGCTGGGTTAGACTGGCTGGCCGCGGGGACTCCTCTGTCTCTGCCAGGCCTTGCTGGGATTACGGCATGTGCTCCCAGAGCCTCTTGGTCCACACGCTTGGGCAGGAGCACTTTCCCACAGGCCAAGTGCTGCTGTAGCCAGGCAGTGGCACAGTGAATGTTTGCTAAGACACCAGTAACTGTGCTGCACCAGGATCACCTCCATTTTAACCTCCTGCCTAGAAAGCAACCATTAGCTGTGAAGCTCCCGTGCCACTAAGATGAAGTCACATTCTACTTTCTATGCTGCTCCTTTTAACATTATTACCTCCCCCAAATTAAAAGAGATCAAACCGTGGTAAAGCAGCCCTGTTTGGTGGCTTCTGTCAGGCACCCACAACCCTGGGTGTTTAGGAACATGCTGGAGACCTTTGCGTACTACCATGTAATATCCAGATTTAAACAAATACCATCAAGGACAGTTCAATAGTTAAAAATAATAAAAACAAAATTTTTGCTCAAAACTGAATTGGGATTGATGAGATGGCTTGGCAGGTAAGGGTGCTGATACAAAGTCTAATGACCTGATTTAATCCGAAACCCAAGGGGCCATGCCATGTCTATGTACCTAAACACACACACACACACACACACACACACACACACACACGTAAGCAAATAAATAAATAACCTTTTTGCACACAGATTTACAATAATGAGGTTGAACAGGTGGCCTGAAGGGATGACTCAGCAGTTAAGAGTTTAGCTGCACTTTCAGAGGACTCAAGTTCAGTTCCCGGCACCACGCGAGGACAGCTCACGACTGCCAGTAACTCCAGCTCCAGGAGACCCGACTCTCCCTCATGGCCTTCACAAGCACCCACACATACACATAAATAAAAAGTCTTCACATCTTTCTGCAGACACTAACAGCAGCCACAAGGAAGACTTTTAGCCGTGAGATTTTCAGGCCAGACAGCACTGGCCAGGGTGCAAGGGCTCCCGAGCTGTTCTAAAGCACATTCAAGAAAGGTCAGACCAAGTTCCACCCCCATCGCAGTGTGTGCACACCCCAGTTAACAACTGCCAGGCTCTGGCATCTGCAATTTGCTTTTTAATCTTTTCTGACAGGCAAAAGGAAGCAAATCCTAAGAGCTTTTATTTGTCTTTACTTTGTGAATGATCTTAGTTCCTGGGCCAAAACACTCACTTTCTAAACAAACTTCTAAGAGTTGAAGTGTGGTAGTGGATATATTTATTTGTTTCTTTTTGGTTTTCTGAGACAGGGTTTCTATGTGTAGCCCTGGCTGTCCTGGAACTCACTCTTTAGACCAGGCTAGCCTCAAACTCATAGACATCCACCTGCCTCTGTCTCCCAAGAGGTGGGATTAAGGAGCGAGCCACTACTCCTGGCTAAACTGACAATTTTTAAAATAGATGGCTCCATTTTTTAATTTTTTTTTTTTTTAAAAAGTGGGGTTGGTGAGATAACTCTGTAAGAAAAGGCACCTGCCACCAAATCTCACAACCTGAGCTCAGACCCCAGGAGCACACAGCAGAAAAGAACCAAAGTTACCTTGTTATGTGTGCTATGGCACACAAGCATGCATATACAATAAATGCAACTTTTAAAAAAATTCTGACTGATTTAATTTGAATGCAATTGATTCTAATAAAACATAACTAAAATTTAACTTTTAATCTAATTTAATCTAAAAATCTTAGTTCTGAATGCCCCCCTCACCATGCAAAATGGCTACTAAGTTTTTCTTCTGTTATCTCCTCACTGAAGATGCGTACCCCTCAAGTCCCCACTGTACCTTTCAGGAGGTTCAGCAGTGTTAAGGACAGGCACTGGTGTGTGTGTGGTCCCTGCTGGTCCCTGGAGTACTGGGTGGTGAATTCTTCCAGCCACTTGACGAAGGCGGGACAGGCAGACAATCCCTGTAGCAGCGAGTTCATGAAGCAGGTGTTCCCTAAGTTGACAAGCCCAGGCACAAGTCCTAATGGAGAGCGTGGGTAGAGAAGGACAGTGCATCAGCTGGGCCGACCTTTGCTCTCCCGTCTGGGGTCTGGGGCCCTGCGTCTGCAGGGAGCCCTCAGCTGGGATTCCGACCTGAGCAAGCCGGGGGCACTGGGCATTCTATGCTATGAACTGTGAACCACACAACAGGCCTCTGTCCTGTGTTCTCTCTGAAATCCTTCCAGGTGCCTGGCACAGATATTAAATGGACAAAGGCAGTAGCCACGCCTTCCTCCTTACCCTCGTGTTCTCCTTTAGTTAGAGAACAGTGTCCCCACAGCAGCGGGCAACTCAGCTGCCTCCTGGGACAATGCTTTTGTTCTTGCCACAGTGACCAAGAAAGACGCTGATTCTGGTCAGTCTGTCTGCAAAGACAGCAGCACAGCTGACAGGATGCCCTCTTTCCCTCAGTCCATAAGCGCCCAGGCTGGCCTCAACCTCAAAGCCTCCTGCCTCAGTCTCCTAGGCTCTGACTGTGTGTGCTACCCAAGCCTTGTTAAGAAACATTTTAATATGAAAATTCTCAAACATCCAAGAAAACACAAACAAAATTCTCCACAACCATCTCCTTATTTAACAAGGATCAGAGTTTGTGATAGACTTGGGTTCCTCCTCCCTCCCAGTTCTCCCCTTCCCTCCTCTTTCTCAGGAAAACCACTCCTTTGATGTAATCAGTCAGCTGCAGGACTGAAAATATAATTACACACTAATGAGAACCTCAGACAACTGAGCCACTTGAAACATAATTACAAAGCATGCCCCCTTGCCCTCCCCACTCCTCACCCCACCAACTCCACTCAGGTCTTGCCTGTGTAACACTGCCTGGCCAGGCACTGCTGTATAGCACAGGCTGGATTCAAACTCATGGCATGGCATCCTCCTGCTCCAGCGCTAAGTGCTGGAATTACAGGCATGAGCCACCAGGCTAGCACAAAACATGTCTTAAAATCAAGTGCAAAAAGGTGCTAAACCAGAGCCTTCTCACCTAAGAGTGGGGAGTTCCCCCTCACAGACCACGGTCCTTACTTTAAAGATGAGAGGACAAGGGAGCTAGAGAGATGGCTGCTCTTCCAAAGGTCCTGAGTTCAATTCCCAGCACCCACATGGTGGCTCACATCTGTATATCACATTACCATCTGTAATAAGATATGGTGCCCTCATCTGGCCTGAAGGCAAGCATGCCAGCAGAACACTAAATGTGTAATAAATAAATAAATCTTAAAAAAAAAAAAAACCAAACACCCAATCCCTTTCAGACAAGAGGGACTCAAGTCAAATCCAATACCTTTCCTCCGCTTCTTCCTTTCTGTAATGGGACCCCAAATAACATATATTCCTGCTGCAAGAGCAGCCGCAATTCCGCCTATCACTCCCCAGTTCTTCATGACTTTATATCTAAAAAAGAAAAGACACTTACTGTCATTTTGTTTCACAGAAGCAGGTGGGTACACAGACACTGACAGGGAGAATGACTTTGTCAAAATAACCCACCAATCAGCAAGCTTTAAACTTAAGGTAATATACACCAATAAGACTGTCTTGAAGCAGGCCACGGACACATAAGCCTTTAATCCCAGCAACGGGGAGGCAGAGGCAGGCAGATCTCTGACTTCAAAGCCAGCCTGGTCCTGTATAGTGAGTTCCAGGACAGCCAGGGATACACAAAGAAACCATGTCTTGAAAAACAGGAAGGAAGGAAGGAAGGAAGGAAAGAAGGAAGGAAGGAAGGAAGGAAGGAAGGAAGGAAGGAAGGAAGGAAGGAAGGAAGGGAAGGAAGGAAAGGAAGGAAGATTGTGTCTTGAAAATCAGGATGCTTAAGCACTAAGAACCAAACTGGGGGTGGGGGAGGGGCTGACACCGGCGTCCTCATCATCAGTCCCTTCAGGCTGAGCCTCTCATTTGAACACAGAGCTCACTGGCACAGCCGCTCAAATTCCCATGCTTCTCCTAGGCCAAGCGCAGGCTATGCCAGGCTACCTGGTGCTCACATGGCTTCTGGTGATCTGAACATTGCTCCTCACACTTGCTGCTTGGGCGGTAAGCTCTTGAACACCTGAACCATTTCCCCAGGCTCGCCCTATTTACTTACTTACTTAGTTTTTTAGATAGAGTCTCCCTCAGTCACTCTGTAGCCCAGGCTGGCTTTGAACTCAAGAGTCCTTCTACTTTAGCCTCCTGAGCAATTAGAATGACAGAGTTGTGGCATCATGCCTGGGTTTAGAAATGGATTTCTCTGTGGGAATACTGAACAATACGAGAGGGATCTTCTGCAAATTCATAAGATTAAAGAGTTCTTCATTTCAGGCTTGACTTGAACACAGCACGATTCTACTACAGATAAGGAAACCACAGTACTATCCAAAACACAATTTTAAGGGAAATCACACTTATGTGCAACATGTATCCACATACATGTTGCATGTGGACATGTGTGTAATACGTTTTTACCCTAATGTTTGGACTGTATGAAGTTGATTTTCCCCCTCAGTACCAGGGACTGAATTTAGGGCCTCATAGCTGATACACGAGTGCTCTACCACTGAGCTATATCCCACCCCGACTGCATGAATGTGTATCCCAGCTCAATAAGCACTCACTGAGAAGGGGCATTAGGGACAATACTAGGGCACTAGTAACCGTCGGCAATAGCCAGCATTCTCCGACATCACAGCTAATCGTGAATTTCAAATCAATATTTGTTCTTCCAGAATGAGTCCATAGAATGACGCAGAACTTGGCTTAAAAGAAAGAAGCAGAGTGTGGATTGATTGGTTCCTCTGCAGAGTGGTATCATAGGGAAGAGTAGGAAAGTCTGGGAGGGAGAAGCCCAAGCAGAGGCCAGTCCTGCTCTCAGGTCAGCAGTTAGGCCACAGGCAAGGTCTATGCAAGGCTTAGTTCTCATCGCTAAGGACAGGTTGGACACTGGAGGCTTCCAAGGAGGGTAAGGCAGTGTTAGAGCTGCCCCAATATCCCAGGAAGACAACCCAAGCAACAGGTCGGACCCAGCAGTCAGGGTGAGCAATGGGGGTGTGGTCCCAGGCCTTGGGAGGATAGAGGTAAACAGGCTGGGTGCACGCAGGGGTCCTAGGAGGAACGAAGAGCCTTAAGTAGTTACAGACTGAGCAGCTTAGCAGCTGAGGGGCTGCGATAGATTGGAGACCGGCGCATGTAAGACGCAGAAATGAGAACTGCCAGCAGGGCAGAGGTGGGAGACAGACATATAACAAACTGGAGGGGACATGCAGACCTGGGAAGACTGAGGGCCTGGGGTCCGGGTCTGGGGTCACCGAAAAGGATGCGGGACCTCGCAGGCCGCGGCCACTGCAGGGACGAGAAAGCGGCGCTGGGCCGCGGTGTCTGTCTCGGCCCGGTTGGCGCAGGCCTGGAGGCCCCGGGCCCGCCATCCTCCGCCCGCTCACCTGACGGCCGCCCCGGTGCGCAGGAAGCGCTGGAGGGCCTTGTCGGCCGCCGTCCTCGCCGCCTGCGCCCGGGAACTCAGCATCACGGCCGCAGCCACCACCACCACCGACAGCCGCCGCCCCCCGCCCGCAGCAGCGTAAAGAGGATCCCAGTACGCGACGTTCCCCAGGCGACGGAACCCACGGTAGCCACCCCGTCTCGGCGGGGGGGAAGGCAGGACGACAAACCGGAAGTTGCTGTTGCCGGACCGCAATAGTGGACGGACAAGCTCTTACCGATTCCTTTTCCCTTAGCAACCGCGGCCTGATTCGTTGCTAAGGGAGGCTTTCCGGGCTGTGGACTGCTTCAGAATAAGCTCAGGCTACAGTCAAAAACGCAGACGCTTCTCAATTAAAAAAAAAAAAAAAAAAAAAAAAAACGCAGACGCTCCGCCTTCAGGACAGAGCTTGGGTCATGTTTCTTGTGGAAAGGCTGTTATTAAACTGAGAGATTTAAAAATTAGATGTTTCCATCTTTGATTTAAAAAAAAAATGTGGACTGGCAAAATGGCTCTGCACCTAAAGGCGCCTGCCCCCAGATCTCACAACCTGAGTTCAGTCCCTAGGACCATACGGTAAAAGAGAACCAAAGTTATCCTAACCTCCCTAAATATGCTCTGGTGCACACGCGCGCGCGCGCGCGCGCGCGCACACACACACACACAGACACAGATACACATACAAAAACACACATATACGTTCTGGAACACATACACACGCACACACATCCATGTGCACACACAATAAATTAAAATGCAGTGTTTAAAAAATGTTTCTATTAGGTTCATACTTCCTACAAAGTCCTACATAACGGTTCTTAGAATCACTCTTAAAAACAGCAAAACACGAACACAAACCAGATATTTCTCAGGTGATGAATTGCTGTCAAATGTATAATAAATAAATACAATTATAATTCCTGCCTTGCATGAGCACGTTGCTGTGTGGCGTTTCTCTCCTGAAAACTGTGTGTGTTTTGAGCAACTCTCCCTATCCCTCCTCCTTCACCCTAGGAAGTACCTTCTATTTCTGAGCCTATGAGGTTGGCTGTCTCCAGTACTCTCGTGGGAAGAGTCTTGGTGGTTGGCTTAGTTTGCTTGGTATAAAGTCTTTTTTATAGCAAAATAACATTCCATTGTAAGTACTAGCTCCTCTCCTCTATCTTCTTCTCAGTGGACACTCAAGTTGTTCCCGTTTCTTGGCAATAAACACGGCCTCGTTTTCAGTCCTTCTGGATCTGTACCAAGTAATGAGATAACAGATTTTTTTTTTGAGACAGAGTTTTTCTGTACCATTTGGAGCTTGTCCTGGAACTCAATGTGGAGACCAAGCTAGCCTTGAACTCACAGAGATCCACCTGTCTCTGCCTCCCAAGTGCTTGGACTAAAGGCGTGAGCTACCACCACCCAGCAAGATCACAGATTTATATTGTAATTATTTTTCAGACCAGTTTATATTGTTTTTTATAGCAACTGAGCCATTTTACAACCTTTAGCCAATTAAAAAATATTACATTTATTTACTGGAGAGGCATGTGTCATAATGTGGCACATTAAAAGACAACTTGAGGGACTTTGTTCTCTCCTTCCACCATGTGGGTTCAAACCCAGGTAACCAGGCCTGGTAGCAAGCACCCTTACCTGCTCAGCCATCTTGCCAGCCCAGTTTATAAGTGCACTAGTTCCGTGACACAAGGAACACACTCTAGCTTCCATATAACTTTTAAATCAAAGAGTGATTTCCCAGTCTCTCCATAGCGTCTGCTTCACATTTTGTCTTTATGGATTTGTCATTTCTACATGCTGTGTGAATTCAATACCGTCTGACCTTAAAAAAACATTATGGATACAGTGTTCTGTCTCCATGTGTGTCTGCAGGCCAGAAGAGGGCACCAGATCTCATTATGGATGTTGTGAGCCACATGTGAGTGCTGGGAATTGAACCCAGGTTGTCTGAAAGACCAGTCAGTGCTCTTAACCTCTGAGCCTTTTATGCTCAGCTTTTTTCATTTAGCATAATGTTTTCAAGGTGCATCCACTGTCCAGCTTCTATCAGACTTCATTCTTTGTGGATGAACACACGTTTGATGAGCTTGAGATCTGCTCTTCCTACCTCCCCCTTCCGAATACTGCTGTTGCAGGTGTGTGCCACCATGGCCACTTTTGTGCACTTTTGGGAATTGAACCCATGCGTGTTAGTTGAGCACTCTCCCGACTGAGCTACACCCCAGGCCCCCCTCTCAGCTTCAGAGAAAGGTGTTGCTTTTAAACATTGGTGCACAGGTATCTGTTCGAGTTCCTGCTTTTGGAATACATTGAGGATAGAGATGGGAGTCCAGGGCGGGTCTGTTCCAGTTTAACTTCTTTCGCAGTGATGAACTGTCCTGATGAAAAGCATCTGAGGGCAAAAAGAGTTTCTTTCAGCTCACAGTTCCAAGTTACAGGCTGCTGTTTGGGGGAAACCACAGTGGTGGGACCTTCAGGTGGTGTGTTACAAAACATCAGTAGCCAAGAGCAGAATGACAGCCAGGTGGTGGTGACACATGCCTTTAATCGCAGGACTCAGGAGGCAGAGGCAGGGGGATCTCTGGGTCTGAGGCCAGCCTGGTCTACAGAGCGAGTCCTAGGTGAGCCAGGACTACACAGAGAAACTCTGTCTTGAAAAAAAAAACAAAATAATAATAATGAAAATAAAATAAAAATAAAGACACATAGGGCGCACTAATGTAGACCATTCCCATTGAGAATCACTTCCCAGGTGACTCTACGTTGTGTTCAGTTGACAAAGCTAATTATCATGGGGTTGCATTGTAACTCAAGAGCATTTGAGTCTATCATTGAGAAGATGATAGACTCATTGAGAAGTCTATCATTGAGAAGACCAGATGCTACTGACCAGTGTTTGCATTGCATGTAATATATATGTGCATATATATATACATATATAGATGATGTCATAACAGACATGCACACACACAGCCATGTATATAAATTTTGAGGCAGAGCCTTAAACCCAGTGTGTAGGCAAGGACAACCTTAGGTTCCTGGTCTTCATGAGTGCTGGAATGATAGGCTTGCACAGCTGTATCCAGTTTTACTCAGTGCTGGGGTTGGAATCCAGATCTTCATGCATGCCAGGCAAGCCTGTGCCAGCAGTCACATCTCCAGGCCTACACTGGACACCTTTAGGATAGTGTCAACCTCCTGGACCACTCAGCTGAGGCTAGGGGTCATGTTACCCGGTGTGCTATAGGGCAGTGGTGGGGTAGACTATGAATGAGTATGGGTGGTACAGACTGCAATAAACAAACAAGAGGTAAAAGGTAGCCCAGAGGGGGTAGGGAGATGGCTCGACGTGTTAAGCACTTGATGTGCAGCTGTAAGGACAGCAATTTGAATCCCCAGGACCCACATAAAGTGCCCAGTAGGACTGGAGGCCTCCAGGAAGTCCTGGCATAGGAGGTGGACACAGGGAAGCCCAAGAGCAAACTGACTAGACGGACAGGCTGAAACAGTTAGTTCTGGAATCTAGGAAAGTCCTCAGAGAGAACCTCCAAAGCAGACACTGGATGCCAACCTTGTGCCTCCACACCTGTGCACACACACAAGTGCATGCACCTTCACACACATGTGCAACCCTACATGTGTGAACACAAACAAATACACACACCACAAATGCACACATGTGAGAGAGTTAACAGAGATGGCTACAGGCTGTTAGGCGCAAATGTCGCTCTGTCCACAGACACTGATGGGTTTTCAAAGTCCCTCTGCTAGGTGATGTGTGATGTCCCCAAGGCCATGTACTCAAAGCAATGGTTCCAGAGGCTCCTGACTTTGGAAGGCAGGGGAAATGCTAGGAGCTCGGACCTTGAGGGAGAGATCAGCTTTTTGGAGTGTGCTTTTTACATTTTTGTATTTATTCTTTGAAATTGTGTATGTGAATGTGTGTGCAGTATTCAAGGAGGCCAGAAGAGGGCGTCAGATTCCCATGGAACTGGAGTTACAGGCAGTAGTGAGCCACCTGCTGTGGGTACTGGGAAGTAAACTTAGGACTTGAAGAGCAGCAGTGCTCATAACCTCGCAGCCATCTCTCTATCCCCTGGCTTTTATGGCTTTTTGTTTTGCTTTCAGTTCCCAGACAAGGTGCTGAGAATTGAACTGGGATCCTGCTTTCTCCAGCCCCTATATCAGCCTTTGAAGGTTGCATCTGGGCTCCAGGCCCTTGCCCTCTGCCTCCTGGCTGCCTTAAAGCAAGCGGCTTTCCTTTGTCACTGGCTTCTGCAATGGCGTTGCCTTCTCATCCCAGGCTGAATGAGCATGGACTGACATCTCTGAACATTTGAGAAACACACACACACACTACCTACATACACACTACCCCCCACATGCAAGCACACATGCATGAGCGCGCATATACACACTACCCATGCACACTACCCCCACACACATACACACACACTACCCACACACTACCCCCACACACATACACACACTACCCCCTCACACTACCCACACACACTACCCACAACACTACCCACACACACTATCTACACACACACTACCCACACACTACCCCCCACATACACACACTACCCCCTCACACTACCCACACACACTACCCACACACACTATCTACACACACACTACCCACACACTACCCCCCCACATACACACACTACCCACACACACTACCCACACACACTATCTACACACACACTACCCCCACACACATACACACACTACCTACACACACACACATTACCCACGCATGCTACACACACACATACACACATACTACCCCCCCACATACACACACTACCCCCCACACTACCCCCCCACACTACACACACACACACACTTTCTAAGTCTTTTTCTCAGGTAACTTGTCACACTAATGCAAGCTATCACACTATAATTGGATTCTCAGTTTTGAGTTTATTCAAGTTATCTTGTTGCAAAGACAGCCACTGGTTAGTTCCCAGCCACTTAGCCCTAAAATAATCACACAGAAACTATATTATTTAAATTATTGTTTGGCCTATTAGCTGTAGCTTCTTAGTGGCTAACTCTTACATCTTAATTTAACCCATCTCCATTAATCTGTGCATCACCACAAGGTCGTGGCCTACCAGCAAAGTTTTAGCAGTCTGTCTCTGGCAGCAGCTCAATGGTTTTTCTATCTCCGCCCTTTTTCATCCCAGAATTTAGCCTAGCTTTCCATGCTTAACTAAGTACTGCTCTGCTATAGATCCAAAGCAGTTTTCTTTATTAATCAATGGTAATTACAGAATACAGAGGGAAATCCCACATCACCTCCCCTTTTCTGTTTTAACTTTAACATAGTAAAATTACATTAACAAGACAAGTATCAAGCAAGAATTATAGCTATAATATTTATATCTACTTTATCTTTTATCATATCTAAGGAAAACTATAACTATCTATCTATTCTTTAACTCCATCAAAGACTCCAGAAGGATATAATATTACCTAAGAAAACAATAAGTTATTGTAAGCAACTTCTAAAACTCCAGAATTGACAGAGATTTCTCACTGCCTGGAAAGTCACCCAAAGTTCTTCTGTACCGTTGGGGCATCCATCTTCAGCATACAGGCCCATAGTATCCAGCAGACTTTTCCATGAAACAGGAAATTTCAAAGACAGTTCCCCCTATAGTGGCAGTTTTTAGTCACTTTTTTCTATGTCCTGAAGAGTATCTAGAAGACAGGTTTCCCAATCATTATCTGGTGTTTTAGTAACACAGAATTGTTTTTTCTTTTTAAAATTTATTTTATTTTACTTTTATTTTTTTTTTTTTGAGACAGGGTTTCTCTATAGCTTTGGAGCCGGTCCTGGCACTAGCTCTTGTAGACCAGGCTGGTCTCAAACTCACAGAGATCCATCTGCCTCTGCCTCCCGAGTGTTGGGATTAAAGGCATGCACCACCACAACCTGGCTTTATTTAATTTTTTAAAAAAGAAAACAAATTATTTTTTTTAATTTTACATACCAATCCCAGTTCCCACTCCCTCCCTCCTTTCATCCCTCCACCTATCCCCACACAGGGTGATTTTGTTTGAGAATCTCCAAGAGAGCCTGGAACTTGAGGATGCAGTCCTTAGAAACAGATCTTTAAGTTCAAAGCAACCCCTACCTGGTCAAGTGTCTGTGTGAATTCTTTATGGTTCTAAGACCTGTTTCCTCATGTCACAGAGATAGACCAGAACCTGTTTCATGGAAACTTTTTTGAAGAATCTTGGGAACAATGGAGGATAAGAACATCCTGGGATTAATCCCAGCAATTGGGAGACAGAGGCAGACAGATCTCTGTGAGTTTGAGGCCAGCCTGGGCTACAAAGTGAGTGCCAGGACAGGCTCCAAAGCTACAGAAAAACCCTGTCTCAAAAAAAACAAAAACCACCCAAACCAAAACACCCTGGGTGAAGAAGGCATCAGGTAGATCAGCCAACCTGGTCTGCAGAGTGAGTTCTGGGAGAGCCAGGGCTACACAGAGAAAAACTGCCTCAAAAAACAAAAACAAAACAGAACACCCTGGGTGTTTGGAACACTCTACTCCAGATTTTCAAGGTTTTTGTTTGATTGCTTAGTTTTTAGCTTTTGTTGTTTCCATTTAATTTTTATTGTGTGTGTGCATGTGTGTATGTGTGTGTACACACACACACACATCTGTGTACAGGTAACTATGGAAGGCATCAGATCCTTAGAACTGGAGTTACAGGCAGTTGTGAGCCATGTGAAGTGAGTGCTGGGAACAAAACTTAGGTCCTCTGAAAGAGCAGCAAGTGCTCTAACCATGGAGCAATCTCTCTAGCCCTTGACTTTTATGGTTTTGAGACAAAGTCTCACTCTGTTGACCTGACAGGCCTCAAGGGTGAGGATCACAGGCCTGGACCACCACACCTGGCTCAGGGTTCTTCTTGAGTGTGTGTTGTCTGTCTGCCTGCCTCTCTATCTGCCTTGGAAATAACAATGACTTCCAGTTCTCAGATTGGTGTCCTTGTACCCTGGACCAACTCCTCTTCTAGTTGGTTAGCAATAAAGTTTAAAAAAACAAAGAAAAAGAATAAAATTGTTGGGGGGAGGGGACTATAGAGATGGTTGAGAGCTCTGGCTACTCTTCCAGTGGACCTGAGTTTGGTTCCCAGCACCCACATGGTAGCTGATAACCATTTGTATATCCAGTTCCAAGGGATCTGATGCCCTCTTGTGGCCTCTGTAAGCACTGCATGCACATGGTGCACATACGTACATGGAGGCAAACACATACAATAAAAAACCGTATTTTTAAAGGTGGTGGGGGCTTGAAAGTTGGCTCAGTAACAAAGAACACTTGCATTGATTCCAGAGGGTCTGTGTTGGGGGCCTGAAACTCAAGTTCCAGGAAATCAAATACCCTCTTTTGACTTCTAGAGGCACACACACACACACAGACACATGTGCATACATGTAAACTGTAAAAAATTAGAAAAAGATGTTTCTCTCTTTCTTCTGTCCTGTGATCTTCATTCCAGTCATGGCTGTCATACATGGGAAGCATAGGAGCTGCCATCTTGGTAGCTGAATTCTTTTCTCCATTTCTTCACACAAGGACCAGAAGTTTCCACTCTGGGCTTCTGAGGAGCTCTTTAAGTATCCGGGCACCAGGCCCACCCCAGTAGAATTGAGGATTGCTCACTGTTGCTATTCTCTCTCTGTGGCATCTCACTCTGTAGCCCTAGCTGGCCTGGAACTCACAGAGATTCACCAGCCTCTGCCTCCAAGTGCTGGCATCAAGGTTGTGCACCACCACGCCTGGCTTAAGTTCTGAGACACAGTTTTGATATGTACCCATCTGTCCTTGAGCTTGTTAGTAACCTCGGGGGCTTTCCTCCTGGTTAACCCTCCCTTGTGCCACCACAGCCAGGATGGATGTTTACTAAGGACGTTCTGTGTGCCAGGCACACTCTTCTGGGCACCTGAGATATATGTATGAAAATCGAAGGGGTTGAAGTTCTAGTCAGACTGTGAAGAACAAGCAAGTTACCTTTCCGCCTTCTGGCCTTTCCTTTCGTAGGTCATTTCATCAGGCCCTCAGCTCCGTTCTGTCAACAGCCTGTTACTGTGACTGGCACTCAGTTGGTGTTCAGCACACAGTGGTGTAATACATGGAGTACATTTTCAAAAACCTGTACTCCATCCCAGAGCTTAATCTTCCAGAACACTAAAAAAATTCCTACAAGCATTCAGAGAGAGAGGCATCATCTGGCAGGCTGGGGTGCCCCCGCAGACACCCCCAGTCAGCGAACCGTGGGCTCCTGGGAGCAGCAGGGCTCGCCCCGCCCCCTCTACCGCGCAGCCCTCCCCTCGTCCTCCGCCCACTCCCGTCGGTCTCCTGGCGGCGGCGGCTTTGTCTCCCGGGTAGGGCTCCCTCCCCCAGCCGCTGCCCGGGGAGGAAGCGGTGGAGCTGTCCAGCATCCCGGTGCTGAAAGCCGGCACGCCGGCACGGCTCCACCATGTAAGGGCCATGCCCAGGCTCGCCCTGGCGCAGCGAGGACATGGAGGAGGACCTGTTCCAGCTCAGGCAGTTGCCGTGAGTATCGCGGGGGCGAAGGGAGGCAGGCGGGGTGCCCTTTAGAAGAGCAAAGCCTGCAGGGGTGCATCCCCGCACGGCCTCTTGAATTGGAAAACGCTATTACAGAGGGAAGAATTGGGCCTGAAGGAGAAAAGCCATTTTCCTAGCCAAGCTTCTGTTTCTGATTCATTACCTACCCCCTCCCCACCCCCCGTATCTGTCAGGACCTTGTGAGAATCCTTAGTTTTCCGTGTTTTCCCTTGAAAATCGCTCTCAACCCTGAAGGGGTTTTGAGGTCTATGCTATGAGAACGTGCTGGATGTTGTTTGGAAATGTGGGCTGATATCTGTCCTTACCAGCCTTTCCTCATGTTGTTCAATTCCTGATTTTTTTCCCCTGCAAGGTCTTTTGGAAAGGACCGATGTGATGTTGCAAACTGCTTTCCTAACAGCAGGGATGTTCCTAGCCGAGAGGCTGGGGCAGTCGTTGTTTGTAGAGCCTGTGAATGAGAGGGCTGTGAGCAGTGGCTGGATGGCTGGTCGGGGACTCTCGCCTTCTGAATGAAGGGTTTGGGGAGAGCTGGCTGGAGTAAGCCTCAGCGCGCTGGAAGCGCTAGGAATGCATTCCTCTGAGGTCGGGAATTGGGGTGGAGGATGATAGACAGTTCACTCTAAGAATCTTGGGGGAACACACACAGTGGGAAGGACGGAGGCCTTGGAGGGGTTGCAGGTATTTTTCCTGCCACAAGCAATACTGAATTGTCAAGCAAATTCCAAGAGTCTGAGTGGGGATAACTAAGATTAAAGAGAATATTTCCAGAAGTTCCTGTTTTAATTTTTAGAGTCACAGTCATCTGGGAGGTGGAAGTCAATTCCATTTGGGTCTCTTGGGAAGGATTGGTTATTGTTGGCCTGTGTGTACTTGACCGACTTTAAAAATGGTGTGGGTCCCCCCAACTCAAGCTGCTGAAGAATTCTCCCAGTGACTTTTCGAGTGACTGATCCGGCTTCTCTGAGCCTCTGAGTACCTGTGGGGGTTGTCATATTTACTTCCCAATTCACAGAAAATTAATTATCATCATTCAGTTTTCATTAATTGAAATTGTACTTTTCAGCTTTTGTTACTAGATCCATAAAAACCCCTGAACTAATGACAGCTTTATTTTACAATGTTGAAGGGTACGCACTGCTAATATCCCAAAGTCCATGTACCATACACAAAAACATAAATGTCAAAGTACAGATTCCTCAAAGAATCCATACCACTCTCGCCGAGCTCAAACATCATGTTCACAGAGCCAAACAATTACTCCAAAGAAAATAATCCACGAATTGAAACAGAATACATATATTGGAATGTCAGCTTTAGTGGAATGAATTTCTAAGCACTCTCAGAGCACGTGAATTTGGCAAAAGACATACATGCCTTTGATCTACTAATATATAGATATGACATTACTTACTGATTCTTTCTGTAAGTAAAAAAGAGTGCAAACAGGGAGCCGTGGCGTGGTTCGTTCAGAGTGCTCTCCTACCACGCCAAGGCCGTGGATCCCGGCCCCAGCACTGATATACAGGAGGAGATGGTGAGAACAGGGAAACTGACACATGGAATTGATTCAGGCTTGGTCAGGAGATGCAGCTCTGGAATCCCAGCACTTGAGGGAGGGGACCGAAGCTCGGCAGTTCACATTCTAGGCCAGCCCCAGCCCCATCCTGTCTCAAAAAGACAACACTACCACTAATAATAACAATTGATTTTATTTTAAATTGAAATATATTACAACTATTCAATACACACAAAGTAGTTGCAGGGATTACAGTTTGCAGATAGTATCCATCTTGGCCCTCGGGCGCTTTTAAATTCTCAATCTCAATATTCTATAGACAGAATATGTGGTATCTATTGGAGAGATTAAATGGTGTACTGTCAGAGAACAATGGCTCTTAACCAGGCAGATTTGGGTTCAAATCTTGATCTCCAATCAATTAGCCTTTTTAAGACTCAGTTTCTCTAGCTGAGGCCACGTGGACAGCGGCACGGTGTGTGGGTAGCATACTCGAGTAGCCAGGTCCAATTCCTGAAGAAATGACTACCATGATACTTGATTCATGTTTATTATGGAGGTCAAATGAGATGTGTGCTAAGTGCTTGACTACACAAAGGGATGGACATTGGCTATTTATTATTGTCATTACGTCTGAAACATCTATAAAAGATAGTTATACCAGGCGGTGGTGGTTCATGCCTTAATTGGGAGGCAGAGGCAGGCGAATCTCTGTGAGTTCGAGGCCAGCCTGGTCTACAAGAGCTAGTTCCAGGACAGGCTCCAAAGCTACAGAGAAACCCTGCCTTGAAAAAAAAAAAAAGTGATTGTGTAGATTGGTGCTACTGGATTCCCCAAAATGGCTGCTCAAAAACCCCAGGGGCTGGTGAGCCCGTCCGGCTGTCAAGAGCAAGCACTGGCTGCTCTTCCAGGGCACAGAGTTTGGTTCCCAGCACCCACGTTCTCACAAATACCTGTAACTCCAGTTTTAGGACGTCTGATGCCTTCTTCTGTCCTCACATGTGGCAAACAGGCACACGTGCAGGTAAATAAAAACAAAAAGCCAAAGTCTTTTGAAAGAGAAAGCCCCAAAATACACTTGAATGAAGTCATAATTAGTCTGTAGCCGGGCTGACCTCCGTTTCTAAGAACGAAGGAGCTAAAAGAGAAAGAAGCCGGCAGCCGTGTGAATCTGAGTGGGTTATACATCACGACTTAGCTGTTTCTCAAACCATGCCCTGCATATATTATGCACAGATTGCAGGCAACAGATTTCCTGAGAGCAATATGGTTTAAAAAAAATTCAGAGAGCTGGCAGAAGTGGACTCTGAAACAGACTGGGCTCTGCAGGAGGTTGGGTGTTCACAGGCCCTAAGCCTCTAAGCAGATTGCAGTGTTGGGGAGGGGAGGGAGCAAGGGTGTCTAAGAACGTCTGGTGTGCCTGGAGGCCCTGCTGCGCAGCCCTGGCCATGGCCCAGTGGAGACCACCAAGGGCCCTTGTTGTTTCTCTGCTTTCTTCTGGGAGCATGTGTGGAACGAGCAGCTGAAAGTTTGTGTACTCTTCTTCCTTATGGTGTACCTGTGCGCGTGAGATTTCTCTTTTCCAGGATAATGATTCTTCTTTTTGGTGATGGGGCTGGAGCCCAGGGCCTCATGCGTGCTAAGAAAGAACTCTGTCACTCATCTACATCTCCAGCCCTCAGATGACTCTGTCTTCCCCTGGAATTCGCTATATGGACCAGGCTGTCCTAGAGCTCACAGAGACCTGCCTGCCTCTGCCTCCTGAGTGCTGGGATTAAAAGTGTGTGCCACCATACCTGGCCACTCAATAGTTTAACTTTGATACATACCATCCTTGATACAACACTGGATGGCTGGTTAGGAGAAAATGGCCCATACCTTGAAAGAGTTGCAGTCTATAGTCACAGTATGGTAGCCACTGGCCACATGTGGTTAATATAAGTTATTACATGTGAAATAATTTATGCAATATAATATTGTTCTACTTACATTTCTGTGGCTGTGCTAAGACAGCCTGCATCACAGAGGAGGGAAGGGCGTGTCCAGCCTGTGTTCCTCATCACAGTCCAGCACTCAGGGAAGCCAGAGCAAGAACTTGAAGCAGCACACTTGCTGTTGCAGGCAGCATTGCCTCCTACTGCTACTCGGGAGGTTACTTGACAATCAAGGTACAGCAGGAACCATGGAGGACGCTGCTTGCTGACTCACTGACCAGCTTATACCCATCTGGCTTTCTTACATAGCTCAGAACCACCTGCCCAGGGACTGGTGCCACCCACAGTGGGCTGGACCTTCCTCTGTCAAGTAACAGTCGAGACAGTTCCCCACAGAGGATACACAGGCCAGCCTGGCCTCCCTCTCAAGCTATGTCCAGTTGATAGTCCAAGCTGACCAGGACAAATACATAGTATAAATAAACAAAACCTGCCCATCTTCAAATGCTCACTTCATTTCACTGGCTCCCTGTGGCAAGGGGCTACCACGGTGTGTAGATGTCCAGAAGTTTCTGGAACTGCGCGGCTTGCAGCGTTTTCCTGGGTTCTGTTGTGCAGGCCTGGCCTGGGAGAGTAGGCGAGCATTGACGGAGTCACACTTGTAGCTAGGAGAACTGTTTTAAATGCTCATCTAGCCAAGGGCTGTTCAGGAATCCCGATTCTAGATAATGAGATCGAGGAGACCTTCCCGATGTGTGGTTCCTTTCAGAAACACAGTAGCAGTGTGGAACATTCCAGAAAGAGGGGACTTGGTGAGAAAAAGCCCAGCGTGGGAAGAGTATGATGTATCTCAAAGTCATCCAGTAGAGTGTGCTGATAGGACATCTTTAGAGGTGACCCCAAAAGCACAGAGACAGGACACTCAGGGCCTTCCGGGATGCTGTGAAGTTAGTCTCCAGCTTCTGAGTACTCCATCCACCATTTCTCTTTTACATTTCCTGTCTTCGCAGTGGAGCATGCATCTGACACCTCAAACGAGTCCTTCATTTCTTTGGCCTCAGTAACTGAGACAAAATGGGGGAATTGGAGTCAGGCTGTGCTGGGTTCAAATCCTACCTCTGATGCTTACCACTGGGGTGATTTTTGACCTTTAACCTCATCCCACCAAGGCTAGGAGCTCATCCGTGAAGTTGGGAGCCTGCTTGTCCCTACATAGTTAACCTGATCTGGGAGAAAGGGAAAACACTGGGTAGTGCCACTCCAATGAATGTTTCTGGTATTTCTTGTTTTCCACTCCTTTGTCTTGGGCCTCTGGACCTCACTTTGTTCATGAAATAAAGGAAGCATCTTTGCAGAAACGCCTGCAGTGGTGTGGCCACATGCGTCTGAATTTGAATGTTTTTTTTTAAAAAAATGATAGTAGGCCGGGCGATGGTGGCGCACGCCTTTAATCCCAGCACTCGGGAGGCAGAGGCAGGCGGATCTCTGTGAGTTCGAGACCAGCCTGGTCTACAGAGCTAGTTCCAGGACAGGTTCCAAAGCCACAGAGAAACCCTGTCTCGAAAAACCAAAAAGAATAAAAAAAAATGATAGTAATAAAGATTGATTGTTAATGTATGTGAATGTGTGTGCCTGAGTGAGATTTATGTGCACTATGTGCGTAGGAATCCTCAGAGGCCAGAAAAGGACTTCAGAGCTCCAGAAATTGAGTTCCTGGAGGAGGTTGTGGCCCTCTCACAACATAGTGCTGGGAAGCAGCCCTGATTCTCTGCAAGATGGGTTAGTGACCTTAGCCATCAAACCTGCTCCAGCCCCCCAACTTGACCTCACAATCCCTCCTCTTTCAGCAGCCCATTCCCTGGTGAGCACACCTCCATTCCCTGGTGACCACAACCCCCATTCCCTGGTGACCACACCTCCCTTCCAAACCTTTGAGTTCCGCTTTGGCTTTCTCCAGCACTTTCAATCTTTGGGAAATCTCGTCTGCTGCTCTTGTGTCTCTGTGTCATCCACACTTCAGCCTGCTTCTCTCACAGTCTCTAGATCCCACAGGCACGTCCCATCTGTTCTCCGCAGGATTTAGCTCCTTGCTAGCCTCCCCACTCTTGACCTTGCTTCCTAAGAGCCTGCTCTCAGCACATCCACTGGAAGGTTTTCCCTTCAGACTTAATTAAATTTTTTCTATGTGTGCGTGTGTCTCTGTGTAAGTATGTGGACATGAGTGTGGGTGCCCACAGAGTTCAGAGGGGTCATTGGGTCTCCTGGAGCTGATGTCATAGGTGTGAGCCGTCAGGTCCTCTGCAAGAGCAGCATGTATTCCTAACAGCTGAGCAATCCCTCCATCTCAAGAGGGCCTTGGTCAGATGGCAGACCATGCAGTTACCTGCTCAAAGGCTTCCTGTGGTTCTTGTTGCACACTGCCTCGAACAGCTGAGCTCTCTCTCAGTTAGGTACCATAAGCCCTAAGCCAGCAAAACTCAAACCAGAAGATGCAGGCAATGAGCCCTGGGAAAGGCCACAATTCCTTGCCTTGTCCATAGGAGTGGGAACTGGTCTGGCTGTTGTGGAACAGGGTGGTGGGGCCTCAGAAACTCAAGACTAGGATCTATCTGCCCTAGCAGGTTCTACATGCCAGGGTCTGTATCCACAGCATCGACGAGTTGTGAGTTCGAAACAGAGAAGAGCATTGCTTCCTCACTGAGCATCTGCAGGCTGATTTTGTTGTTCTCTCAATGGCAGTCTGTTTCTATGGTGTTGACGCTGTGACAGGGACTGTAAGTAATTTAGGAGTCCATTAATGTATACAGGAGGATGTGTGGAGGTCGTGTGTAAATCCCATACCATTTCATATTATTTGAGTACCCAAAGACTATGATTTCCATGGAAGGTTCTGGAATCAATTTCCATAGCTACTGAGGGATGGCTATGTACCCAAAAGAAATGGACATGTGATTTTGTTATGCCCAGATCACAGGGACCCCCAAAATATCACCACAGAGACCGAATCCTGTATGGAAAAGCAAAAAAAGTCTTTATTCAAGTTTGAACTTGAACTCATCACATGTGCATGGCATGATCCGAGAGCTTAACTTCAGTTGGGGTGGGGGTTTTGTCATAGCAGAGGTGGGAGTGAGGGACCCCTGATTGACATTTGTCTAGTGGTGTTGTGGCAAAAGGGGATGGGTGTGTGCTGGGCTAAAGGATGTCAGGTGATTCTATCTACAAATTGTTGGGATGTCAGGTACTTCCCCTTTGGATGCTGATTGGTCCTTTGCTGGGTGGTGTCTGGGTGGTCCAGGTTTGTGGTCTTTTCCGGAGTCAGGTGTTGCCTTAGGGTAAACTGAGACTCAGGCCTACTTTCTGGTTGGTCTCTATTGAGTCTATCTTGGCAGGTGTGTACCAAGCTGCCCTGAGCCCTGAAGTCTCTTTGCGTACCCGTGTGCATCACTATGTTATCAATAGTAGCCAAACCGTGGAGAGGTCCTATATCCATTAACAGATAAAGTGTGGTATATCTGTCTAGTCAATCAGAATACTGTTCAGCCTTGAAAGGGAAAAACATTCTGGACCATGGTAGCAGGAGTGAACCCTGAAGTCAGGGTGCAAAGGGAAGCAGGCCAGTCCTGAGTACTCAGTGCAGTGGCTTGAACCATGTGCCCAGAGCAAGTATATTTCCAGAGACAGAGTGGTCTCCAGGGAGTTGGAAGGGAAAGGGGTGAACAGGAAGCAGCAGTTGACGGGCATAGACCTGGGGGTTTGAAAAGATGTGTAGCTGGATGCTGGCGGCAGCTGTGTCATCATGTAACTGCACTCAGTGCCACAGAACTGAAAATGGTTAAAATAGGAATTCTTTGCTTTGCTTTTTTGGATACAGAGTCTCATACAGTCCAAGCTGGCCTTGACTTCACTAAGTAGCCAAGGCTGGCCTTGAACTCCTAGGCCTCTTACTTCTGTGTCTTGAGTTCAGGTATTACAGCTGTGTGCTATCACAAGCAGCAAGATGATGAAATTTGTTGCATATGTTTTTCCATAACTGAAAAAATAAGCAGTCTCCATCCATCCTCCACGGATGACATCAAGCTAACGTTTTCCATTTTGTAGCATTTATCATTTGAAAGCTTTATTATTACTATGTGTTCGGTTGGAATCTCCAGCTCACTCCTGCACAATCCAGAAAGCCCCATTCCCCTCTCTATTTTCTCCAAATCCCGCCCTCTCAGAGAGGCTCTGAACAAAGGAAAGGCACCAAAAAGCCCCGTGCCGCATTTTAGCAACTATTGCAACTTCCTCCCCTGTTGCTACCGAATGCCCAAGTCCCCCGCAGAAGTGCCCAGCTTGTGATATCACCTCTCGCCTACAACCTATAAAGTCTCCTCGCTTTAGTTTGGGTGTGTGACTTCTCGGGCTTCCATCTCTGGGACCAGAGAACATGCCCGGGAGTTGTTCTGCTCAAATATACCTGTTATACTTTTTCAGTTTGGCTTGATCTGGCTTACTGAACTGATGGAGAAACCTATTGGGGGGGGGGACAGAAAACCTATCATTGTGTGTATACATATGTGTGTTTAGGTGCACCTGCCACAGTGCACATATGTAGATCAGAGGACAACGTATGCTATCAGTTCTCTCCAGCCACCTTCACATGGGTTCCAGGAATTCACCGTGCATCTGAGAGCTTGTGCAGCAAGCCCTTTTACCCACTGAGCCATCTTGCCAGCCCTCACCTCCTAAAACTCATTTATTTTGGTGTTACAATTGACCCAAGGGCTTGACCACACTAGGCGCATGCTGTGCCCCAAACCACACCCCAGCCCTTACCGCCCAGTGTGTTTCCTCTGTAAAGAAAGGTTTGCAGGGAGAGGAATCATTCCGCACTCTTAGTGTGGAAGCAGGGCTGCAGATTCCACCCAAGGCTGGGTCACTGGGCCCTAGTGTAGACCAGTTTATGCTGGATCATTGGGCCCTAGTGTAGACCAGTTTATGCAGCCAAGGGTTAAGAAAGCTTTGTGATGAAGAAAAACAACAGGAAATCCCTGCAGTGACTGAACTATTTTTCCTGCCAGTTGGGATGAACATGGTTACACAGCACTGCAGGGGCTCCAACCTCCAGCCACCTCGGAAAATCAGACACAGATTTCTTGCTATTTATTTATTTATTTATTTATTTATTTATTTCTCACAGTTTTCTTTTAAAACATTATTTCTATTGTGTGTGTGTGTGTGTGTGTGTGTGTGTGTGTGTGTGTGTGATGCATATGGAGGTCCCAGAACAACTTTTGGCAGTGAGTTCTCCTTGTGGAACTGAAGGATGGAACTCAGTTTAACAGACTTGGCAGCAAGCTGCTTTTCCTAGCTGAGCCATCTTGCTGACCCCTGGTCGTGACCTCTCTAGCTGGTTGTACCGGGTGCCATTCTGGGTTAAGTGATTGTTCTTGTGTTAGTACTGGAGTCTATTTCGTCTTTAATCCATTCAGGTTAATAAGATTTTCTTATTTCCAACAGATTACCTAAGAAAACAATCTAGAAGAAAGAAAGTTGGTTTATGGTTTCAGAGGTCTTAACCCATGGCCAATTGGCTCCATTGTCCTGTGGCTGGTTGGGTCCATTGTCTTGAGTTAGCCCATGGCTGGTTGGTTCCATTATCTTGGGATAACCCATGACTGGTTGTCTTCATTGTCTTGAGATAGCCCATGGCTTGTTGGCTCCACTGTCTTGGGATAACCTGTGACTGGTTGGCTCCTTTGTCTTGGGATAGCCCATGGCTGGTTTACTCTGTTGTCTTAGGAGAATGATGATATTACAATCATATTCTGGCAGCAGGAATGTGTGGCCAAGAAGGTCTCTCACTTCAGCACATACAAAAAGTACAGAGGGACAGACAGGAAAGTGGTGAGGGCCCCCAGGACCGTTGCAGGGTCTACCTCCAATGACCTAACTTTACTCCCACAGACCCACCACCTTCCAGAGGCTGGTGAGTCTTTAACACGGGCCTTCCAGCGACACTCCAGGTTCAAGCTGTAAGACAAGCTTTTCTCCTTGACATGACTGACATTTTAGATCAGCTCTCACTGTTGGGAATTTAGCTATGTCCCTACCCGCTCAATGCTTCAACCTACCTCCTCTACTTCTCAGCTTCAGTTATGACCTTCCAATCTCCCCTGGAACCCCACTTCTGACTCCCCTGGAACCCCAGTTTCTGACTTCATACCTGCTTCCTCAGAAACACTCGAATCTTCCCTGACCTCTATCCCACTCCGTGTGCCTTTGCTTAAGAGATTCTGAGAGTCACCAGGGCAAGAACTCAGTCTTACAATGAGAAGATCGTCGCTGCACACTCATTGTGTAGTGGCAAGAATAAAAACTTCCAGCTAGGTGTGACCTCTTTGATCCTAGGAATTGAGAGGCAGAGACAAGAGGACCTCTGGAAGTTAAGGCCAGTCTGGCCCATGTGATGAGTTCCAGGTCAGCCAGGACAAGACAAGTAAGAGCTTGTATCAAAGCAAATGTATAAAAGCTAGCTGGTCATGGCAAACCACCTGTAAGCTGTAGCCTGAGCCCTGACTCCTCCTCACTGCTCCATTGGTGACCCAGCTGAGAGCCATTGCTGGGCATCAGGTTCAACCAGACCTGCTAACTTTGTAGGACTGTGGGGCAGGTTGTGGTTCCTCCCATGCCTCAACTTCACCATCTGTGAAGCTGAGCACACATGAGTGGGCACTCATGAGTGTGTGCAGAGAACATGGTGTGGGACTCATGGGCGCCCTCCCTCTGTCTGTGAACATTACTATTATGGTTGGGATGTGGAATATCCCCTCCAGCTTACTCATTTGAACATTTGGTCTCCAGTTGATGGCTTGGGTTTGAGAGTCTGTGGCACCTTCAGGACATGGGGCTTAACTGGAGGATGTGGGAGATTGGGGAGTTGGTCTTGAGGCATACAGGCAGCTGGGTCCTGGTTCTGGCCTTCTTTAACCTTCCTGATCCATCCAGATGTGTGAGCTCTGGCCAGCACAGCTGTGCCACAGCAATCTGCCCCCAGAGAAATCCATTGTTTCATCACAGTCGTGGGAAATGGTGCCAATATAAGAAACCAGGTCCTGGAAGTGACCCACTGCCATGTTCAGCATTACCAGAGGCTTCTGGGCTTCAGAACTGGTTTGTGGCAGGAATGCGGAAGACTTCTGTGCTAGGGAAGCCTTAGAATAGTAAGCAGAGCTTGGTGGGAGATTCTGCTGGTAACTGTGGAAGACCAAAATGGCGATGGGAGTGTGCACTGCAAGGCCAGGCTCGTGTGTGATCCTCCGGTCTCCAGTTCCTGGAGATGCTTTAGGAGACCGGAGAGTGTTTAGGAGGTAGAGCCTGGCAGGAGGAACTGAGTCACCTGGTGTGGGCTTTAGGTGACAGCCTGACCCTGCTTTGGATCTGTTTCCTAGTCTGCCCAGTCATGGGCAAGCTCCTGCAGACACACACCTTTCCCGCTATCACAGACTGTGACCCCGTAACCCACGAGCCAGAATAGACCTTTCCCCTCTAGATGGTTTTCCTCAGGTCACAGTGAGGGAGATAATGAATATGATCACAAGTTAGACATCTGTTTCTCAGATTCAAGCTCATTGCTCATCAATCAACAACAGGAAAACAAATGAAATCCACAGAAAACTAGAATTTATATCCACGACAGACTTAGAATTCAGGAGTGGAAGGAACCTTCAAGGGTGAGGTTTCCAAACTTCTGTGGGCACTGTCAGCATCTTCCTGAGCTTGGAGTCCCTGAGCCACCCTGCAGAGGTCTAGAGCCTCTGGCCTGGGGTGGTTAAACAGCTCCCTCCAAGTGCTCTTGGCTTCTGTAGGGAAACACTAGCCTATAGATTAAGAACACCATGCTGGAGCCTAGCATGTTTGTGCACACCTGGAAGCCAGCATTTGGGGAGCTGAGGCAGGAAGATCATGACTTTGAGGCCAGCCTGTCTTGTTTTGTTTTGTTTTGTTTTTCAAAACAGGGTTTCTATGTGTCTTTGGAGCCTTTTCTGTAACTAGCTCTTGTAGACCAGGCTGGCCTCAAACTCCCAGAGATCCACCTGCCTCTGCCTCCCAAGTGCTGGGATAAAGGTGTGTCCCACCACCGCCCGGCCTAGCCAGTGTTTTAAAAAAGTCACAGGATCACTTTTCAACTGTAGTGGTATATTGTTTGTATTTTGATCAATAAATCTCTCCTGAAGACCAGATTTAGAGGTCAGGCAGCAATAGCACACACCTTTAATCTCAGGACTTGGGAATCACATGTGTTTAATCCCAGCACTAGAGGGAATATAAAATGGGAAGAGAGAGAGGCTTGGTCTGCTTAGTTTGCAGTTGTCCAACCTTGTAGAGGTAAGAGTTCTCTAGTGGCTTGGCTGCTGTGCTTTTCTGGTTTTTGAGTTGAACCCCAATTTCTATCTCTGGGTTTTTATTATTCATGCTATACACGATCTTTTGGCTAAGATCAAGTAAAAAAGTCACAGGGCTGGAGGGGTTAAGGGGTTAATTTAGGGGTTAAGTGTATCGGTTGCTCCTGCAGAGGCCTAAGTTAAGCTGCAAGTGTCCAGGTTGTACGACTGTAACTACAGCTCTAAGGGATCCAACATTCTCTCCTGGCTTCTGTTTGTGTGTGTGCATGTGCACATATGTGCACTCGCACGCGCACGCACGTGCACACATACACACACACACACACAAATGAAAGTAAAATCTTTGTAAATTTTTTTTCAGAGATTAGAATGCTGAATCCAAGGTCTCCTATGCACTGTCTAAGGGTTGTCAGTGTCTAAAAGGTCCTGGTGCAGTCATAGCATTCTCTCTAAACCTTACTTCACCTGTCAATCAATTGGAACCCCTTAGGACGCAGTCCTCAAGGCTTGCCTCTGGCCCCCTGCTGTGATGCATACATATTTAAATATCACTCTTGATCTGGTCATGTGGGCATCCACCTGCCTAGAAAGCCTCTCCTGCATCTAGCACCCCTAAAACAGCCTTTTAGTCTCAGGGCTTTTCTGGCTGAGAAGGGGCTCCTTACACCGGCTCGAGACCTGTCCCCCACCTCCTACAGCAGTCATTCTTTGGGTCCAGATTGAACGACAGTGTCCTTCCACACACCAGAACCTCGGGTATTGACAAGAGAGGTCCCCTCCTTGGGCAGCATTTCCCAAACCACAGCAATCTAAGAGCCCCTTCAAAGGGGGCTGGAAAGATGGTTCAGTGGTTAAGAACACTGGCTGCTCTTCCGGAGGACCCAGCTTCAATTCCCAACACCCGCATGGCAGCTCGCAACTGCCTGTAACTCCAGCTCCAGAGGATCTGGCATCCTCAGACAGACATACTTGGCTGCAGAACACTGATGTACATAAAACAAAAATAAATCATAAAAATAAAGAGGGCCTCAGGCTGGCTCTGCAGGATCCCAGGCGAGGGCCATTTGTCAGCGATCTCGGCCGTTCCTGTTGCTTGAGTTGCAGTGTGTGGACCCACTCAGCAATGGCTGTCAGGTTCCAGGGGCCCCAGTGCCAAACAGCACAGGCACCTGGGACGAGGTTGAGGGGTGCTTTTTGTGACTGGTATCTCAGTCACCCAATGGCCTGTTTAGCCTTACAAATGTCTCCCCAGGAGGACGTTTCCCTGTCTGGCTGGGAAAATGCAGAGGCAGACCCAGCGGTCCTGAAGGAAGGCTCTCACCCTCTACCCCACAGCCCTCTGGTCCCACAACAGCCACCACACAGCCCCCTGCCCTGGTCTCCCGTCTTCTCTCACTATCTTTCAGTAAGACACGTCGGCTTCCTGGATTCCAGCTTCTTTGCCATCTGAGAGCCCCGTCAATCTGTCTCAGGTATCTTTGCCGTGATCAAACGCCCGACATGACATCTTAATAGATCTTTTATTTTTGTCTCACAGTCTCTGAGGCTTCAGCCACCATGGTGAGGGAGGACAGCTCAGCTTATGATGACAAAGGCTTGTGGTAGGTGCTGTCAACAGCACAGAGTCCAGGAAATAGAGACCGTGACAGGAAGGAGCCAGGATGACATAGCTACAGGGTACGTCCTTCCTCCTGCTAGATGCTTCATGCTGAAGGTTCCTCAGCCTCTCAGAAAAGCACCAGCAGCTGGAACAAACCCTACTCCAGACAGAAGCAGGTGGGGGACAGGAGCTGGCAGGAGTGGGGGACAGGAGCTTGCAGGGGACAGGAGCTGGCAGGGCACAGGAGCTGGATGGGCAGGAGCTGATGAGGGACAGGAACTGGTGGGGGCAGGAGCTGGTGGGGGACAGGGGCTGGGAGGACAGGAGCTGGCGGAGGGGAACAGGAGCTGGCGGGGGGGGGGAGACAGGAGCTGGCGGGGGACAGGAGCTGGCGGGGGCAGGAGCTGGTGGGGGACAGTATCTCATACTGAAGCCACCGTGTCACCCCTTCTAGAGTGGACTCATCCTCAGACAGCAAAAGCTCAGCTGGCATTGGGTCCTGGGATCTTGTCCCCAGTCTCCTTCCTTCTCTGGTTCTCAGTCTATGGAGCACATCCTCCTGCCCTCTCCTGCCACTCCCGTGCCCACTGTTGTAAGCAGAACACATCCTTTCAAAGGGTCTCTTAGCCTGTCCACACCTAAATCACAGCACAGCTTGTGGTGCACGCGTGTTTGTGCCTGCGTGTGGGATCCTGAGACAACACAGCTGTTGCTCCTCAGGTGCCGTTTCCCTTTCCTTTGAGATGGGGTCTCTCACTGACCAGGAAGTTGCCTGAGTAGTTGTCAGGTGAGCCCCAGGGACCCACCTGGCTCTGGCTCCCCAGAGGTAGAATTACCAACATGTGCCCCACACCTGGCTTTTTAAAAACTGGGTTTAGGAGCTCAAACGTGGCCCCCCTCCTATTTGTAAGGCAAGCACTTCACAGACAGCTACCTCTGAGGTGTCCCTGTGTCCCTCCCGCAATGCTGTGGGAACATAATCCTCTTGTGAGAGAAGGTGCTCCATGACCTCACCACTACAATGCTGAGAACCATATGACCTCTGTCCTACTCCGTAGCCAGCATTGAGCAGACCACCAGCCCTGGATCAGCATTTAAGGAAATCACCAGTCTTTTCAAGATACTGTCTCCACAGTGATACCTTCAGTTCCCATGGCAACCCTGTGAGACAAGAACTACCTTTTCTACTTAAAATCCAGGAAACTGACTCAGAGTGGTGAAGTGACCTTCCCAGGGTCACACAGCGCCTGAATAGTGTGGATATGGAGAGTCAAAGCCAAGACAGTCTGAGGTGGCCCCTCTGTCTGCAGGACCCCAAATGCTACCCTGTGATGACCACAGATCAATTCAAGCTTCAGTTGTCAGCCTGGTCTCAAGGAATTAGGGTCAGAGGCTGAGATGAACAGAAAGACTCTGATAAGCACTCTGGAGTCGCAGGCCCTTGCTTAGGGTCCCTGACAGGGCAGATCTCGCTGGGCAGCTGTCTCAAGCTCTTCTCTTCCTTAAGTAGCAAAGTTAGATAAAACAAATGTCTCTGGCTATTTTGGTAAATTATAAACTATATATATTTAAACTATATATATAAACTATATATATTTATATATATAATATAAACTATATATATTTAAATATATATATTTAAATGCCAAGAAATCCAAGCAGCAGGAGCCGGCCTGTCTTACGCTCCTTTCATATCCCCCTCAGGAAACCTTGGCTCATACAGTTGATAAACATTTTTTTGGAGCCCAACAGATTCAAAATATGGCTTGCCTGGTTGCGTCTAATTTCACGAAGTCAAAGGTCTCTCTTTCACATCTGTCTGAGGACAAGTCTAACAATCAAAGCTGCTTCTTGAAGGTCATCAGGGAGGAAGCGTCAAGAGAACCTGCAAGACGGGGTCATCCCCACTCAGCAGGGGTCTGTTCACATTGGTCCCACCAGCCCATCTCCCCATTTCACAAGGTCATCTGTGAGCCCACGCAGCATGAACTTGTACTCAGGAAACACACGGAACAAAAGCAATCTGACATCCCAGTTAAAAAATGCCCAAACTTGCCAGGCAGTCGAGCACACAGAAGGCAGGGGCAGGAGGATCTCTGTGAGCTCAAGGTCAGCCTGGTCTACAGAGTGAGTTCCAGGACAGCCAGGGCTCCCCAGAGAAAGCCTGTCTCAAAAAAACAGAAAAACAAAACCCCCCAAAAACAAAACAAATCAATTCAAAAGTCATTGAGTCGAAAAGGAAAAGAAAAATGTTTTTCTCCCTCAGGAGCCCCCATCCCCTACAGCCCTCCGCATCAGGGCAGGGCTTCAAATGCTGATGCAGTAGGGTGGGGCCAAGGCTGGACACTATTGTTTTAGGGGATGTTGGGGCTTGAACCCATGACCTGGGTACCCTTAGGTGGGAACTGTACCACTGAGGTACAGTTCAGCCGAGGTTCTGCAAGCTCCTTAGGGAGGTGGAAGCCTGGATCAGGACAACTCTGAAGTCTCAGAGCCCTGCTCTCTCACAGCTACCAAGGGGGATCCCCTGGATTCCTGTTGCCCAGTACAATCAGCTTGTGTGAAGGCATGTGGTGCATGTCTATGTAGGAAAACATGCATGATGTGATACATATCGTCATGGTTTGAATAGGCAGGTCCCCATGGACTCGTGTGTTTGAATGCTTGGCCTATAGGGAATGGCGCTACTAGGAGGTGTGGCCTTGTTGGAGGAGGTGTGGTCTTGTTGGAGGAGGTGTGGCCTTGTTGGAGGAAGTGTGGCCTTGTTGGAGGAGGTGTGGCCTTGTGGGAGGAGGTGTGGCCTTGTTGGAGGAAGTGTGGCCTTGTGGGAGGAGGTATGCCACTATGGGGTCAGGCTTTGAGGTCTCATATATGCTCAAACTATGCCCAGAATGGGACAGTTCGCTTCCTGTTGCCTGCGGATCAGATGTAGAACTCTCAGCTCCTTCTCCAGCACCATGTCTGCCTGTGTCCTTCATGTCCTTCCAAGACAATAAGGGACTAAAGCTCTGAAACTGCAAGCCAGCCCCAATTAAATGTTTTCCTTGATAAGAGTTGGCGTGGCCATGGTTTCTCTTCATAGCGACAGAAATCCTAGCCAAGATGCATGTCTACTGTAGAAACACGTATGCAAACCATTCTGCTATTTTGGAGGACACAGTGGCAGTAAGCACACTGGATAACATGCTACCACCATCATATCCATCCCCAAAGACTTGCATCTCCCCCTTCTAATGCTCTGAAATCATCACATACTCATCCCTGAGCTGGACATGGGGCATACACGAGTAGTCCCAGGCAACAGGAGCCTGAGGCAGAGGCATGATGAGCTCAAAGTCAGCCTGAGCTACCTAATCTTGGTCTCCAAAACAAAAGAGGAAACAACAAAACAAATAAAGCCACTTCCCATTCCGTCTCCTTCCAGTCCCCCAGAACCATGGTTCTACTGTTGATCTCTGGGTCCCCTCATAAAAGTAGAATCATAAAGTGTTTATTCTGTGTGTGGCTCATTCTCCTAATGTAATGCTTTTAAGATTTTCCTAGGTTGTAAGGTGTAAGAATTTGCTTCCTTTCTAAGGCTATATAGTGTTCCATTGTAGGGCTGTACCACAGTTTATCCATCCACTTACCCATGAACACTCGGGTTGTGCCTACCTTTGACTGGTGTGACGGCACACTGTGCGATGTGATACACGTTCTTAAATGAACATCACATACATCAATGATAAGCCCCTCCCCTCCTGAAGAAAGTTCCTAGTTTAGACAAGCAGAAGCAAAATCACTGACAGCATGCTATCACAGAAGAGACTTGTTTGGAATTGGAAACTCTCAAGATGGCTGAACCAAAGCTAGGGAAGCCACTTGCTGGGTGACATAGGATACACTCCCAGCTCCTCTGGGCATAAGGGTCCCAATGAGAGACTCTCTACACTGGGTTAGCCTGTGGGTGTGTTTCTGGGGGATTGTTCATGCCTGTAGGAAGACCCAACCCACTGTGGGTAGCACCATTCCCTAGGCAGTGGGTGGGGCCCTGAACTTGTAGGGGAAGAGCGCCAGAGCATGCTCCTGACGGTGGGTGTGGTGTGCATCAGCTGTCTGAGGTTCCTGCATGGACTTCCCCCAAATCCTGGGATGGAACCTAGAACTGTGAGCGAAAATAAACCCCCTTTCCCCAGAGTTGCTCTTTGACGGGATATGTTATCACAGCAACAGAAATGGAAACCAGACCCTCCTCCAGTAATTTCGTTTTTAGTTTTTGTGAAAACTATAGGGAACAAAATGTGTGTGCGCGCACACACACACACACACACACACGGTAGGGTGGATTTGGTTTTGGTTTTTGAAATGAGGTCTCACTGTTTTGCTCAGGCTGTCCTGCTTGTCCTCCTGAGTACCTGGGACCTCAGGTACATGCCTGCACCAGGCCAACTATCTGGCTTTGTGATGTGGGTCCCCTCCCAGGGCAGGGTGGCTATGACTGGACATGTCTGCCCATTTCCCAGAGGAGCTGGGAGTGTATCCCATGTCACACAGCAAGTGGCTTCCCTAGCTTTGGTTCAGCCATCTTGAGAGTTTCCAATTCCAAATGCCCAGTTTTATAATGCCAGATGTACCCTTTAGCCTGGTGCAGTCGGCAAGTGTTTGTTGAATAAACAAATGCCCTCCAGGGGCACCCATGCCTGGGACACTCATGCAACGTAGGAGTTGAGAGTCTGGGTGGACTGTGTTCATTTGTTTCAGGTAGAAACACATAACACTAAGCTTATTGCTTTAACTGTTTTTACAAGTCAGTGGCATTTAAGGTATTCACACGGCGTTATCACTCTCACCCCAGAGGGAAGCCTGGTCTCCACTTAGAAGTCACTCCCTGTTGCTTGGCAACTGCCTGGCTCCTGGCAACCAGCACCTTGCCCTTCTGCCTCTCCAGATACCCTAGCTCTGGTCACACTATATGCGCACCAGACTTACAAGGCCTCTTGTGATTGGCTTTAACTCATTGTGAAGATTTTGTGTGTTCTATAGCCTGTGCGGGTGACTGGGCCACAGTGAAGCCTGCTTGGACCAGCTGTTCAGGGCACACTCACTTTAAACACTCAGGACTTTTCAGATCCTACCATTTGCCCACTGGTGGCTTGAACTTGGCCATCCATCATGGAAATATTTAGCCCGCTGGTGCTGAAAAACGGGGTGCATGAAAGTCAGTTCTCAGCTTGAAGGCCTCTTGGGGTCTCCATCAGCAGCCCCCAGTGTCCCATAAACACATGCTCTTAGCAAGATCTGGTTCTTTCTGGATAGTTGCTTCTCAAGAGGTGCATGCATCGCCCCCCGCCCAGCTGGTGTCCTCTCAAAGGCAGTTTATCTCCTACCCTTTCCCCATAGAGAACACCTGCCATCCAGCTGGGACACTCCAGACTAATGGGACACTGGTCGGAGTCCTGTGTTCTTATCCTCCTGGGTGGAGGATGAGCTGCAGACAACCTGCCCAGCCCACAGGGAACATGGAGGTCCCTTAGCCTTGCTTCATGGTGAGGGGTCCCAGGAGTGATGGACATCCTTGTCTGATTCCAAGCAGCTCCCAGGAACTTCAAAATAAAATCTCGCCCCCACCCACTCCCCCGCCAGGGCAGACCTTGAGGCCCAGCTATCTGTGTTGTAAGCAGGTTGAGGGTTCTGGCGATTTCTGTATCATAGTGACAGTCTGCAGAGGTCAGCAGGCTGGACCTGGGCTGTGTACTTGGATTGCGACTCTAGAACACACCATTCTCTGTGTCTGGATAGCTGGCCCTCTCTAACCTGCTTAGCTCCGGCTGCTCATCCATTTCCACACCTGTAGACGTTCAGGGTGACTCTGACCAGGAGCCAGGTGATTATAGCTCAGAGCTGCGATTGCAAAGAAAGCCAGGCTGGAGGCTCAACTCCTTCAAGCTGTGTGACCCTGAGCACCTCGTTCAATGTGAACTAGAACCTAACTCTTAGGTTGGTTGCCAGGAAAATGGGATGACTTTTCTAAAAGCGAGGGGTTGTCAGAGCTGGGAGAATGGCCGAGTGTGTAAAGTCCTTGCTGTGGAAGCATCAGGACCCATGTTTGGTCCCCAGTACCCACGGACTGTGAACCTCTGATCCTGATACTGGGGGTAGAGACAGGCAGAGAGGTGGAGCACTGGTCAGCCCCGAGCTGCAGATTCAGTGAGATTGTTACTCAGAAAGAAGGTGGAGAGGCTGGAGAGATGACTCAGTGGCTCAGAGCACTGGCTCCTCTTCCAGAAGACCTGGGTTCAGTCCCTAGTACCCACATGGCTTTTCAGTCAACTGTAATTCCAGTACCAGGGGAATCTGATGCCCTCTTTTGGCCTCCACAGGTATTGCATTCATGTGATACAGTCAAAACACCCACCTATATAAAGTAAAAAAAAAAAAAACAAAACAAAAAAAAACGTTAAAAACAATAACTCATGGAGATCCACCTCCCAAGTGCTAGGATTAAAGACATGCGCCACCACTACCTTGAAGGTGTAAGTCACAAATAATCCCACACCAGTTTGGAATTATGATTAATAGAATGGTTATTTATTTAAGGGGGAAAGACTTACAGATCACCGTCCCAGACAACAGCCCTCTGTGCAGTCAGGAAGGGAGCCTAGTCGCCGGAAGCGGAGCCAGAAGCCAGAGAGTGAGTGGAGGGAAGTGGCTGCTTTTTTAAAGGGAGAGAGACCATGCCCCAATGGGCTGGTATCTCAGTGGCTGTTGGCTGAAGGAGCCAAAGGAGCTCCCGCAACACTACCTGGCTCAAAATTAATTTTTAAAATAATTTGAAAAAAATACTTGCTGCAAAGCTATGCAGGTCAAACCTGTGTGTCACTTGCCCCAACAGATAGCTCAATGAATACAAAGCCAGGAGAAGCGCTGACCTCAGCAAGGGCACACAACTGCCTATCAGGGAAAGGAGAGCAGAATAAATCAGCCCTAAACTTACACCATCTAAAAAACTCAGCTCCAACTGCATCAAAGACAAAACCCACAAACCTTTAGAAGAGGGACTGGCAAGATGATTCAGTGGGTAAAGGTGCTTGCTACTTTAGAGACTCCTGCAAGTGGTCTTCCGCCCTCTGCAGGTATGCTGTGATATGCATATATGTGCATGTGCATGCGTGCGTGCGCTCACATACACATAAATGGTTAGGAGAGAACAGAACACTTTATGACCTTGCGTCCCGTGGTGACTGTTCTGGACATGACAGAGGCAATAAAAGCAAAACCAGATGTTGGACCTTCTCAGTGTAGAAACTCTCCTTGTGTCTAACGACACATTCAGACAGAAGAGCCCGGGCGTGGACTCAGGAAAACATTTGCAAATTAGATAATTGTTAAGATCTGCTGCCCAGATGTGCAAGAACAAGTCAGGAGGTGTGCTGGCATGACATGGGCTTTTCATCCCGGCACTTCAGAGGCTGAGGCAGGAGGATAGTGAGTTTGAGGGCAGAATGGGCAACAGAGAGAAAAATCCGAAAACCAAATATTTAGTTTAAAGCGCTTGAATAGAAATTGCTTCCAAGTCTGTTTCTCAACAGCCCGTGCAGGCTCAGTGTCAGAAAGATATTAATGAAGGGCTGGCGGGGTGGCTTATGCGCGAAAGGCTCCCACTACTGTCCTGACTACGTAATTCCATCTCGATAATAATGACAGCAGCAGTTGGAACTGAGCTTGCCCACTCCTTCTGCCTCTTTAAACCAAGGATTCATTTTGCTCAGTTGCTCACATGGCCCCTCTACTGCCTGTGATTTTTCAGTCACATGGAAATGAATCTTCCATACTGGACAGCGCCCTCTCCTGGAGCTGGGGAGCGCATTTGACTTTAGACCTGGGTGACTGACAGCAGGGGCCTTCTGCTTGGGAAGGAAAGGTTACAAGGAAACTGTTCACTCTGTCCGGAGTCTCAGACAAAGTCTCTCAGAGACACCATGCCTCCTCCAGAGAGACGAGAAATAGCTTAGTTTTGTCCAGGAATTGTGTCGCGCATCTATGAAGAACCTGGAGGCTGAAGCAGGGAGGCATCTGGAGTTCAAGGCCAGTCTGGGCTATAGGGAGACCCTGCCTTTATTATTATTATTATTGATTTTCAAGACAGGGTTTCTCTGTAGCTTTTTTGGTTCCTGTCCTGGAACTAGCTTGCCTCGAACTCACAGAGATCCGCCTGCCTCTGCCTCCCGAGTGCTGGGATTAAAGGTGTGTGCCACCACCGCCCAGCTTTTTTGTTTGTTTTGACTGCTTTTATTTTTAAAAAAGGAGTGGAGGAAGAGGAAGGAAAGAGGGAGGGATGAGGAAAGAATATGTAGTTTGAGGAGCGAGTGGCACGGTGCAGGTCTGTGGAGACTCAAATTCAAATATCTTCAGGGCCAGACAAATGGGCAAAGTGGGTAGTGGGGAGAAGCAGAGGAGCATAGAGGTGAGGTCACAGCCCTCAGGGCTGGAGGCCATCTAGGGAAAAGGCGACTGAGTTCCCGTCAGGGTCAAGAGACCTGGGAATGCCATGTGGTTTTTAATGTGAAATTCCCCCAATTTAAAGTTTTGGGCGGTCCCTCTAAAGCGGCAGTTCTCAACCTGTGACAACAGATATCCTGTAGTAATGAGGAGCGGTGGGCTACTTCCCGCTGCCCAGCTCCCAGCTAGCTTTACCCGAAATAATTACATGGAAACTGTATTCATTTAAACACTGCCTGGCCCATTAGTTCTAGCCTCTTATTGGCTAACTCTCACATCTTGCTTAACCCATTTCTAATAATCTGTATGTCACCACATGACTGTGGCTTACTGGGAGAGATTCAGCATATCTGACCTGGCAGCTTCATGGCGGCGGCTCACTGCCTCCCTTCTTTCTCCCAGCATTCTGTTCTGTCTACTCCGCCTATCTAAGCTGCTGTCCTATCAAAAGGCCAAGGCAGATTCTTTATTTGACCAATGAAACCAACACATAGACAGAAGGCCCTCCTACTCCATTTCCCCTTTTTCTGTTTAAACAAAAAAGAAAGGCTTTCACTTTAACATAGTAAAATTACATATAACATCAGATATTTACATTATGATTCATAACTGTAGCAAGATTTTATGAAGTAGCAACAAAAGTAATGTTACGGTTGGGGTCACCACGACATGAGAAAACCCTGCTGTCGGTCAAAGCAGCATAGACCAGAGCAACTTTTCTTCATACCTGTTACAGACAGATGCGTCTACCCAAGCAAGTAGCCCTACACTGTACTACCCTGCACACACACAACGCTCGTGATGCTCTTGGCCATGTGACATTGAACTCAGGAGGCTAGGTCACCTTGTTGCTGTCTGTGTAAACACACACTATAATGTTCCACAGCTAGGGAACAGCCAACCACGCTTTCTGAGAACTCTTAGGCAATGTGCAAGGTTATGTCAAAACAGAACTCAGGTCAGACTAAGCCACAGCCATACACATGAGAACACCAGGCACCAATACTGTCAAGAGATCAATAACTCCCAGTGTTACCACTACCCCCGTTTCCTCCCATCCAGCCTTCCAGTTGGTGAGCAAATGCTCTTTACCTGTCGTGGGTGGGAAAGCTGGGCAGTAAGGCTGTCCGGAGGGAGCTCCAGCCATCTTGATCACATTTGCCTTCTTCTCTAGGGTGGTGAAATTCCGCCGCACAGGAGAGAGCGCAAGGTCAGAGGACGACGTGGCTTCCGGAGAGCATGACGTTCAGATCGAGGGGGTCCGAGTAGGCCTAGAAGCAGTTGAGCTGGATGATGGGGCTGCTGTGCCCAAGGAGTTTGCCAATCCCACTGATGGTAAGAAGGCCCGGAGACTCAGGCATTAGGCTGGCACTCTGCTTGCCTGCTGTGGTGGTCTTACGGAGTTCTTGTGAAGGGGCAGCTGGGAAGGCACAGACACCGAAGGGTGGCACTGGCAGGGTAGGCTGGGACTCCAAGGCCTACTTCAGGAGGGCATGGTTACCTCACAATCCTTGCTAGATGCATCGTTGCGCACTTGGCTGAGAAGAGCAGCAACAACTCTGCTGCCGCTGACGGTGCCGAAGGTGGTGCTGATGGTGCTGATGCTGAAAATGGTTGTAGTGATGACAATGATGATGATTATGATATGATAACTATGGTGATGGGGGTGGTGGTGGTAATGGCGATGGTGGCAGTAAAGATGGTGGTAATGAGCCGGGCAGTGGTGGTGCACACCTTTAATCTCAGCACTTGGGAGGCAGAGGCAGGCAGATCTCTGTGTGTTTGAAGCCAGTCTGGTACACAGAGTGAGTTCCAGGACAGCCAGGGATGTTACACAGAGAAAAAAAAAAGATGGCGGTAGTGATGGTGATAACCATGATGATGGCCATTGTGGCGATGGAGTAATGATGGTGATGGTGGTGCTTGTCTCAGTCTGAAGACCATGACCATTGCAACTCTTATCAAGGAGAACATTGCGAGTGTTCTGTGTTGTGTGGGTCTAGTGAAGAAAGAGGTCACTCCAAAATGAAATTTTAAGGCCTGTATAGTCTCTGAAAAACTGAACTGAATCCCGAACAGCCAAACAAAGGCACATTTATTGATTGTTACAAGAAGCTGTTTTTCAGGTAAATTATTCCTCATGCCAAGGTCCTCTCTAAAGGGAAGCATCACATGCCCTCATGACTTTAATTCTTTTTTTTAAATTTTTTATGGTTTATTTAGCTTTATTTTATGTGCATTGGTGTGAAGGTGTCAGATCCCCTGGAACTGGATTTTCAGACAGTTGTGAGCTGCCATGTGGGCACTGGAATTTGAACCCGGGTCCTCAGGAAGAGCAGTCAGTGCTCTTAACCGCTGAGCCATCTCTCCAGCCCCGATGACTTTAATTCTTTATTGTGTATCTTTTGCAATGCATGATAATCTCAGAGCCTCAGATATGCCAGAGGCATCTTGTGGCCAAAGTCATGTGAAGGCTGTAACGTCCCTTCAGAAAAACAATTCTCCAAATCACGGAAAACAATCAGTTTTCACAATAATTCTTCAAAGTCAAAGTCCTTCTAGAAAACAACTACTCATTCTAGTGCCTACACCAGATACAGCGATTCTGCTAAATTCTCACAACAAACATTGAATTGGGGTGGCTTGCTGTCATGGAGGGCATGGTGGCATGCAGACAGACATGGTGCTGGAGAAGGGGCTGAGAGTTCTACATCTTGGTCCACAGGCAGCAGGAGCAGACTGTGTGCCACATTGAGTTAGCCTGAGTATATGACACCTCAAAGGTCGTTCCCATGGCAAGACACTTCTTCTCACAGGGCACTAATAGTGTCACTCCCTATGGGTCTGTGGGGGATATTTTCTTTCAACCCACCACAGTAGTGATGACGGTGATGGTCATGATTGATGGTGGTGATGATGGTGATGATTGGTAGTGATGATGATGGCGATGATCACAATTGGTGGTGGTGGTGATGATGATGGTGATGGTCATGATTGGTGGTACTGATTGTGATGGTCATGATTGGTGGTGGTGATGATGATGATAGTGATGGTCATGATTGGTGGTGATGATGGTGATAACGGTCATGATTGATGGTGGCAATGATGGTGATGCTAATGATTGGTAGTGATGATGATGGTGATGATGGTCATGATTGGTGGTGGTGATGAGAGTGATGATTATAAGGGTGATAGCTATGATGTTAATTCTTACAGCAGCACATGCTGTGGTTAATTAGCCTGTCTGGGGACCACCATCCAATAGATATTGACCCCTTCTCTCCTCCCCCTTTGCCTTCCTAGACACTTTTATGGTGGAAGATGCGGTGGAAGCCATTGGGTTTGGAAGATTTCAGTGGAAACTCTCTGTTCTCACTGGCTTGGCTTGGGTAAGTATCTGGGCATAGCATCTCATGGACACTCCAAGGATCCTCCTGAAGCTCAGCTAGATACCATGGCAACAAGAATAGCACAGCTCGCCCCACACAGAGCTCCTGCCTGAATGCCAATCAGCAAAATTCATATAGTGTGGTGGCCCAGGTGCATGCTGGGAGGAAGGTGGACATGGTTGGCCATCACCCTCAGGAGGCATCCAGCTACTTAAGTGAATCTCTGCCCTTGGGGACTCAGGGCTACTGTGAGGTGGTGGTGTTGGGTCATATCCCCACCCAGGAAAACAGACTTCATAGAAAGTTGCCATCTGGGCTGGGAGTATAGTTCAGCATGTTTGCCCAGCCATGTGCCAGGCACTGGGTTCTACCCCAGCACTGCAAAATGCAAAATAAAGCAAAGAGTGCCTTCTGATTCAAGGTTTCCACAAACGCTAGCTAAGGAACCCTTATAGAGCTACAACACCGAATCTTTAATCTAGCTGCAATGCTTCTCTGAGCATGGTGTGAGATGTGACCTGAGCACATGTTTCAAAATGGACCACCAGTTTCTCTGCTGCCCCCCACATTCCTGTGGCCTGTGTGTGGATCTACCTTTACTGTGCCCCACACTCCCCTGGCCTGTGTGTGGGTCTGCCCTTACTGTGCTCCACACCCCTGTTACTTGTTTGTTGGTCTGTTTTAAATTTTCCAATATTCTGTCTAGTCATAAAGTAGTATCAAGACATTTAGTAACTGGGGCTTCTTAATATATGCTAATATATTCAAACACTGTGTTCATTAAATATGCAGAGAATTCTTCATGAACACATGACCGACCAGCAAAAGACAAAGGAGTAAACTGCACCGAAGGAAAAAAGACCAGACTGTCTTTCTATCTTTGTGAAAATGTGTGCTTAGCTTTTAGGCACGTGGCACTTTCTCACTTCATCTGGGGAGCACCTGTGTTTTTTATCACGTGTGTGTATGTGTGTGTGTGTGCATGCACACACGCATGTGTGTGTGCCATGGTGAACATGTATGTGGTGGTCAGAGGACAACTGGCAGGGACAGGAGTTGGTTTGTTCCTTTCACCATGTGGATCCTGGGGACCAAATTCATGGCCTCAGGCTTGGCAGCAAGTGTTTGTTATTATTAATCAGTCTATAGTGGTATATTATCTATGTTTTAATAAATAAAGCTTGCCTGAAGATCAGAGAGCAAAGCAGCCATACAGGCCAGGCAGTGGTGGCTCACACCTTTAATCCCAGGACTTGGGAGACAGAGGCAGATGCATCTCTGTGAGTTCAAGGCCACCCTGGCTACAAGATATTGAATCTGTCTAAAAGAGAAACAGAGCTCACACAGAGGTGATCCCAACACTTGCGATCACACACCTTTAATCCCAGCACTAGGGAGGTGGAGACCCTAGTGATAAGCTGGGTGAAGAGAGGAATGTAAGGGGGAGGAGCCAAGAACTGAGCGGAGTGTGGAGTGTGGAGTCTTCAGGACTCATGGAAACAGGATCTCGTCCATTTTCTGTCTGAGGTGGAGGTAAGAGTCAGTGGCTAGCTGCTTTGCTTTTCTGATCTTCAGGTTGAACGCCAATATCTGTCTCTGGGTTTTCATTATTCATGCTACAGCTGTCTCATTGACCCAAGAACCTGTGTTTTTAAAAATAGGGGGAAATGATGCTGTCCATGGTGCTAAGTGTAAGTAATCCCAGCATGCAGGAGATGAAGGCAGGAAGATTGCTGGTTTGGACCAGTCTGGACTACATAATGAGGCCCTGTCTCACAAACAAACAAAAACCACTACAGGGGCCAGTGAGATGGCACACACACACACACACACACACACACACACACACACAAATGTAAATTTAAAAAATGACTGGAGAAATGGCTCAGTGGTTAAAAGCACTGGTTGCTCATCTGGAGTACCCAGGTTCAGTTCCCACAATTCCTAGTGCCCACATGGTGGGTCACAATTTCCTATAACTCTGGGGGATCCACCGCCCTCTTCTGGCGTTTAAGGGCACTGCATGCACCTAATGCACAGACCTACGTGAAGGCAAAACACCCATTTGTACAAAAGAAATAAATATGAGGCTTAAAAATAAATTTTTAAAGCAAGCAGACACTGTGAGGAAACCCAACAAGCATGTCAGGTGTCGCCTGAGTCCCCATGTAGCCGCTCATTGGTTCCGTCCCAGAGGCTTTCCCATGGATGTCTGGCCAGATGCCAGCAGGGCAGCTCACACTTTGGCCTCAGGGTTTCCCTTCTTCCCACAGATGGCTGACGCCATGGAGATGATGATCCTGAGCATCCTGGCACCTCAGCTGCACTGTGAGTGGCGACTCCCCAGCTGGCAGGTGGCACTGCTGACTTCGGTAGGCAGCCCAGCAGTTCACAGATTCCCCTGGTGTCCTGTGGGAGCGCTGCCCATCTCCTGCTGCCAGGGCTCAGCAGAGAAGAGCCAAGCTGTCCTAGAGAGGAAAGGGTTCATTCTGCGTATAGTCCCACTGCAGAGTGCATTGCTGGGGGAAGTCAGTGCAGGGACTCAAGGTGGAGCCTGGAGGCAGGAGCTGAAGTAGACGCTGTGGAGAACGACAGCCTACTGTCTTGCTCCTCACTGCTGGGTTTTACCTTTTATAGCACCTGGATCACCTGGCAGTGATCATCCACAGCGAACCATGACCTTAATCAGGACATTAAACGTCAATCAAGGGAATATACCACAGGCTTGCCCACAGGCCAATTGGTGGAGGAATTTCCTCAACTGAGTTTCTCTCTTCTGGAATGACTGTAGCTTATGTCAAGGTGATATAAAACTAGCCAGCACACTAGCCCTGGATGGAAACGCTGATATCGGCTCCTCTTAGCTCCTCCCACCCAATGCCCTACCCCTGTGACCGGTCCCAGCAAGTTAGCAACCAGCTCTACCCCTCCAGAGCTTTAGCTCCTTGGGAACCTCAAACAATCTGGAACCCACCACAATGTGCATGTATACCGTAGGAGCCTCACATCCCCGCTGTACCCTGCTTTCCAGGAGGGTAACGTGAGGGTTAGAAACACTGCCCTTGACAGGCAGTCGACTCCAGTAAGTGCTGTGCTCTCTGGAGAGAATCTCTGAAGGTAACTGAGGCCGAATCCTCCAATTTTTTGCTCTGGGAATTCAGAGGAAGGGATAAAGGCCAGGGGAGAGAACAGCAACCATGATCGCAATGTTTCTGAAAGCTTTATGTCCAAAGGGCGGAGCCATGTTGGATACAGTGTACACCTGTGTTAGCTACTAGTCTCACTGCTGACTGTAACCCTGACAAGGAACAACTTAAGAGAGCCGGGTTGACTTGGCAGGTGGTCTGAGGAGATACAGTGTGTCCGGTGGGCAAGGCATGAAGGAGGAGTGTGGGGAGCTGGTCGCATGGCATCCCCAGTCAGGAAACAGATGATTCCTGGTACCCATATCTCTCTCCTTTTTATTCAGTCTGGCTCATGGGATAGGGCTATCTGTGATTAGAATGGCTTCCCACCTCCATCTGCCCCGTTAAGACCCCCCCTTCTCAGTCATGCACACGGGCTTGTCTCCTAGGTAACACTAGACCCTGTCAAGTTGGCAGTGAACACTAATGACCACAGCACATCTTCCGTTGTGCCCTTTGACTGTCATGAAGGGAAGAGAGGCAGATAGATTAAGCTGCTCACTCCAGTCACACAGCTCGGCTGTGGCCAAGCTGTGGCTAATTAGTGATGGACCCCAGGTTTGAGCTTTATGAGTTTGATCATTATGGCGATTTTATCTGATTGTTTGGGGTGCTATGTAAGGTAAAACATGACTAATCTGAGCAGTGAGGTCACAGCCCAGTGGGAGTCATTTTTGTGGTTAAAGCTTTAGCAGGGGTGGAGTGTGATTGTTGGGAGACCTGCTTAAGGGTGGTGGTACCCACCTTTAATCCTAGCTCTCAGGAGGCTGAGACAGGAGGATTGAGAATTTGAAGGCAGCCTGAACTACACAGACAGACCCTGTCCCAAAACGAAAAAGGAGCTGTCTCAGCAACAGGTTTATCTGCTCTGCAGTGCTGTGTGTGTGATTGTGTGTGTGTGTGTGTGTGAGAGAGAGAGAGAGAGAGAGAGAGAGAGAGAGAGAGAGAGAGAGAGAGAGAGAGACTAATTGCTGTTTCCTTTCACTCCGTGCTGCTAATAGAAACTGTCTGTCTGCCCATAGGTGGTGTTCATCGGCATGATGTCCAGTTCCACGCTCTGGGGAAACATCTCAGATCAGTACGGCAGGAAAACAGTAAGGCCCCTCCCCTAAATGCTCACCCTCTGTGGCAGTCCAGACATCATGGGGCAGCACAATACAGCCTGACGCGTTAGCAGGGGTGGGATGTGACTGCAGTATCGTGGGTGCAGAAGGCACATCTGAGAGGCCAGGGGATGTTCTGTGCCAACATGTGTCCCTACACCACGATGGGTGAAGGATGGTAGATGACGTCAGCTCTTTTGTCCTAGAAGAATGCATCCTGTCTCAGTCTGCCAGGCAGGAGCCTTCCCTGGCCTGCCTTCCATATCCACTGTTCTGACGGGGATTACTGCCTGGTTTAAATGTTTGTTGCGGCCATGGCAGTGAATATCCCAGCATTCAGAAGGCCCAGGCAGGAGGATTTTGAGGAATCTGAGGTCAGTCTGGGCTAGAGAGACCCTGTCTCAAGTGAAACAAAACACCATTTGTGCTGGACCGCTCATGTCTGGTCTGCTTTAATGATATAAAACGGCTTTATAAACAGGAAGGAGGGGAAAGTGGCTGGAATCCCACCCGGCTCCTGCCACAGCTCTCAGTTCCTCCAAGGCTTTGATGAGAGATTCCCTTTATCGGGTATTCCTCTCACTTTATTAGACTGCTCTTGGGTCACTGACATTCTCTGTAGGCAAAGTTAGTCCCCTCCCATCTGTCAACTTGGGCCCAAGGAGCTCTACACAGCTGGCGTGGGGTATGCTCCCCATCCTTTCTTTTATTTTTTACATTTATTTATTTGTGTGTGTGTGTGTGTGTGTGTGTGTGTATACAGCCTCCTGTTCCACAGCACATGTGTAGAGGTCAGAAGATAACTATGGGGAGTCCGTTCTCTCCTTCCACCATGTGGGCGGCAAGGAGGGAACCCTTGTGGTTAGGATTGATTTTGGAAAGTTTTTACCCACTGGGCCATCTCACTGACCCAAGAGTTTGGATCTTAAAAACTCGTAAGTGGATTTTCAATAATGATGTTACTAAATCTTATAAATTATAACCCCAGTTTTGCACTTTTCAGGACACTGCTTCTCAATACAGGGGAGGGGAATATTTGATGATGTGTGGGCAGACTGGGTTGTGACAACTAAGGGAAGAGGTGACAATGGCATCTCATAGGTAGACGCCAGGAGTCCCATCCAGCCCCCAGGTGGGTGGCACTGAGGGACCTGGTCCAGAGAGAAAGTGCCTGCCTCCGACACTGCTGTCACTTGCAGAGTTAATCCCATCACCTGGGACCATAAGGCTTTATCCAATATCCATGTGGTTGGTTCATTCTAGCAAACAACAAGGGACCATCTCTCTGTGGAAAGCATGGGCCTGAGCCAGGCTGCTTGGGGTCAGGTCACAGCTACTTCCCAGACAAACTCCTGAGCCTTGTGTCCTCATGCCTACGTGGTATGGCTCGGACACGCCAAAGCCTTGCACGCGAGGTCTTGGCAGAGATAAATCATTTCATAAATGTCTATTACTACTCTTGCTGTATGTCAAGCTTGTCCCCATTCATAGTAGGCAGCATCCACACACTGGCACCTTCCTCTAGAGTCCAGGTTCTTCACCATGGCCTCAGCTGCTTACAGACCTGAGTTCTCCCCAAAGAGATCAGTCCCAAAGAAACGAGGCTGCATGAAGTGCTGCCCATAACGTGTTCTGCTGGCTCTGCTCCTAGGCTAGCTAAGTTTCACACCCAACAGGCTGCCGGAGAGAAAGGAGAAGTGTCCTCCAATGGCTTCTCCTCCCATGATGGAGTTTCTGTGCAAATTCAGGAAGCAAGGAGCCGGCTGTAATTAGGAAGCCTCCCCCGAGATCCTCCAAGGGCTTGGGCGCAACAGGTCACCTGCCAGAAGCGTCAAACACAGAAGGGCTTCTTACTGTCTTGGTCCAAGTGATAGGTTTTCATGTCCATCTGAGTGTCTGCATTGGGGCTCAGTGAGGTACTTTAGTTCAGATGGAATTTCCTAATGCCTGGGGGCTTATGTCAACCATAGAAAGGTGAGGACAAGGAAGTTATATCCTCACTCCCACCATCCATTCTTCCACTCCCATGGAGAAAGGCAAGTTGCTTCACCTCTCTGAGCCTCAGTTTCCCTGCATGCAAACAAAGGTGACAAAAAGAACAAAGGGGGAGGGGCCCAGCCAGAAAATATATGTAGGACTGGGGTGCAGTCCAATGGGTGAGTGCTTGCCCAGTACACACAAAGCCATGCTCCCTCTCAGTACCAAATAAAACTGGGTGTGGGTGGCACACGCCTCTAACCCCAGCGCTAGGGAGGGAATGGACGATTCAGCAGTTTAAGGTCACCCTGGTACACAGTGAGTACAAGACTAGCTTGGGCTACACGAGACTATCTCAAAAAACAAAATGAAGTATGTGTAATATGCATAAGTGTTTGCCAATGCGTGTTAGAATGTTCTAGTTGTAATTACTACAGTTCAGAGTGTGGGTGGTGTAATCAGGTCACCCGGTCAGAGAGAACCAAGAATGCATCCCAGGCTTTCTGGGTTACAGGTTGCAAACTGGTAACCCAGAGACAGACACGTCCAGTGTGTTCTAGATTTTAGTGCTGGGGGTTGACCCCAGGCCCTGCAGCGTGTTAATCGTGTCTCCTAGCCCTGAGCTACACCCCAACCCCACAGTTTATTCATCCTTCACAGGGTTTTATGGGGTTTTCAATGAGTTGCCTCTATTCTAAAAAGATACATTTTAAAGCATAAAAACAACAAAAAAAAGGGGCTTATAGCTTTTTTGGAAACCTGTGTTACCTAGTGACTGGGACTCACCATCTCTCATCGTGACTTTTCGTCATAACTCAGTAGAAACCCATGAAGTGAGGGCAGTCCACTCATTGGCTCAGTCCCCAGCTGTCCCTGCCAGGGCTCACCTGCCTGAAGAGTTCAGTTTGCTGGAGATTGGTGGAAGCTACCAAAGGCCCTGGAGGAAGGAAGTGGCTTCTTCGAAGCTCAACTCTCAGGCATTGGAAGCTCTGGCTGTGGGTGTGGCCCTGATATGTGCTGATTTTGCACGAATCACTCTCCCACTCTGCCGCAACAATTCATAAAACAGAGATGAGAAACCTCCTTCCCACAGGGGTTCTACAATGAACCCACACAATTGTGCGAGAACAGTTTTTAAAATGCAGACAAGAGTCCTATGAAGTCAGAGACTGTATCATGAAGGGGGGCTTCTGTCCTGCCCAGTACCCCACAACTGTTTAGCCCCAAAGAAAATCACACATAGGTCTCCATAAATTATAAGCTGATTGGCCCATTATAAGCCATAGCCTCTCATTGGCTAACTCTCACATCTTGATTAGCCCATTTTTCTGATCATGTGGCTCAGTACCTTTTTTCAGTGGGGCAGATCACATCCTGCTGCTTCGGTGGTCTAGGCAGGAGTGGGAGGAATCAGCTTCCTCCTTCCCAGAATTCTCCTCTTCTCATTACATCATTTCTACTTCCTGTCTGGTTTTCTCGCCTATACTTCCTGCCTGGTCAATCAGCATTTATTTATAACATGATTGACAGAATACAGACAATTCTCCCGCACCAAGAGACTCAACTGTCCGGTTTGTTCCTGCCGTTCAGTGCCAAGCAAGCAGCAGAAACTCAGTACATACATGCCATGTGGTTGGATGGGTAGATGGTATGTTTCAGCAGTCCTGTGGCCAAGTACACAGCAGCTACTTGACATATGCATATTGAAGAAAAAGATGCATAAATTATGGATATATCAGCATTGTTATGCTAGGCACATAGCAAGTGTTCAACATATGTGCACATTGATAAGTCAGTGGCTAAATTAGCAAGTGAATGCTGTCTCTCAGTATCCGGCCAGCATCCCTTAAATAACATTTATCTTGAATTTGTTTCTCCATCTCTAAGGGTAATTAACACTTTCTAAAATTTGTACCATATTTGTCATGCTGTCCCTGTCTGATTCTCAACCCCAGTGAACATCATGTCCCCTTTACTTAAAACTCATAATCAATATTAATCACACTGTTAGCCGGCTATCGTCTGCTATAAAACAAGCACCCAAGACAAACCAGCGTTTAGAGATAAAAGGTTTGTTGGGCTCACGGTCTGTGAGTCTTCAATCTGTGGAAGGATCACTGTTAGCTCTGGTCCAAGTGCATCCGTTCTGTGTCCCCTCATCCCCTGAAATAGAGAAGAGTGACGGTCTAGGAAGGATCAGAAGCCTTCTTCTGGGTTTACGGTGAGAATGTTGGAGATGGCGTGAGATGCACAGCCATCTGTTTACCTCATGGCTAACCCTCTGGACCCTAACCGGCACTGATGGTACTCCACACACAGCCAGAGTGGCCCAGGTTGCCTGACACCCGGCGTGCCCCTGCCTGTGTGGGTTGCTTATAAAGTGGAACTATTGATAACTGAAAATCTTTTGAGATTTTATGTATTTTTATTTTATATCTATGGGTGTTTTACCTGTGTGTATGGCTGTGTGTCATGTGCCTGCTGTACCCATGGAGGCCAGAAGAGGGTTCAGATCCTGGAGGTCCCACGGCTCCTGTGACTCCTTGTCTCGTCTCCACAGGGGCTGAAGATCAGTGTGCTCTGGACCCTGTACTACGGCGTCCTCAGTGCTTTCGCACCCGTGTATAGTTGGATCCTGGTGCTCCGAGGCCTGGTGGGCTTTGGGATCGGAGGTGTGCCCCAGTCGTAAGTAAATACCCAGCTTTGGCCTAAAAACACCTCTGTATGCATAGGTTCAGTCGCCATGGATTTAAAAATACTCAGGGGGCCGGGCGGTGGTGGCGCATGCCTTTAATCCCAGCACTTGGGAGGCAGAGGCAGGCGGATCTCTGTGAGTTCGAGACCAGCCTGGTCTACAAGAGCTAGTTCCAGGACAGGTTCCAAAACCACAGAGAAACCCTGTCTCNGATCTCTGTGAGTTCGAGACCAGCCTGGTCTACAAGAGCTAGTTCCAGGACAGGTTCCAAAACCACAGAGAAACCCTGTCTCGAAAAACCAAAAAAAATAAATAAATAAATAAATAAAATAAAAAAAATACTCAGGGAAGAAGTGAACGTGTTGGGACCCCACCCTTGTCATTAGTCGCTAGAGAATATACACCGTTGGCCACGAGGCTAACGTTTGTACTATGGTATGTGCTATCAGCCATCTAGTAAAGATTTAGAGCATACAGGGGTGTGTGTCCGTCAAATATTACGTCATTTTGTAGGAGGGGAATGAACAGCCCCAGGTTTAGGTCCCAGAGCCCTGGAGATAAGGGGACAGCTGTGTTGGGTTTCTAGAACCTGGAGCCACCGTGGGAAAGGCAGCCTTAGCATCAGTATCCTTCAGCTGACAGCAGCATCAGCACAGCGTCCAAAGGTCCTAACAGCAAAGTCAGAACAAAGCAGACCCAACTTTGATGGTACATTTAACGTCCCCACATCGGGGCTGCTAGGAGGGGTGTGTGTGCCGATGGATCTCACAAGCTCCATTTTTCAGTGGTGGACACTGAAACTCAGAAAAGGTGATAGTCTTTATTCCAAACAACCCACTACAACCCTTGGGCCAAAGCAAAGCCTGTACAGGTCCAGCTGTGAGCTCTTGCAGGCAATGTTCCCGGCTGGTGCAGAGGGAATGAGGGAACAAGCCCCTGGTTCAGGCGTTGTGCCTGAACTAATCCAGCAGCTTAGTGTGACACCCAGTGCAGTCTGCCCCTTGGGCTCCTCAGAGGGCCATGCACCCTGATGTGTGCCCATCATAGGACGGTCCGTCCCTCCAGGACTTGGCCAGCCTCTCCTGCAGACTTTCCCAAGGACTGGAGGGATGGGCCACAGGCCCTGCTACTGCTGCTGGTCTCGGGTGCCAATTCTCTTCCTCCTCTGCCACCCGGTCTAAAGGCCCCATCTTCAGCATGAGTGATTGTTGATGTAGCTGGTCCATCAGGTGGGTGACCAGACCTCACAGCACAGGGGTCCCATCCCTGGTCACCACACCCTTTACAGGCCAGGGCTGTAGTGCTTGTTCTTGCGCTTCACTGGGGGAACTCAGAGACATCCATGGCGCCCCCTGATGGCCTTACTGGCTCCCAATTATTAGGGTCAGTTTCTCTCACTGGCAAATGTGGATTCTGTGTTTGCATCTTTCTCATTTAAATCTGGAACCCAAAGTTACCAGGTGGCAGCTGTTGCTTACAGTCTTATGGGACTTCAGATGTGATGACACACGTCTTTCATGCCAGCACTTAGGAGGCAGAGGCAGAGAGAGCTCTATGAGTTTGAGTTGGAAGCCAACCTGGTCTATATTAAGTTCTAGACTTGGCAGGGCTAAAGAATGAGATCCTATCTCAAAAAAAAAAAAAAAGTCTCAAATAACAACAGCAACAAAAAATATCTTTGGGATTATTTTTTTATATGTATTTATAATGTATACAATATTCTGTCTGTGTGTATGCCTGAAGGCCAGAAGATGGCACCAGACCCCATTACACATGGTTGTGAGCCACCATGTGGTTGCTGGGAATTGAACTCAGGACCTTTGGAAGAGCAGGCAATGCTCTTAACCTCTGAGTCATCTCTCCAGCCCATCTTTGGGATTCTTGAACTGTGCAGGTCTGAAAGCTTTCTCTCTCAGAGCTAAGACCGCGGGAAGATGCTGAGGCTAAGTCCACACAAATTCACCCCGTAGCAACAAAATCTATGATAGCAATAAAAATCACTCTGGAAGTCACTTTAATGCCTTGACTTCTAGAACCATCTATTCTTTTTAATGGGAATGCCATCACCTAAGGACTGCTGGTTTAAAAGGCATGTGTGCATGCTTCATTGTTAAAGAGCTCCGTGTGCAAGCTGGTGCCTCGCCATTGCTCAGGCGTCAGTGCCAAGGGAGGCACAGCATGTAACATATACACCCATGGGCCTCTTTGGGGACAATCTGGAGACCTGATCTCTAGAAAGGGGAGGTTCATCCTGAATCAGTGTGGCTGAATCACAGTCTCTGCAAACCAGAGGACCTGGGTATGAATCCCGACTCAGCTCTTTGGTCTTAGACATGTCACTGATCCTTCCTACATGGTAATTTTATCAGCACCTGCCCTCTTGATGGGTCCCCTAGAGCATCATGATACCACATATGAAGTACTCAGGACAGTGCCTGGGAGAGAACTCCCTTCCTATGAACTATCCTCCTGGGTCATCCTAGGCTCTGTCAAGTGCCCTGTCACTTCATATGAGAGACTCGATCATCCCCAGGTTTGCCTAGCATGCCCTTGGCTGGATCCCCAGCACCGTAAACCGAGTGTGTTTTCTCATACCTGTAATCTGAGAACCTGGGAGCTCAAGGCAGGAGATCAAAGTTTTAGTTAGGTAACAATTCCAAGGCCATCTTGGAATACTTGACACCATGTTTCCAAACAAGCCAGCAAACATTTTCCTATAAAGCCAGATCTTGGCATCCAGTTTCCCACAGCACTGATGAGAAAGTCACATGACAGACAGTGTTGTGGTGTGGGGGTGAATGACAGATGGAGTGTAGTGTGAAGGGGAGATTGACCACATGAACCTAACACCCATGTTTAGCCTCCTGCCTTGTGGAAAGTCAGTGAGGCCTTCCAGATGGCTTCTTCCTGGGCTCTGTAGAGCTGGCCTCCGGCAGGCTTTCCTGAAGTGAAACACCATGATTGCACACTAGTTAGGAATTAAAAACCACTGGCGCTCGAAGCAAAGACCAGTAACAGAGACACGGTCATCAATCTGGGCTGGCAGCCGCTAGTAACCAGTGTGGCTCGGCTCCAGAGATTCCTGCACATGAGCCACCGTCCACACAGCGGCTCCCTCTGGTGGCTGGAGCAACTATCCTGGCTCACGTGAATTCCTTCCCCAGGGATGCTCAGGGACGCTAGAATGGCAGAAGAGACGTGCTGCACCCTAAACTTCTGCTTACAAACATCCCCTGGAAATGACATAAAGGTGATAGGACTCTAATGAGCTCATAAGCAGGAAAGGATGCTCTAAAAACAGATAATTTGAGGAACTTCTGGAAACATATGAGTATATGGAATTACACGGCAGAGTAATTAGAACAAAGGAAGATTATACCCCAAACAAACAATAGAGGACCACATGATGAAAAGGGCTCCCAGAGTCTGGGAGAAGTGTCATTCCCAGAGTCCTCAGGGATGGGGAAAAGGGCACCAGGCATTGAATGACAAAACTTTCCCTGGGAAGACAGAGCACACATGTCTACACACCCAGACAGGCGACCCACTACTGACCAAAGTACAGATACCACCCAAGTCCAACTGGGTGAACCAGTGAGTTTTATTGGGGTTACTTACTTAAGGGTGAGGGGTTACTTACAGGAGCAGAAATGACTCCTATACAGCTGGATCACCAAGGCCCACTCCAGTACGGGGTACAGCTCATAAAACCTAGGACCCTGGAGTACACTGCACAGCCTGCATCAGTTTGGAGCATGGTCCTTCCTGGTGCCTCCGTTGGTCTAAACTTCTTCGAGGCAGCCGGTCTCCTCTGGAGTCTTCTTTGCAGCTCAGTCCAGCTCCACTCCTCTGGGAAGGACTCTCAGCTTTGATTGCTCACTGTGGCAGGGAGGAGCCTAGGGAGTCTGGTCAGTTTCAGGGACTTCCTGACCTGCTTGAGTTGCTCTCCTTCAGGCTTAAGGAGAGAATGTTTCAATCTCCAAGGAAACCATTACACAACACTCCACCCCTTCAGCCAGCTCTTACCTTCTTTCTCATTCCTCTTCCCAAATGATTCCCGAGCCTTGAAGGGGTGATTACAGATGTCCACCTATGAAAGAAGTCGCCACACCAAGGCCGCCATGCCGAGGCCGCCATGCCTCAGTAACAGCCACTTGTTCTCAGGAACTTCACCAGTGGTATGAGTTGAGGCTGATAACAACTGTGGTCTGTTGTGTCAAACTGTGTGTGTGTGTGTGTGTGTGTGTGTAAATGCACACGTTTAGAAGGCAGTATGACAGGTGCATCACATCCATCCAGAAAAACCATAGAAGTTGCTTCCCCATTGGGTCCTATGACCTTCCTTCCCCAGTCATGGGATTTTGTCCTGAATTGTAGTATCAGATGTGAACTCTCTCTTGTGGAATGGGCCTTAAATGCAACTGGAAAGCCAGGCAATGGTGGTGCACACCTTTATCCCAGCACTCAAGAGGCAGAGGCAAGCAGATCTCTGCGAGTTCGAGGCCAGCCTGGTCTACAGAGTGAGTCCCAGGACAGGCTCTATAGATGCTGGGAAACACTGTCTTGAAAAACAAAAAACAAACAAACAAATGCAACTGGAAGGCGGTTGGTTCTGCCCACCATAGTTCGGCCACGATTGCATAGGAAGGAACATCCTGCCTAGAATAATGGTACTTTAACACACAGGATCCTTAGCCAAGCAGGAATGTTGGCGACATTTCTCCACCAGTAGCCTGCATGGCCCCTTCTGTCACTTTTGAAAGCCAGCCAGTGGGTGGAGTTTCCAGTTCAGTCCCAGCTTAATTTCTCCATGTCCCGCAGTCAAAGCATTACCTGTAGTGTCTTCAGCAGGAGGGTCTTACCGGCTCGTTCTGGAATACAACCAGCAGCAGTAATAGACTTAATGGTTTGTGGGGCCTCATGGGCTTCCCTGGCTAACAACCCACAGGGAGGTAGCACACCCCAGCCATTGAGGTGGTCATTCAAAAACCTTATGACATTTTGGAGTGTCCTTTTCCATCCATGTAGGGTACCTTTTGGACTTAAACTTTGTAGTTATTATTTTAACAACTATATTTTGTTTCAATTAACCGAGCCCCAGTAGGGTTGAAGGCGGGCAGAAGTACCATGGTACCTGGCTGTCTCCCATGGTTTTCCAAATCTGAATGACAACACTCAGAAGTCAGCATCCTGTCACCTATACCACAGCCTTTTCCAAAGGACAGGCAGGGAGGGTGAGGCAGCAACCCAAACCACCATCCCATAACAAAGGTAACCCCAGTGAAATACCCTAAAAGTCTGTAGTCATCCGTGCTCAGGAGTGTCAGTGATTTCAGTTCACATCTACAAAGATACCGAAGTCAAACACACTCATGGTCTAGAAGGGCATGGGAAGGGTCCATCCGTCTGTATCAGTTGCTTCCTCTACAGATCGAGGTTGGGTGCACGGAGGTACTGACTTGATTAGCTCACCGTAACCCTCAGTGGTTCACTCTGAGCCATTATATTTCCATATCCTGGAGTTCTTCCACGGAGCCTCCTTACACGCCTGACTTAATTTGCTCAGACCTACCCAGGGACAAGGGAGGACAAGGCCATGCTCTCCCAGCCGCACCTGCTGGCTTCCTAGGACATAGTGCCCTGGACTGGCACTGTGGCTGTGGCAGCAGCTACTGCCTCTCCAGTTACCACGGGCAGCTGTTAGGAGAGTTCCTGGCTGGGTAGCCATCTCCACTCCAGTATAACCTTTCTCTTAGTCTGGGTGATAATTACCCACCCGGGTCATGCTTGATCGTCTGCACCTGTACTGTTCTGTCCAATGTCTTTCACGAACTGCTGCTCCGGCTTTAACGCTTTCCTGAAGCCCACGATTTGATTTCCTGCCGATTTTCTTCTTAGGAACTCCAGCTCAATACCAACCCTGCCACATTTTTTTCCGAGTAATCCAGACAGACCTTCTTCTCTGTTTTATCTTCTCTGTTTTAAAAACATATCTTGTAGGTTGTACGTTCATTTATAGACACTCTTTATGTGATGGTCTGAGTCACTGAGATCTGCCAAAGCCTTCCTAGTTTATAATGATCTTGTGCCACCAAAGAGCTCAGCAAAGCCACCGAAGCTCTACACACACATGCCAAAGAGAGGAAGGAAGGGAGGAAGGAAGGAAGGAAGAAGGAAGGGAGGGAGGGAGGGAGGGAGGGAGGGAGAGAGAGAGAGAGAGAGAGAGAGAGAGAGAGGCATATGTGCCACAGGTCCCACAGCTAGTTCATGGCTGACCTGAGATTTCCTACATCTAAACAGCTGTGTTATCTGTTTAGAAGACAGATAAAACCACAAGCAAGATCACAGAAGCATTAGGAAGGCTCGGGGCCCCTTAGCACTTCAGATGTAGTCATTTACATAAGCCTAATTATGTTGTAATCAGCCAGCACTCTCATCTAGTTATAAAGATGACTCCCTAAGTGCTATGTGGGGAAACATTTAGGTGACAATATTTTTAGGTAGTCAGGTAATAGTAAAAGTTTCCATTCCTTTAGAGTAACTTTGCCCAGCCAGAGTTCCTCAGAAAACCACAAGAATGACATCTTGGCTTATAATTTTAAAATAAATCAACAGCCAGGTGTCATAGTAACAACTTGTGTGCCATCACGAGAACACAATGCCACAAGTGGGGTAGGTTATAAAGAAAGGTTTATCTCAGTTCATAGTCCAGGCGAAGACTGGGGCTGCATCTGCTGGTGACCAGCCACCTTGCTGGCAGCCACTGACCTGGCTCAAGCATAACGTGACAAGAGACAGGAGGCACACACATGTTCCCAGGTCTCCTTTCCAAACCTCCAAGATCCAACATGAACATGGTGGCTCTTTCCTGTGATCCCAGAGTTCCGGGGCAAACCAAGGAGGGTCACCATGGGTTTGAGATCAATCTGAGCTGCCTAGTGAGTTCCTGGTTAGCAAGACTGTCACCCTCCATAAAAGGTCAGGATTCAATCTGGGGACTGACCCTAATGATGCTATCTAACCCTGATCACCTCCCCCAGCCTTGAGTCTCCACCCCCAGACAGCACAACTGGATCAAGTTTAGCAGACTGAGGAGGAAGTGTCAACATATGAAAGCCCAGGCATATGTGACAGACACCCAAATTACAACAATGTGATGACAAGCCACTTGTAAGGGGCCCTTTTCCCTGCCTCTGTCCCTCTCATTCCTCCCCTCCCCAAACACATTTACACTGGCGATAAGAGCTACAGTTCAGCTGGGCAATGGTGGTGCACACCTTTAATCACAACAGGCAGAGGCAGGCGGATCTCTGTGAGTTGAAGGCCAGCCTGTCTACAAGAGCTAGTTCCAGGACAGGCACCAAAGCTACAGAGAAAACCTGTGTCGAAAAAAAAAAAAAAAAAAAAAAAAAAAAAAAAAAAAAAAAAAAAAAAAAAGGAGCTACAGTCCAGGGGCTGGAAGATGGCTCAGCAGTTAAGAGCACTGACTGCTCTTCCAAAGGACCCGGGGTCATTTCTCCGCACCCATGTGGCAGCTCACAACTGTCTGTAAATCCAGTTCCAGGGGACCTGACACCCTCACACAGTACAGTCAAAACGCCAATGCACATGACATAACTAACTATAGTACAGAGGATTCATTGCCGATGGTGACGCACCTGAGTATCACAGGACAGCTGTGCTACTGTCTTCCCACGTTTAGCCCAACCCTATCCCCATTTGACTAATCAGAAAACCAGCTCACAGGAGTCTTGGCCAAAGTTGTGTGCTCATTAGGTGAGCTGAGAATTAGCTATTGCTGGTCACGGATCACCTAGCACTTACAGGACAAGGATTTGCTTAACTCAAGTCCTGCAGTTGGGTGGTTCTACTGTGTCAGCGAGGCTGGCTTACATTTTCAGTCAAGGGGTGGAGTAGATGACCTGATAAACCTAGAAGGTTCCATCTGGCTCTACCCAGACATAGCCCCTGGGATCTAAGACAGGAAGCCACAGCCACAGTCTCCTGCATCCCAAGTTTGCAGCTAGCAATGCTGGGAATCAAACCTAACTTATAACTGCTGGCTGAGCCGTGCAGCCCTGACACCAACTGAGAAGAGCATGCTGCTCACAGGGCCTGCCCTTCTTGGAGGTTGATGCCAGAAGTAGAGGACTATTCCTCCTGGCAGTTTTTTGTCCTTTTTAAGACAGTAAGAGAAGTCTCAGTAAGGTACTGAGTGATCTCCCTTTATGTCTATGGGGAAGTGTAAGAGTTCTGTTGGGGCAGAGAGATGGTTCAGCAGTTGAGAGTGCTTACTGCTCTCGGAGGGGAGATGGGTTTAATTCACAGCACCTGTGTTCCATAGCACATAATGACTGCAACCCTAGCTCCAAAGGATCCAGTGCCCTCTTCTGGCCTGTGAGGGCACTGCACATGTGCAAGGCACACACACACACACACACACACACACACAAAATAAAAAAAAATCTTTGCCAAATTTTAAAAATGTTTGATTTGGTTGCTTAGGATATAGCCCACTGGTAGAGCCCTTGCCTTGCTTGTACATGGCCTGGAACTCAATCTCCAGCATCAAAAGGGCAAAACTGGATTAAAAAATGATTTACATGTATAACATTTTGACTGCATGTGTGCGTGTGCGCGCACATGCACATGTGCACCATGTGTGTGAAATACCTGCAGAGGTCAGAAGAGGGCATCTGGTCCCGTAGAACTGGAGTTGCAGGTGGTTACACCACCACGTGAGTGCTGGGAATCCAATTCCAGTCCTCCGAGCTCTTAAACAGTAAGCGATCTTCAGTCCCAACATTTGGATTCTACTTTTTAAAAGGGAGTTAAATAGTGCTCTTTTTTATCACTACAAGTGATTTTTGGGCTATAAAATAGAAAAAAAAATAAACAAAAATCTAACTAAAGTTGCAAACGTCCTTTCACGAGAATGAGGAGCAGATGGTGACAGTGAAGCAGTAGCGGTTTATGTCCAGTAGTTGGCGCTGTGAGCACCCACAGAGCATCGTTCAGGTAAAGTGATGCAGGGCCAGGACACATTCCAGGTGATCTAGTACACAGTGAAGGTCAGAGAACCCCTTGTAGGGGTCAGCACTCTTTCTACCGTATGGAGTTATAGGGATCAAACGCGGGACACTGGACTTGGCAGCAGGCACCTTTTATTGGCTGACCCATCTTGCCATCTCCAAAAGAGCTTTCTTATATTAGGATGTGATTAATAAATGCAAGAAGAAAGACAAATTAAAGCCACAAATTGTCACCAATGCAGCCACGGTCTGTAGCTCAGCTGGTGGGTAGAGGTTTTGCAGAGAACAGGACACTGGCAAATCTGGAGTACGTCCTAGTTGCAAGTGTAAAAATGATACCCGGGCGTGGAGAAATCTGTCAGACATCAACTCCCATCTGTGAAGATTAGTGCACCCGTGAGGAGCAGGCTGGCCTCGAGCACCCTCAATGCAACTGCTGGGGGCAATGTGGCATTCTCCCTGTGGTTGTCCAGGGACACACAGACATCAGGGGCCCAGGCTGAGGGTGTCCCCCAGGACAAAAGGCCATATAAAACCCGGGGATAGCAACTATTAACACAGCTGCCCATAAACCCACAACTAGACTTTCCCCAGACTCTGAAGCTACAGCCAACCTCAAAGGAAGCTCAATGGAATCTGAGGATCCTCCGAGAAGTTGGTTAAAAATGCAGTAGCCGGGGCCCATGCTCGAGAATCTGCTTCCAAAGGTGGAGAGAGTCACACACTTACAGAACGCCAAGGTGCACACAGGTAGCCCAGTACTCAGGAGACGGAGGCAGGCAGATGGGGAGTTGGAAGGCAGCCTGGAGTCGCAGTAAGAACTTGTCAGTTTCTGACTGTAGCCACCATCCCAGAAAGTTCTGACTTAGGAGTCCACAGACCATTGTTGGAGGAATTCAGAATCTGCCATCTTCCTACTCTCTTAGCCCCTGTCTCTTTGCTCGCCTAGGGTGACGCTGTATGCTGAGTTTCTTCCCATGAAAGCCAGAGCCAAGTGCATTTTGCTGATAGAGGTAAGGAGAGGGTGATGGCCTCTAGGGAATACTAACTGACTGGCAATCTGTTCTGGAATTTATGGAGCCACAAGACTGCAAAGGGGAGTTTAAGAAAAACATAACAAGCCAGGCGGTAGTGGCACACACCCTTAATCCCAGCACTGGGGAAGCAGAGGCAGGTAAATCTCTGTGAGTTTGAGGCCAGCCGGGTCTGCAGAGTGAGTTCCAGGACAGCCAGGACTGCTACATAGAGAAACCCTGTCTCAATAAATAAATAAATAAATAAATAAATAAATAAATAAATAAATAACAGACACACTAGCAATAGACAAATATGTTCCCGGGTATAGAGTATAAATATTTTTCCTCCTTCCCTTTTAATTGGAGGTTGATCTAGGTCAGTGGTTTCCAACCTTCCTAAAGCTGCGGCCCTTTAATTCAGTTCCTCATGTTGTGGAGACCCCAACCATGAAATTATTTTCATTGCTACTGTAATTTTGCTACTGTTACGAATTGTAACACAATTATCTGGTATGTGACCCCGGTGAAAGGGTCATTTAACCCCCAAAGCGGTCACCTCCCAAAGGCTGAGCACTGCTGACATAGGACCTGTTAGGCAAGTGCTCCACTTTTGAGCTACGTCCCCCAACTCTCTTTGTCCTTTTTATTTATTTTGAGACAAGAGTCTTGCTAAATTGCTCAGGCTGGCCTTGAACTCACTCTACAGCTGTCAGACCCTGCCTTGCAGGGATAGTGGAAAGACTTCTGATTTTGCTTGCTATGTACCAGCGCTTTCAGGGCTGACTCCCCAGTCACGTGATCACACCAAGCATCGCTCTCACTGTGCCCACTGAGTTACACCTCCCAATCCTGCCTCTGGTCCATCAGACTGGCCAACTCTCAGCTGCTGGACACAGACGGGGTAATCAGTTGTGTGAATACTGAACTGTTGATGTACTTGTTTTGAGACAGACTTTCACTGTGTAGCCTGGAACCCTATGTGTTCTCAGACTGGCCTTGGATTTGGGGCAATCCTCCTGCCTCTGCCTCCCTCATGTTAATGCTACAGACATTTACCACCATCCCCGCCAGTTGTTTCAATGACAGAATTGCCTGGCAGGCCGGCTGATCTTGAAATCTGGCTAACTAACCCCGGTCATACTCAGTTCTCTTTCGGGCTTCCCAAGATCCACAACTAAAGCTGAGAATGGGGGCTCATGCCTGTGATCTCCAAATTCAGTAAGCAGAGGCAGGAGGATTGCTGCAAGTTCCAGGCCACTCAGGACCACATAGCAAGACCCTGTCTCAAAAAAAATGTTTTGAGTTCGTAGCATGAGCATCCTGACTGGTCCACATCCTTAACATACCTGTCGTGAGACATTTTAATGGTTCCCTCACGATGCTTAGCCACAGAAATGGATTGTGGCTCCTTTAAGAAAAGGGGGATTTAGGAAGGCTCTAGGGACTTAGTGGTGCTTGCAGCTGGACAGCCCAACCAGGAACAAGAACAGATCAGTCTGAAGAGGACTTAGAAAGTCCCTGCTGAGCCTAGTGGATCAAGCTTATCATGCCAGTTACTGGGGAGACTGAGGCAAGCATCATAACTTCAAGGTCTGCCTAGACAATTTATTAAGACCACGCCCCCAAAGGAGAAGTGGGAAGAGGGCTGGGGCTGTAGCTCAGGTGGTAGAGCGCTCGCTGGCCTCAGGCTTTGATCTCTAGTACTTAAGATAATAACCATAATAACAGGGCCTGTGAAATGTCACCTGTTACCAAGCCTGAGGACGTGAGTTCAAAACCCAGGACCCAAGTTACATAAGGAGAGAACTGATTTCCAAAAACCATTCATCACTCCCTTAGCAAATAACTGTGACTTAAAAATAATAACAGCAGTAAAGTCTCCCTTGAAAGACCAAGAGGGAGCAGTGAGCCGCCATAACAGTTGGATGAGGGATCCTCTGGAGAGACCTTCAGCTGAGCCAGCCTGTGACCATCCTACAGGGGAGGCACCTGGACAGTAAGCCAACCTTGGTCTCCACCCTGCTCTTCTCTCATTCCCTGGGCTCCCTATTAGCGGCAAACAGTGGGAAGCCACAGGTAGGGAGCTGAGCAACTTGGGGAGAAGGGAGAGAGGATTCCCAAGAAGGATGCTGGAGCCTGTGGACCAAGGGAAGCAGATGCCAGTGGACAGAGCCAGAGTGACAATCTGTATAACCACACACAGAGAGACGGAAGCCTCAAGTTTCCATGAGGAAGATGTGGTATATTCACACACAATGGAATAGCATCAAGCCTTGAAAAGGGAGGAAATTGTGGCATATGCTACAACATTGGTGAGCCAAGGATGAATGTTACGTGATTCTGCCACATGGGTGGCTGGAGTAGTCAAGATCATGAGGACAGGACCTACATCCTTGAAATTGCCTATAATCCCGACACCCGGGAGGTTAAGGAAAGATCTTGAGTTTAAAGCCAGGGTGGACTACGTAGAGAGTCTGAGGCACAGCCTGGGTTACATAGCCAGATCCTGCTCAAACAGATTTTTTAAAAAACGACAATGTAAAAAACAGAAACAGATGCCCAGGGACTGGTGGAGGGGCAGAGTGGAGGGAGCAGGGGCGAGTACCACGGAGACAGTTTCTTTCAGAGAGTGAGCTCCAGAGGTAGATGGCCCTGATGGCCACAGAACAGGCCAGACATGTTCCCTATCAGTGCGCTGCGCACTGGCTAGGAAAACCTTGGAAATAGGACGGAACTACAGTCCCTTGATGCCCAGCGTCATACCTGTGTCACAGAACACGGGTCCTTTCCGCGTCCTCCACTGTGCTGTGCAGTCCGGCCAGCACCACTCAAGTGTTACGCGGTGGGTGGGACCACAGCAGGATGTGCCACATTGAGAGAAAAGGGGGGCACTCTGATTTTCCACTCTTATTCACTGTACCCCACCACTGACTCTTACTTTCCCATGCCAGGTCTTCTGGGCCATCGGGACGGTGTTCGAAGTCCTCCTGGCGGTGTTCGTGATGCCCAGCCTGGGCTGGCGCTGGCTGCTAATGCTCTCGGCCGCCCCGCTGCTCCTCTTCGCTGTTCTGTGCTTCGTACGTATGTTTACAGCCATCTCCTTGCCGGTCTGGGGAACCTTAGAGTGAAGTGAGTGGAAGACACCAAAGCTCTGTCTCTCAAGATTATTATTTGTGGGCTTGGCGTGGTGGTGGTGCCTTTGCTACCAGGGAAGCAGAGGCAGACAGATCTTTGTCAGTGTATGAGGCCAGTCTCGTCTATGGAGCAAGTTCCAAGACAGCCAGGGCTTTTACACAGAGAAACCCTGTATCAAAAAACCAATGAGTATGGGGGGGGGTGGCCTGGGGTGGATTCCCTGCATGCGAACTCTTTTGAGATGTTCTCTGTAAGACTAAGGCTTAAAGTGACTCCATTGGACCCACTGGAACTCTGAACTTCAAGTGACAGAAACAAAATTCATACTGGCTTGAACAAAACATAGGAACAGACATATGATAGAGGATTATATGTCTGGCTTTCAGACATGGCTGTATCCAGGAGCTCACATGGTCTCCTCATCTTACATCTCACATCTTGTGTATAGTGTGTAGAGCATGTGCACACACTCTTCCATACACACACACACGCAGGGAGAGAGGCTGTGAGGGAACCTGTGTGCTAGGCTACTCACACACATTTACTTTTCTTTCTCCCCATAACCACATGGGGAAGGGCTGTGATGAAGCCCTTGTTACTTAGAATGACATTTGTTCTTGTGACCAAGCCACCAACTCAGTAGCTCAATGCAGAAGGAGGTTGCTTCTTTGCAACTGAACAGTCTAGAAAGAGCATTCTGGTTCCCATGGGGGATCTCAGCCCAAGTTTTGATATTTTTTGTGTAGTTTTGTTTTTTGCAACCTGTAGTTCAGTCATCCCCTAGGATACTTGGAGTCAGGGGTGGTGGGGGGAGCAAAGTGGAGGCTCACACCCTTGCTCCTTTAATGTCTGCTAACCTTGATGATTGTTAGTCTTGTGGGCTCACCTAGTTGCAAGGGAAGCTGGGAAATGTAGTCTGTGGCTAGGCAGCCACATCTATGGAGAATTCCACACAATGACATGCATTTTGGTGGACCTCAAACTCTGCTATGTCCTCATTTACTAATAAGAAAACTGACTTCCAGAGGCCGGCTGATTTTCCAAATATCAGACCTTATTTGAACTGGCTGGGTCCCAGCCCCACAATTTCTACAACATCAGTGGTTGTACAAACCACTGTCTCCCTTCACTGGAGTGCACTTGCCTCTGCACTTGGGGCTGGGGCTCCATCGGGCTTAAAACTCCCGACTTCTCTCTCAGACTTAGTTTACAAGATGATGCTAACTAAGCCCACGAAGGCAGAGTCTCTCAAGAGTTGAGGGGAGGTTTTTGATGGTGTCATTATTTACCACCCTCCCCCCCAACTCTAAAAGCAACCAGGACAGTGATGACAGTTACACGAACCCACGCCAACCCTTCGCCAAGCTCTCTGCTTCTGTTATCCCATTTACCCCTCTGAACACCTGAAGGTGTGAAGGAAGAAACAGGCACAGGAAGTGACCTCACGGCACAGGACCCTATAGCCATGTAGCACACAGAGGAGCCAGCATTCAAAGCCAGGATTCTAACTCCAGAGACCCAACTCTCAAAGACTCCCACACAGATGAGGGAGGGCGGCCTGCAGAGAGTGCTGCTCCCCACTAACCGGCCACATCTGGATCTCCTGTCCCCTCAGTGGCTGCCGGAGAGTGCTAGGTATGACGTGCTGTCTGGGAACCAGGAGAAGGCAATTGCCACCTTAAAGCGGATAGCAACAGAAAATGGAGCCCCCATGCCTCTGGGAAAGCTCATCATTTCCAGACAGGTCAGAGTCTGGGGAGAGAGAGAGAGAGAGAGAGAGAGAGAGAGAGAGAGAGAGAGAGAGAGAGAGAGAGAGAGAGAAGCAAGGAAGTGATTGCATGAGGCTGGCATGCCATGTATGGGCACATGTATGTGTGTGTGTGCATGCAAGGAATCGATTGCATGAGGCTGGCATACAAGTGCGGGCACATGTGTGGGTGAGTGCAGATCCTGGCATGGCCTGCACTTGTGTTTGTGCGTGTCTGTGTACATGAACTGGAAATCTAGTGTGGAACTGGTAAAGGGAGTTTGGCAATTCCAACTGGCAGCTTGACTGCCAAATTCTGAACTCCTGCTGGAGAACGTAGGCAGCGATTAGGGAGCTGTCCCGCCAGCCAGTGCGTTTATAACTGCTTCTGCTTCTGTTTTGCTCCCAGCTCAATTTTTAAAAAGAGCAATTGTTAAGCAAAGATTTGAAAAAAAATTCTTTAAATTTTTGTGGAATTGACAAATAGATCATTTAGGTAGTCAGTCTTTGGGCAAAGTAGCCTATGTTGAGTTGGCTCTCAGCAGATGCACTGTGGTGCCCCTGACCAGGAACTGGCTGTATATGTGTGAAATGATTTCATGCCCCTTGCACGGAAACAAACCCAGGGGCCCAACAGTGCCCACCTTGGGGGTCTGCCTCCTGCTCCATGTTGGAAGTACAGAATGGTTCTGGCCTGTGGTAATCAAGGCTCTGGCCTGTTAGGTTCTCAGCAGGAAGGAATGGGATGAGTCTTGACTTGCCAAGCTTGTGTCCTCTATCCCTGGCTATGCCATTAGCAGTGTGTGTGTGTGTGTGTGTGTGTGTGTGTGTGTGTGTGTGTGTGTGCGTGTGTGTGTACATGTGTGTGCGTGCGTGTGTGTGTGTGTATCTGTGTGTCTGTATATATCTATATGTGTCTGTGTCTATGTGTCTGTGTATCTGTGTGTTTCTGTGTGTCTCTGTGTGTGTGTATGTATCTGTGTGTGTGTGTGAGAGAGAGAGAGAGAGAGAGAGAGAGAGAGAGAGAGAAAGAATCAGGCCTCCAGCCAAAGCCCCTGTGCCCTGGGAGCTAGCCAATAATCCACATGTCCTTGTCTTGAAACAGGAAGACAGAGGCAAAATGAGGGATCTTTTTACACCCCACTTTCGCTGGACAACTCTCCTGCTGTGGTTTATATGGTAAGAGCTGCTGACTGCCCACTCACAGAACACTGCTTGGGACTTGAGATTTACTTATTTGTTTTGAATGTGTTTGTATCTATGAATGTTTGCACATACGTATATGCATATGTATGTATGGGTCACCCATAGGTGACATCAGGTGTCTGCCCCAGTCTTTCTCAACATTATAAATCAAGGCAGGGTCTCTCACTTGGTGCTAGTCGGCTTGCTATCGAGATCTGGTCTCTGCCTCTGGAATTCTGGGATTACAGGCTGGCCACCATGTGTGCTGCCAGCACCACACTCCTGACCCCATCTGCATTAAGGTGGGCTGTTCACTTCTTCACACTTTGAACTGGACGTGGAGCTACTCAGATAAGTAGCTTTGAAGGGAGGCATTTCTATTTCTGCTCTTTGAGAAAATGCTTGAGTTGCAAGTCATCCCTAATGATGCTCTCAAAGGTAGATACAGTAAAGTAGCCGTGTGGTTGGTGTGCCCAGGCACTGATCCTGTGTACTAGAGAGAGGGTGTGCCCAGGCACTGTTCCTATGTACCAGAGACAGGGTGTCTGGTGTGCCCAGGTACTGAGCCTGTGTACCAGAGACAGGGTGGCTGGTGTGCCCAGGCACTGAGCCTGTGTACCAGAGACAGGGTGGCTGGTGTGCCCAGGCACTGAGCCTGTGTACCAGAGACCGGGCGGCTGTGGGAAGGGCAGATGCTCAGGAGCCAGGAGTACATGGTGAGGCTGATGCAACCAAAGGAACGGAAAGAAAACTTCCAAGGGAACTTTCTACAGGAAGCTACTGTTTACGCCGACCAGGGCCTCTTCTCTGCACCTGCTGCCTCAGCTACCACCATGGTACACAGTTCATCCTTTGAAAACTAAGATGTGGTGAACACAGCCATTCATGGGACCCCTCCGTTCCTGCCTGGTTTAATTTTGCTTGAGTTGCAGTCATGGGAGGAGACTGGCAGGGAGGCAAGTGCAGAGAGTGATTATTTCGTCTTTGTAGCAAGTGCAATTGCAGCCATTCTTCTCTTTCCCAGATCTCGCCCGCAGCAGCGCCAGCACAAGGCTCTGTGTGGCTGCAGGATTTGAGTTCTATTTTCAACCTGGTTCCTGTTCACCTTTGAACAGAAGCATTGATTATGAGAGAGGTGTTCCCAGCATGGTCGATTACAGGGAAGAGGGAAGAAAGGCTTGGTAGCACGGAGCCAGGCTTGAGTTCTGCCTCCGCGTTCCTAAGAGCTGAATCAGTTCACCAAGCACTTATTAAATGCCCGCTGTGTGCCCAGTTCAAAGTGGTGCCCGTAGGATTTTAGAAAGGGGAGTTGGACAGGATCAAAATACCAACTTTTAAGAATCTATAATCTAGAAGAAAAAATTAAATAATTTTTAAAGAATCTGTAATTCACTTGGATTGATTTTGAATCTCAAAAGCAATTTGTGAGAGGCTAATTTTAATCCTGTCAATGTCAAGCCCAGTTTGTACCTCCAAGAGAACAGTTTATTTTGAAGCAATTATGATGTGGCCCCATGTCTTTAAATAAAGAACTGCCATCACTGAGAGAGGCAAGGCGCAAAGCAGGGCATTTGCCCAGGACTCTCTCTACTTGCCAGTCTTGGTTACTGCAACCTGATGACACTTTTGGTTTTTCTTTTCCTTTTTCCTTCAGCATTTATTTATTTATGTATTTGGCGGAAGCGAGTGATCTGCCAAGTTAACACGTTCTGACGGTTTTACTTGCTAGGTGAAGGCTGCTGGCTGGGTCAGGTGAAGATCACCAATACGTGGCTAGAAAGACAGCCCAAGGGAATTCTGGGAGCATGCAATGCTCAACGTCCATAACCATTCTTCACCATGGCATTTTGTTTGTTCCTGGCAACTTCATTTTCTATTTCCCCATGTTGACCCAGCGTCACGTGTTGTATAAGTGGAGGCCGAGAGTTGATTTACATCCCAGGGCACTAGGAGACTCATGCCTAAGATTTGACAAATGAGACTGAGCAGACAAGAGGGTGATTGTCAGGTGACGGGGCAGCAGTTACGAGGGAAGAAGCCTTTGACAGCACTAGCCATCACGAACCACGTGAGAACCCCTCTCCCCATCTTCTATGTCTGACACATGTTACATAACACAGGAATGTTATGCTTGAAGTTACAGTGGTCAAGTACACTTACACAAGTAAGAGATGCAGAAGATGAAGGAAGTGGCATTTTAACCAATCAAAACAGCTCTGCTTTAGTCAGACTGACTGAACTGTAGAAGTTGCTGCTTCCAACCCCAACCATAACTGTTCTGAAGGTTCGTAGATTAGGAAGGTTCAGAACCACTGGACTAGAGTCTGGGCAAACAGGAAGAAGACCCTATAGTTAGCCAGGCAGGAGCAATAAGCCTGAAAGTGAAGAGAGGGCCACTGCAGAAAGACTTGGTTGCTGAAGGCAAAAGTGAACCCCTGATTTTTGTCTTGGGAAGTGGGGAGAGGACTGTTTTATCAGCAGCTCTACCCGAGGTAGGAAGAACAAGCACAAAGCTGTCTTTCTGTTCTGGGTAGAAAGGAAAAGACAGTTTAGTATTCTTGAATATTTAGACCCTGTAGCACAGGAGAAAGATTAGTGTTAAGCATCACACCTCTGCTAACTGCTAAATTTAAAAGAAACTGAATTGTTTTTTGGAGATTTACAATGTAATAAGTTACTCTTTTCACATTTACTTGTCTTTATGTGACTGTGTGTACTCGTAGCACAAACCCAGATGTTAGAGTCCATGTGGGTCGTGGATCACTAGGGACTCACATCTTCTGAGTGATGACTGTCCCTTCTCAAATCCAAGACTGCACGAAGTTCCAACCAAGACCCCCTGAAATACCAGTGCATTTAATGATATAGCATATACGGGAAAATCCTATTGCAATGCCTTGCATGTAAAAGGTACTTAATAAATGCAAGTTACTTAATCAAAAAAAAAAAAAAAGAAGTTTCTGCTTGCAGGCATCGCTGTAACGTGGGAGGTTCACCTTCAGCCTCTGGTTGTGTCTTAGTTCCGTCATGGCTGTTTTTTACAAATAGTCTAGTTCTGTACACTCTAAATGCAAATTCCAGATCTATGCAGGAGGGAAGAAGTGTCATTGCAGTGTGAAATTCTAAAAATCATGTTTAGCCCCTCCGTGTTAGCCCAGAAGCCCCTTCGATGCCAGCGGGAATGCCATGTTGTCCATCTTGGGATGTCACACAGTCCATCTTGGTCCTTCCAAGAACACAGAATCATATCCCTCTATCCCATCACAATGCTTCCTGCCAGCCATCTCCCTGCTCAGGATCCCCAAAAGGCTCCAAGAGCCTGCCAAGACTGGTGAGGGAGTAGCCTTCCGGAGCTGGAAGGAGCCTTGTGCCTCTCTGATGTCTCCATCCTGGCTTTTCCCCCCACAGGTTTTCCAATGCCTTTTCTTATTACGGCTTGGTTCTGCTCACCACGGAACTCTTCCAGGCAGGAGATGTCTGCAGCAGTGAGTATCCCTTTTTTTACTGTCCCCCACCCCACATGAACACAGCCACATTTTCTCCCCTGCAAGGTGTTGCCATCATCACTGTGGCATGAATTCCAAGTTCCCAAGACTCTGGGCAACTTTGTGATGATGGAGATGACACGTGCCCAGTCCCAGCCTAAGTCAGGGCTCGAGCTCTGAAGCTGGCAGCATTTGCTGATAAGCTGAGGTGTCACTGGTCAGTCTCACTTGAGGAAAGAGCAATCTGTCTGCACTGAGGGGGTGTCACGGAAATGTTCATCTCTGCAAGAGACCTGAGGAGAATGCATTCTAAGAGATAAGGGGGTGCGCCCACTTAGCACGTGTGGCGTCCTGGGTTTATTCCCCACCACCAAAATGACTAAATAAATGAACATAAAGATCCATTTTTTTTTCAAGACAGGGTTTCTCTGTGTATTTCTGGCTGTCCTGGAACTCATTCCTTAGAGCAGGCTGGCTTCAGACTCACAGAGATCTGCCTGCCTCTGCCTCCCTGAGTACTGGGATTAAAGACGTGCACCACCACCACCAGGCTTTTTGTTTTGGTTTTTTAAGAAAGAAAGAAAAAGAGGGGGAAGAGCTGTTGTGAAATTGGAGAAAACCGCATTCTACAAAACCGAATGCATTGTGTTTCCATGAGTCTCCCTGGGTTAGATTCTGTCCCTTAGACTAGGGCTCCATTTGGTACAGGGAGACGGAGCTCTCAGAGGAGCAACAGTTGCCCCATAAGTGTGACAAGGAAAGGGCTGGATAGCTCAACGGTAGGTTGGGGTGTCCTGGAACCCTCCCAGAGCTGCAGCTTCTGTCACTAGGGGCCTTTTAAAAACAAGGACCGCACAGAGCCAAAATAGTCTTTCCAAATTATCCCCACCCACGAAGGGCCCAAAACCCAATTTGCAGTTCTATGTACGTGATCCTGGGCAGTGGCCAATGTACCGTTCTCCCATGAGAACAAGGACAGAGCTCCATCTCTGCCCTACAAGGGGCATTCCCACCGTGGTTGGAACCCAGGGCTTCCTGAATCCTAGGCAAGCATCCACCAGCAGTTTCCCCACCCCGGGAACTTTGACGCAATGCCAGCGCCATTTAAACCCTCTCCAGACCAGTTTAATCAGCCTGGGTGAGGATCACTAATTAGTCAGGTTTAAAAGCTTCCCAGGGAACTGTATTTTGAAGCAGGAATCACCAGACAAATTAAAGAAAGAGAAATATGCGCGTGCAGGTGCACAGCCTTTTGGTTGGTTCTATCTGAAGGCATTGCTGGGATTCTGACATTGGAAAAAGAACCAAGTTTCTTCAGGGTTTGCTTGTAAAACCTAAGGGGCCATGGGTGACAGTTCCATAGGCTGGGTGCTGGGAGGGGACCCCAGTGGTAAAGTATGCCCTCAGCAAGCCCTGAGGTGCTGGGTTAGTATGCCCAGCACAATTTGTTTATCTTTTCATTCATTACAGGTCTTAGATGGTAGAGCCTCGTGCTAACTGGGGGTGTTATTGAGAAACTAAGCTATTTAGAAGCACCCCAACTGCAGATCTGATTGTGGGGGGTTGATACTGAGCAAAGGGGACAGTCCTCAGACAGTGGACATTGAGCACTGAGAGAAGATAGAGATCGGGGGCCTTTTCTGTCAAGCGCCACATGGAAGATGTTTCCAGCTTCCAGAGCTACACAATTCTGCCATACCTAGAAACCCAGCACAAGAAGTACATGCATATGCGTGTGTGTGCGTGTCTTCATGCATGTGTGTGTTTGCATGTGTGCATGCGTGTGCGTGCATGTGTGCATGCGTGTGCATGCATGTGTGTGTGTATAAATATTCTTTTGCTGAGGTAAACCAGCAAAGATGCAGTTGGAACGACAGTAGGAGACACAGTGGCTAGGTCTTTGGAGAGTAGCAGTCTGGGAGTCCTTTTCAGGGGCCAGGTGACGTCTGAATCTTGTCCATGCAGCACGGTATTTCATGATGATTTGGTGTGATATGAGAGCTGGGGTGTGTTAAGGATCCTGGTACGTACCCCAAGGTAGTGTGAGGTTCTCAAGAGAGAGAGTGCTATATTCACAAGGGGGGATTTTAGATAGCTCATTTTATGGGCCAACTTTTTGGGGGTGGGGAGTTATTCAGCAGTTAAGGTGTAAGAGGAGAAAGGATGAGAATCACAAGACCGGCCAGGACTTCCCTGAAGAAACTGTAATCCCTGTGGGGTTTTCCTGAAGAGGCCTTAATCCCGGTGGGTTTTCTCACACATCATGGTGTGGTGGAAACAGGCAATCTGGGGAGGCTAAGAACATGGAGGGGGTCACTATCACGTGGCAGAAATCAGCAGTCGCCTTAGAGGGTGCTGCCTGCTTGAGCAGGGTCTGAGGTAACGCAGCCGCTCCGGGATCGCATTAATGGCTAAGCAGTCTACTTCTCCCCCGTGCTTCTACAACCTACCCCAAAATAGGAGAAAATGCATGAAAATTCACCAGTGTGCAGGAGTAGGGTGCACAGGGGTTCACTCCTGAGCCTGTCTCCCAGCTCTTTCTGTGCTGTCTCAGATCCAAACCTCTGCAAACCCCAACCCCTGGAGACTGGAAAAGTTTTTGTTATTGTTTCATAAAGACAGTGTTTCTCTGTGTAGCCCTGACTGTCCCAGAACTCGTTCTGTAGACCAGGCTAGCCTAGAACTCATAGAGATCCCCCTGCCTCTGCTCCCAAGTGCTGGGATTAAAGGTGTGCACCACCACCATCTGGCAAGACTATAAACTTTTGCAGTCAGTTACCCCGTCCAATAGTCACAGGCAAGAAGGAATGTACCAAGTTTTTTCTTTTGGACTACTAACCAGCTCCCAAATCATGACATGGAGCTTACTATTAACTATGAATGCTGGGCCTTAGCTTATGCTTATTTCTGGCTAGCTTTTCCTTTTCTTTAGCTTAAATTGACCTGTTTCTCTTCATCCACCCTTTGACTCGGGGCTTTTTACCTTTCTTTCTGCATGTCCTACTGCATATCTGCTGGCTGGCCCTAGCTGTCTCCCCCATTTCTCCCTCATTCTCTCTTCTCTCTCTCTTGTTCTTCTCTGGCCTTAGATTTCTCCTCCTACTTAAATCTGGTTCTGCCTAGCTGTTGGCTGTTCAGCTTTTTATTAGACCAGTCAGGTGCCTTAGGCAGGCAAGGAGAAACAAATGCAATGCATCTTTACATGATTAAACAAATGCAGCATAAACAAAGGTAACAACCTTTACACAGCATAAACAAATGCAACACGTCTTTACACAGTTAAAGTCATACCGGGGCTAGGGTACAGGAAGCTGTGGGACAAGATTGTGCGACTATCCCTGCTTCTCTCTCCCCACCCTAGTCTCCAGCCGGAAGAAGGCAGTGGAAGCCAAGTGCAGCTTGGCCTGCGAGTACCTGAGCAAGGAGGATTACATGGACCTACTGTGGACCACCCTGTCTGAGTTCCCAGGTGAGGTGGGGCAGGAAAGCCTACCATCTGTTTAGGGTTTAAAAAGAAAAGAAAAACAGGCCTTGAGTGTTTTCCCAGGCCTTTGCTATATATTATAAACACACCTAAGAGTCTGGCCCTACCTGAAAGCTAGCAAGTCAGGTTGCCTAGCACCAAGCATTCTGTTAAAAGGTCAAGGCTCCTGGGCTATTGGAGCAAGCAGTCACACCCTGTCACAAGAACCCTACTGCAATTCTGCACTGCAGCAAGGGTCAAATATTGATGGCAGGGCCCGCTGCCCCAGTTTGCACCCATGGTAAGGAAGGCCCCCGCGGAAGAGCTGCAGCGCAGGTGTATGGGAATCTCTTCCCCGTTATGATAATGAAATACCTAAGGTTATGTCCTTTATAAAGAAGTGTAGTTAGACTGGACAGTGGTGGCGTACACCTTTAATTTCAGCACTCAGGAGAATCTCTGTGAGTTCAAGGCCAGCACGATCTATAGAGCTAGTTCCAGGACAGGCTCCAAAGCTACAGAGAAACCCTGCCTCGAAAAACAAACAAAAAAAAAAAAAAAAAAAAAAAGGCGTATTTAGCGCACAGTTCTGAAGCTGACGGGCAGGGTGCCAGCATTGGCTCAGTTCTAACCAGAGCTTCCCAGGGGATGGTAACCCTGTAGTGAGAGCCCATGAGAGGAGAGACAAGAAGCAGAGACAGGACCACACCCACCTTCCATTACCTCTGGACATAACTGCACTGAGGGCCAAGTTCCCAACACATGATTCCTCGGGGACACACTCAAACCATGTCCAAACCACAGCCAAGGAAGCTCAGGATGCCCGGGACTTTATAAGTGGCTTCCAGAAGCTTCTGCCATTGCTCCAGAGGGGACAAGTGTCCTTACCCTCTAAGGCTGTTGGCAGTATAAACGATCTTGTAATGACAGTCAGGGCTTGCACAGAGATGGGAGCCCTGGAGATTTCTCCCCCACCAGCGGATGCACTGGAAAAGACCTGGTAGTGGGGGCATCAAACTTCCAAACCTTAACACCGTGCAAAGGTGATCTGCCTCCTTCTTTCTGTCGTCCCTCCCTTCCTCCCTCCTTCCCTTTCTACCCCCATCTGAAAGCGACAATGTCAAACCCAGTGCTGAACCAAAGCTAAACAGCTATTTAAAGGGACTAAAGAGGCCCAAGATCATTCTGGCTCCGACAGCTTTCCATTTTCCGCGACCATTGCATTCTGCTCAGCAAAGACCAATCAGAGTCCTCTGTATACCATCTTTAACTGGTGCTTGCCCGGGTCAGCTCCACAAACAACACCTTGAGCCTGTACCCTTGTCCTGAGGCCTTTTAAGAAATTGGCTTAAGACACTGAATGTCCCATTGCTGGCAGAGTTCAGACCTTTGCCCCACCCTGACTCCTTTTTTTTTTTTAAAAGATTGATTGATTGATTATGTACACAGTGTTCTGCCTGTATTCCTGCAGGGCCAGAAGAGGGCACCAGATCTCATTATAGATGGCCGTGAGCTACCATGTGGTTGCTGGGAATTGAACTCAGGACATCTGGAACAGCAGCCAGGGCTCTTAACCACTAAGCCATCTCTCCAGTCCCCCCACCCAGACTCTATCATTCTCCTAAAACGTCTCCCCCCGGTTGCATTAGGAAACAAGAGTGCCAGCTTAGAAACTTTAGTTCAGTATTGATTGCCATCACCTCCCAGCTCTGAAATGTGGAATCTTCTTGTTTGGTATTGTTCCTAACACATATTGCCCTCCTAGAATAGATCCCGACACTCAATAAGCAATAATTAAATAAATATGAAAAGTGGGGCTTATGATAGCATTTATTTTATTTATTTATTTTTTACTTTTTTGAGACAGGTTCATAGTCCTGGCTAGCCGGGAACTCACTATGTAGACCAGGCTGGCCTCAAAGTCACAGGGATCATCCTGCCTCTGCCTCCTGAGTGCTCCGATTAAAGGCATCCACTGGCATTTGTTTTAGAAGATTCTTTTAATGATTAATAGATATGGAAGTACTTTCTCAAAATATGATTATATAGTAATAATAAATATTACCTAATATACTAATCTCAAGCACTATGCTGTACTGCCTCTATGGAGGATGGCACAACATTTTACTAGTCCCGTTTGTAGATAAAGAAACCGAGGCTCAGGGAAGATGGGCTCCTGGTTATATGGCAGGTTAGAATAAACAAGAGTCCTTTGAACCCAACTAGGTGTGCGTCCAAGCCTGGACGTGTGCTTGCTGCCTGATTACAGCGAATGCCATCATTCAGGCCCCTGCGATGCCTGTATCAGTTGCCTTTTTGCTTTTAGCAACACATTACCCTTTCCCTTAGAGATTTGAAATAGTACACACTTGTCTCCTGGTTGCTGTGACTTCCCAGGTCCCCTGCTTCACTGACTCTAACACAGATGCAGCAGGCATTGGTCTGGAGTCTACTGTATTGTCTAAACGCTTGGCTGGGGCAGAACTGGAGTTCATGGGTTCAGCTCGGCTGGTTTACGCCCAGGGGTGGAAGACGACATAGGGTGGGTGATTAGGGACCACTTAAGAAACTGCCTACCATGTCCCTGCTCTCCCCATAGGCGTCCTTGTGACTTTGTGGGTCATTGACCGCCTGGGCCGCAAGAAGACCATGGCCTTGTGTTTCCTTGTCTTCTCCCTTTGCAGCCTCCTACTGTTCGTCTGCATTGGAAGGTGGGTATCAGGGGAACCCCAGCCCCTCACCAGGACTCAGGCTCATGGTGCTTCATGACGGGCAGATGGGTGGGCTCACGGTCAAAGCCTCTGTGGTGCAGCAGGGGACCATGTGTCTCGGTTTTATTTCTCTGAACTTCAAGTTTAGAGTTCCCATGTGTCTTGGTCAGTGTTCTATTGCTGTGAAGTGACATCAGGACCACAGCAACTCTTATAAATGAAAACATTTCAGTGGGGCTGGCTGGCAGTTTAGTTCTGAGGTTTAGTTCATTATCATCATGGCAAGAAACATGATGGCATGCAGACAGACATGGTGTTGGAGAAGCAACTGAGAGTTTTGTATTGGCTCTGAAGACAGCAGGAAGAGAAAGAGATGCTGGGCCTGACTTGGGCTTTGAAAACTCACAGCCCACCCTTGGACACACTTCTTCCAACACAGCCACACCTCCTAATTTTTCTCAAGTAGCGCCACACCCTGGGGACTACGCATCCAAATCTATGAGCCTATGGGGGCTGTTTCTCATTCAAACTCCCTCACCATGACGATCCCAAACATGAGTACAGTGTGGCCACAGAAGCTGTGCACTCTTTAAAGTGATGGGTTTGATGGAAATAGACCTTGTTTCAAACACGCCCTACTAAAGAGACATTCTCTAGTTTTCCAACTCCTAAGAGCCCCAGAATATAGACGTGCCACAGACCAATCCCGACAAGGAACCAGTGGCCCGCAGGATGGGGGAGATGTGGGGCTTAGACTCTGATGGGTTGGTAGTCTGGATCATCAAGGAGAACCACAAAGCCAACAGTTAGGGAGCAGAAATGCCCTAAGAATGCCAGATACAGTCCTGCTAGAACCCAAGGCCCCACGAATGCTAGGCAAGTGCTCTGTCACTGAGCCTTAGTCCTGGATTTCAGCCACTCAGACCATTTTCCCACCCTCGTGCCCAGCTGTAGCCCACAGGCGTCCCATCCGCCAGCTGGGTTGCTGGATGGAGAGCAGGGTACTGTAAGAGCGAGCTTTAGCGTAGCACGCAGAGGTGCTGGGTGGGGTACCTTTGCCAATTCAGTGCTGATTCTTCCTGAGAAGGTGGATCGTGCGGTGAGAACGAGACGGGCAAAACCCTCACCTGCTGTCTTCTCCTCCCCAGAAATGTGCTCACCCTCTTACTCTTCATTGCAAGAGCATTTATTTCCGGAGGCTTCCAAGCAGCCTACGTTTACACGCCTGAGGTAGGAGAGGTGCCTGAGAGCGGGGTGGGCACCTGGGGGTGGTGTTGACCGGAATATCAGTCATCCTTAGGTCTGCCTCATCACTTCCACTTACTTCACAATCATTCTTTTTTTCTGCTCGTCCAATTTTTAAGCTCAGTGTAAGAACTCCAGAGGTTTCCTAAGTGTGTAGAGCCAAAGGGAATGGGACAGGGCCCACATCCCCCCTTCCTGGAGACAACCTTCTGCAGTGTTTGTGAGCTGGGCATGCAGCTCAGTACTGAAGTGTTTGCCTTTCTTATTCAAGGCCCTGGATTTGAGCCCCAGTACCAAAAAAAGAAAAAAAGAAAAGAAAAGAAAAGAAAAGAAAAAAGAGTTTTAGGAAAACTCTTCAAGTTCTCTAAGCCTAGCTAAACTTCAGTCAGTGACTATTGGTGACCGTGAATAATTAATTGAATAGGTGATGGCCTTGACCTATCCAAGTGATAGGTTTCTGTATTGAAAACTCAGCCTGGGAGATGGAGAGATGGCTCAGTGGTTAAGAGCACATACTGGTCTTCCAGAGGACGTGGGTCTGGTTCCCAGCATCCACATTGGGCAGCTCAACTCCAGCTGCAGGAGTTCTGATGGCCTTTTCTGGCCTCTAGTGGTACACACACACACACACACACACACACACACACACACACAGCTTGCATCCATCCAAACACACACATAGACAACAAAATAAGAAACAAACAAAATTAGTATAGAAAACCAGACAGAATGACACCATTCAAGACGGAACACACAGAAGTGGCTGAGGGGCCATCCACTAGCTTGGGAGGAGCAGAAGGCGCATATGGTGTAGGTCTGCACCTACAAGACAGCGGCCATTGCCGAGTCCAGCAGAGAAAAACAGAACTGTAATATTAATCCCTTTATTCATTTTATATTGAGTACAGCCATTGCTAGACCCCTATATATAATCAGTAATTATGTGTGTGCATTGTGTATTATATATGGTCCAGTGCTTTCTACTGAACTGCACGGTCTTTTCTACTGTTCTGGGATAGAATCCAGGGCCTCACCGTGCCAGGCAAGCACTCTGTACACATCCCACCGCTCAACATTGCTAACTAAAAAACCCAACTGCCGAATACCTGCCGGTAGTGAAAAGCAACGAGGGAAGTGGGATCCTGCCCACAGCCACCCTTGTGCTCTTGGCCTTGGGTGAAGCTCCTGCCTCCTTTGCCCATTCCCATCCTGCCTGCGGGTGCTAGTCCCACCTGTCCTGAGTGGGAGGGGTAAGGGATTTCAGCATCCCTCCTGATGTTTGCTGACAGACACGCTGACATTCCAGGTGTACCCCACGGCGACGAGGGCACTGGGCCTGGGCACCTGCAGCGGCATGGCGAGAGTGGGTGCCCTCATTACTCCGTTCATTGCTCAGGCAAGTGTTGCCCCAGATACAGATCCAGGGGGTGGCCGGCTGTGCCCTATGGAGTGGACAACGTTTCCCAGCAACCCACCCCAGAGGGGAAGATCCTCAGAAGGATAAAGGACCCAAGGCCATTAGACAGGGACTCAGACAAGCCTGGGATAGAATTCAGCTTTTCCCAGTGCAGAAGTCCCTGTGGGTACCAGAAGATTTGGCCCAGAATAATTTGGATACACTGGGTGTGGTCCCAGCTACTTTGGGGAGGCTGAGGTGGGAGCTTGAGAGCAGAATTCGGGGCCAAAGGAACAGTGGGATATTGACCCAAGGAACAAACAACAGACACTATTTGCTCCAGATGTCTGTCTTCCTTTCTGAACTGGCTGATTTGGGCGAGTTACCAAACTTGGCAACTCAGGGTGCCACTGAACATGGATGTCCATGTCTGAACATCCATTTTAAGGAGTAGGTCACATCATTAAATTTAATTACTTTAAAGATAAATCGGGCCAGTGAGATGGCTCAGCAGTAGAGATGCTTATCACCAAGTCTGATGGCTTGAGTTTAGCACCTGGGACCTACAAGGCAAAAGGCGAGTCGGCGTGTATAGGTTGTCCTCTGAGCTCATATTTGTGCTGTATGCATGTGTGCACGTGCACGCACATACACACACACAAATATTAGGGCAACAATGTAAGGTTTGGGGAAAAGGAGAAGGGAATGGGGTAGGCTCAAAGGAATGACCCAGTGTCAGGTGTCCTCCCGACGGAGCTGTAATAATTCTGCCAGCAGACAGGCTGCGTGGCACAGCCAGCGTCTGCAACAAGAGGCTTCAGTCCCACCAGCTGAATCTGGGTCCAAGAGAAGGGAAAGTTCTGGACTGTAAGGAAATAGGCTTAGTTCATATGAGCTTTATGTGCCTGCAATCAGGTTGCCTCTGATTCCCAGGAGAAGGTGGGGATTGGCCTGTCTCTGATAGCCACGAGGGGTCTCTCTTAGAAGCCTGCAGGGACTGAGCAGCTCCCGCAGCAGCTGAATGTGGTCTGTCAGTTCTTTGCAGCAGCCACCCAAAGTGGGGGTGGGGGAAGAAACTGCAGAGGGGTGGAGCTGAGTCTCCAAAGGTCTTCCCAATAGCATTCTAACAAATAATGTGGTGGCATTAGTATATTTGTAATGCCATGTACCCCTACTTTGTCTACTATGTCATTGCCCCTCAAATCCCTGTATCCATTAGGGGTCACCCCCAGCCCCTAGTGTCTGCAGGTTTTCCTGTCCTGGGTAGCTCAGAAATTGGGGTGCTGGCATCCATTTCAGCATTGTTGTCCCTTCACACGTCACTTCTAATGTCACCAGAGTTGTCAGGGGCAAACCCTGGATCCTGGAAATCCTAATTAGCGTTGCAATGCACCAACTGAAGAGATGGAAAGTTAAGAAAAGCTGAGGGGCGTTCACTGCGGTCACATTGGGAAGAGGAACCAATGAAGGGGTTCAGTGACCCCCGCCAAGTCCATCCTCAAGAATTAGAGAAACTTCAAGTTTAGCAGAGGAGAAAACAGAGGTTTACATAGTTAGTGGTCCTGGCCACGCTGTGGTCCTCCCCGTCCTGGCCACGCTGTGGTCCTCCCCATCCTGGCCACGCTGTGGTCCTCCCCGTCCTGGCCACGCTGTGGTCCTCCCCGTACTGGCCACGCTGTGGTCCTCCCCATCCTGGCCACGCTGTGGTCCTCCCCATCACTGACCAGTCGTCGTCTCTGCTCCAGCCTGCAAGATTCTAGCAAGTCCTCAGAACTCTGAGAGCTCTTCCTGGGAGACAGGCTCCTTCTGACCAGCACCAGGTTCCAGACTCCTCCCCCCTTCTGGCACTAGACCCCTGGAGCAATCCCAATTCTGGGGTACCATTGTCTCAAAGTAGTCTGAGAGCTGAAGGGGCCATGCCTCTTTAGGATGTCTTAACTCTATGCCATGTCCTCAGGGACAGAGGACTCAGCTCCGCACTGTCTGTGGTCTGACATATGCCATCAGACTGGGTGTTGATTCTTTTCGGTTGGTTTTAGCTTTTGACCCAGAGTCTTACACTGACTTACACCCAGACTTGCACTAACTTAGATTCCGGATTCTCTTGCCTCTGTCTTCCTGGGTGCTGGGATTAAAGCATCACCACTGCCAGGCCAGTGTAGAGAATCTTAAGCCTGACAGGCCTGACCGCTGATCCCAGCTCTATCCTCACTATTATATAAGATTGAATATGTTCCTTAGGCTGTGTGTTTGTTGAGAGATGTCTTATTCTGACCCCAGGCTGGCCTTGACTTTAAGCGATCCTGCTCCTCCAGCCTCTCGGTGCTAGGATCAGAAGTCTGTCATCATACTTGGTGACTTGTATGACTTGGTGGCTTGTCTATGCACTTGAGCCTCTGTCTCCTGTCTGTAAAATGGGGGTGAAGTACTCAGCTTGCCGTCAGTCATATGGCCTTACTGTGGCTCTGAGACAGTCTTTTTTTTTTTTTATTGAGCTCTACATTTTTCTCTGCTCCCCTCCCTTCCTCTCCCGTCCCCTTCAACCCTCTCCCAAGGTCCCCATGCTCCCAATTTACTCAGGAGATCTTGTTTTTTTCTACTTCCCATGTAGATTAGATCTACATAAGCCTCTCTTAATGTCCTCATTGTTGTCTAGGTTCTCTGGGATTGTGAATTGTAGGCTGGTTTTCTTTGTTTTGTTTAAAAACCACTTATGAGTGAGTACATGTGATAATTGTCTTTCTGGGGGAGCTGGAGAGATGGCTCAGAGGTTAAGAGCACTGACTGCTCTTCCACAGGTCCTGAGTTCAATTCCCAGCAACCACAGGTCCTGAGTTCAATTCCCAGCAACCACATGGTGGCTCACAGCCATCCATAATGAGATCTGGTGCCCTCATCTGGCATGCAAGCAAACATGTGAGGAATGTTGTATACATAATAAATAAATAAATCTTAAAAAAAATTGTCTTTCTGGGTCTGGGTTACCTCACTCAAAATGATGTTTTCTAGCTCCATCCATTTGCCTGCAAATTTCAAGATGTTGTTATTTTTTCTGCTGTGTAGTACTCCATTGTGTAAATGTACCACATTTTCCTTATCCATTCTTCAGTCGAGGGGCATTTAGGTTGTTTCCAGGTTCTGGCTATGACAAACAAAGCTGCTATGAACATAGTTGAGCACGTGTCTTTGTAGCATGGTTGAGCATCCTTTGGGTATATACCCAAAAGTGTTATTGCTGGGTCTTGAGGAAGGTTGTTTCCTAATTTTCTGAGAAATCGCCACACTGATATCCAAAGGGGCTGTACCAGCTTGCACTCTCACCAGCAATGCAGGAGTGTTCCCTTTTCCCCACAACCTCTCCAAGCATAAGTTGTCATCAGTGTTTTTGATCTTGGCCATTCTTACAGGCGTAAGATGGAATCTCTGGGACATTCTAATCTATCTCCATCTCCTTCCCTAGGTGATGCTGGAATCTTCTGTGTACCTGACCTTGGCCGTCTACAGTGGCTGCTGCCTCCTAGCTGCTGTGGCCTCCTGCTTTTTGCCCATTGAGACCAAAGGCCGAGGACTACAGGAGTCCAGCCACCGGGAGTGGGGCCAGGAGATGGTTGGTCGAGGGACCAGCAATGCAGATGTCCCCAGGTCGAACTCTGGCTCTCAGGAATAAGAACCCTGGGAGCTGAGCTGGTCTTGAGGTTAGGGAGCTGGCAGAGCCCAGCTGGGCCACTTATGGTCACTGCCGACATCAAGAACTTACCCAAGTGGATGATGTGAACCGACAGGGTTTTGCGTCTTCTCTGTGTTTGGCCATGTTCGTCAAGGGTCACCCATCCCAGGAAGGTGGGGTGGCATTTGCTCCTGGGGCTTCTCTGTGGTGGGGGAAGGATCTGCATGGGGAAACTGCTACTGTGGGAGGGGCCCAGGAAGCTCAGGGCCAGCTGAGCAGATGTCACACACTTGGAGAGCCACTGCCCGCCCAAAGATCTCCATAGATACAGTCCAGGCCCAGACCCCTGTGACACCTGCCATTTTGTCCAGTAGGTATCTTCTGCACCCTGGCCCCAGGCTTTCTTTGGAATTAAGGTGAGCTAGTGTCTGGCTTATGCAGCTTTTCTGGAGCCAGAGATGCCCTATGCTTCCTTGCCTGGGCCCCTCTAGATGTCTCTCCAGGGCCTTCCAGGTGGAAACTAGCAGATGAATGGGTATTTGAATTTGAGCCAAGCAGCCTCCACCTGGCCCCCTCCCTCTGGAGTTGCCGTCCCCGGCTGCAGAGGGTCCTGGTGAACCTCTGAGGAGAAGAACTGGGTGCCTACCGGGCGATAACCTCAGAAAGTTGTTACCCCATTCCCTGACCTGGAAACTGGAGACTGAGGCCTAGCTGAGGGGAAACTCAAGCCCAAAGCCAGAGTCTGCTGTAACAGCGAAGGTTTTCTGAGCCCTCTGCTTTGGCTCCCTCCTCAGCCCTACTGAACGGCGAGTCCTGGTTTACTCAGGCTTCAGGGCTGTGCTGTGTACAGATGGCTGCACAGACTGGGGGATCTCCAGGGGAAGCTCCCGCTGCAGGCTCACTCTGTCTTGGGACCAGGAGCCCATTGCCCCTTCCGGGCCTGCCTTCGCATTCACGCATGGCTCCTCTGTCAAGAGCAGCCCTGGCCCTACAGAGGTAGGCCCTGGGAGGACACCCTGGCACAAGGTTCAGAAAAGTCCTTGTCAGAGGGGAGGGGAAGCCATTTTCGTGGCCTCGGGAAGAAGGACCTGAGGTAGATCTCAGCAGGCTGTGTGTACTCCCAGATTTCGGAACCCACGAGGGAGGAAGGAAGCTTGCAGGCCCACCAAGGGCCAGAGGAGACCATCCTACCGCCTGACGCACACAGGAAGCAGTCAATGTGCGTTGTGCATTCATCTTATTAAAACGTTGGTGACAGACATTACAGGGCCTCGGACTGGTCATTGGGGATGGTGTTCTGGTGACAGTTCACTCCAAAGTCAGTGGACATGATCCATTCAGGGGAGAGTGCTTTGACTGGGTCTCCTCTCCTCTCAGATGCAGTCACGAGGTAAGCTTGAAGGAGACTGCACTGTTAATGGGAGGAAGACACAGTGGCCTCTTCGTGGGGACAGGTTGGTGCCCACCCCCTTAACCCCATGCTGGCATTCACATTTTAATTGATTATTATTGTTATTGATATTTGAGACAGACTTTCCCAGTGTAGCCCAAGCTAGCCCACTTCTTCCTGTCTCAGACTCCCTAGGGCACCACCATTGCCCAGCTCAGTCACATTTTCTTGAATTTTTTAATTTCTTGTAGTTATTTTTGGGCAGCTCAGCTGTCCTAAGTAACAAGCAGTCTTTACTTTGCCTCCTTTCCCCTCCCTCTCCCCCCTCCCCCCAGCTAGTCAGTTTCACTTCTTCATCCTCAAATGACCCAGCTCCTGTGGAGAGGAAGCTGGGGTTGCAGCTGGAGTTCTCCAGGGCTACAGTGGAGAGTGTTGTAGCTTCTACCCAAAGAGCAACAATTAACCCTTGAAGTGACTTCAAGTTTACTGTGGAGTACAAACCTGGAATCCCAACACTTGGGAGGGGGAAGTTGGAGGGTCAGAAGTTCAAGGTTATCCTCAGCCACTTAGTGAGCTTGAGACCAGTCTGAGCTTCACGAGACCTCCTCAAAAGCAAAACACTCACACATGCACACACACACTCACACAGACACACACAGAGACAGAGACACACAGAGAGATTGACTCTGCTTTACCTGGGCAGCATGACTCCACACACTAATACCTGACAAACAGAAGCAGGAAGATTGTGAGTTTGAGTCCAGCCTTGGCTATGCAGACCTCCTGACTTAAGACCTCTCTCCCTCGACACACACACCAAATAAATGGAATAAACTTTTTTTTTTTTTTTTTTAAAAATCAGTGTTCTGAGCAGGGCAGAGACCTCACAAAGCCTCCGTGCCTCAGAACCCACCAGACCTTGAGCAGAAGGCTGGGAGCTAATTTTAATCAACCTGTTTGTTAGTGGGAATGTCATCTGTTTCTCCCCACATGAGAAATCACTTCAGAACATGACAACAGGTGCTGCTGTGAGATGACTCCGTAAGTAAGTACCTGATGCCCGGAATTCGATCCGTGGAGCCCTGGTGTAAGGAGAAAACTGACTGCTACGGGCTGTCCTCTGACCCCAACACATCATGACCACCGTGGCGGCTCACACCCACATACATGGACACAATAGATTAACAAACATAAAGATATGCAGTGTCCCAAGGTTGTACACTTCTCTCTCTGATTTCAGGTCTCGAGGATGGGGCTCGGCTCAGTACTGGTGCATTTACCTTGCACGCTCAAGGTCCTGAATTGTGCCCGCCCCTTCTTTTCCCTGCCCTTACACACACACACACACACACACACACACACACACACGTACAACCTCGATCAAGTCTCCTCAAGACCATAGAGATGGCCTTCATGTGGTGAGACTAGGAAGAAAGCGTGTCAAGGATCAACCCTGAAGAGAGTGTGGATAGCCACAGAGTGTTTTAATGATGTTGATCAGCAGAGTAGCAAGGGCGGGAGTCCCCCTCCTCCCTTTACAATGGTAGACATCAAGTGTGCTGCGAACCACTCCGGAGGTCTAAGCAAAGGTGTCTGGACCACTCCTTGGCAGATGAGCCCAGACCCTGCCCCAGCCTGAGTTCAGTCCTTCTGTTGTGAGAATAGCATTGCTACATGATCTCGACACCCCCCCCCCCCCCCCCCCCGCCCCTCTCACGCAAACTGGTTTAGGGCCAGCCAGCATCCTGCGATGCTTTACCAGATGAGATGTGTGGGGAGGACCAGGATTTCTCCACCTCATACCTTTGCCTAAGGAAGCTGGGGAGCGGGAGTGAAAACGATCACCAAGGAAAATATCAATTAATTGGCTGTAAGGGGCTCGGGTGTCCTCATGGAGCAAGCGATGGTCACTTGAGTCCTCAGAGGTGGGATGGCGGCATCCTGGACTTCTTTTCTTCTAGAATTTTTCCAAAGAGGTTGGCTGCCTCCATTGCACAACCCCAGTGAACTGTGACCCCGTAGCCTCCATGACCATAGTTGTGGATGACCTGGGAGAGGAAAGAGATGGTGGCCAGATGCAGAAGGGACATCAAGGGGGAGAGCTTGGCTACAGTGGAAGACCAGGAGCTTTCTAAAGAGCTCGGTTGAACCAGATGCCACGAGCTCTATCGGTGTGTTAGCCAGGGGGTGGGCAAGGCCTGGGACTAGCTTGGGGGAAGCTATCTGAGGAGGGATAGGGTGGTACCCTATCTAGACTCTTGCTTCATCCCCTAGCACAGGAAATGTAGAACCGTGAAACCTTGAAGTCAGAGACATCTGCTGCAATGTTCCCTGACCGATGACTCTCCACACACACACCCAGCTCTGCAGAGGCATGCATGGCTCCTCCATACACACAGTCATCTGTACACACTCACCGACATACCCAGCTCTGCAGAGGCACACCTGGCTCCTCCATACATACACAGTCATCTGTGCACACTCACCTACATACCCGGCTCTGCAGAGGTACACATGGCCCCTCATACATACACAATCATCTGTGCACACTCACCTACATACCCGGCTCTGCAGACGCACACCCGGCTCTTCCATACATACACAATCATCTGTACACACTCACCTACATACCTGGCTCTGCAGAAGCACGCACGCTCCTCCATACACACACACAGTCATCTGTGCACACTCATCTACATACCCAGCTCTGCAGAGGCACACACGGTTCCTCCATACATACACAGTCATCTGTACACACTCACATGTGTGCCCCTTTGTCTACATGAGTACAATGTTCACATATATACTCTCTACACACCCCTATCTGTCTAAAAGGAGAAATCAAACCTCAGTACAGGGGTTGCTTCCAGCGTGTGCTTGCTCAGCTCATTCCTTTGGCACAGAATGACCGAGGGATTTGATGCTCTCAGCTCCCAGCCACAGTGAGGGGACCCAGGAGGCGCCCCTCCAGAAAGATAAAAGTACCATCACAAAGTGAACATCCTAGAAATATCTCCAGTCAAGTTCTGTTTACACACACAGCCCTGCCTGTCACCAGTGGTCTGACTTAAGCGGGTGAGATCACCAACGACAGTCCTGTTTTCTCTCAGGACAGAGAAAGCTGTTCCCATTCGAAGAGCTTCAGGGGAGACCCGGAAGGTCCTGAATCTGTCCTGCCGCCGGGCATAAAGTGCCATTTCTCTTTACTCAGTCCTTTCCCATCTCAAGTCTCAGTGTCCCCACTCACAGGTGGAGTGGCCATCACCTGATCTCAGTCAGTGACGTTTCCCAGGAAATGGCAGGGTTGTTGTTAGAGATGGAGCAAGCGTCACTTCCCTTGACCCAACACACCTCTGCACTTGAAGATCCAAAATGAAGCTTTTCTCTTTCTAGCCGAACCTGAGGCCGGACTGGCCGGAAACCAGTGAGTTCACCAACAATTCTCGCATTCTGGGGAAGAGAAAAGCTGGTAACTCACCTGGCTAGTTTCCTCTGCTGACATTCTAGGTAGCTGCGATTTAGCTTTTAGAATCTCATCATTAGTTCCCACACTGTTTAATCACTGATTGTCAGTTACCGGCCCCCTCTTGCTGTGTGAGGTGTGTGTGTGTGTGTGTGTGTGTGTGTGTGTGTGTGTGTGTGTGTGTGATGTGCAGGTACATATATGCCACAGTGGAAGTCAGAGGACAACCTTAGGTGTCAGCCCTCACCTTCCACCTTGTTTAAACAAGGTCTGTTCATGGCTACATGTGCTAGGCTAGCTGGCTCACAAGCCCAAGGAGTCCTGGTCTCCACCACCCACGTTGTCACGGGAGTGCTGGACTTACAGGTGTGTGCTGCCCCATCTTCTCCACGTGAGTTCTGGGGATCAGGTCCTCACCGCTGTGCTGCAATCTTTTATCCCTGAGCCATCCCCTTCTATAGCAATAACCACATCACCAGCAGCCATTGTTCTGGTGTTACCAATGATTCTCGCCATGTCCCTATCCCCACCACTACAGGTGTCACCACCAACCCAGCACTGCCTCCCACTGATCTTGTCAGCCTCGCCATGATCTTACAGGCATAAAGTACACAAGTCTTTGAAAACACTAGGATGCCACGCTATGAAGTACCTTCTCAGGAGGGCCAGTTAGGTGTCAAGTGCTGCTGTGTACTCCAGTCTGTCTGGGGTTAACTTGCCCACTTATCCCATTAGCGACATCCTCCCATCAGGACCCAGATGCCCTTGACTAAGGCACTGACCTTCAGGGTGGGCTCCAGTTGACAGCATCTTTTCCAAATGCTGTTGTGGTCATGGACACTGTTCAATTCATTCCAGTTCCCCAGCTGGAAGACACCTCCGAGAGTAACTGTCTTGGACCTAGATCAAAATACAGAGGGCTAAGGAAAATGAAGCCTGGCGGATGGAGGCACCTCTCCGCACTCCTTCTTTCTCCACTGAGTCACCCAACCCTGTGTTCCTTGCCATCCCTGCTAGACACACCCCACTGCCGCTGTGATCGCCACCAACCCACTGTGCCACCCATCCCCAGCATCGCAATTGCCAACAGTACCATCATCTCTATCAACAAAGGAGGAGGCTCAGGGGATAAAGGGCTTGCAGTTCAGCAGTGAGGACCTGAGTTCAGGTGCCCGCAAGTCATGGGAAGACAGACACAGCAGCACACAAACGGCAATGTCATCAACACCAACCCTGTCACCATTTATACCACCAAAGCAACACCATCATGATATTGCCACCTCCACCATGCCAATAGAGTCACCCCCAAGACATCTAACACTACAACACCGCTCATGTCACTACCGGGACAGCCAGCACTACCGTGCCATCTCTGCCTGGAATCAGCATCTGTGCCACGCCAGCACCACCGTGCCATCTCTGCCTGGAATCAGCATCTCTGCCACGCCAGCACCACTGTGTCATCTCTGCCTGGAATCAGCATCTCTGCCATGCCAGCACCACTGTGTCATCTCTGCCTGGAATCAGCATCTCTGCCATGCCAGCACCACCATGCCATCTCTGCCTGGAATCATCATCTCTGCCATGCCAGCACCACTGTGTCATCTCTGCCTGGAATCAGCATCTCTGCCATGCCAGCACCACTGTGTCATCTCTGCCTGGAATCAGTATCTCTGCCATGCTAGAAACACACTTCATCTTCATCAGCACCAAATGTCTTTCCCTCTCCACCACCATCAATGACGGTGATCTCCTTAACACTGCCGCTTAACTATGTCACGACTGTCAACATCCCCATCAGCACCGTCTTTCCCCGTCAATGACCATGCTACTGCCATTCATCACCACTAGTCCCGCCACCCCCTCACCGCCACCAGGCGCCACGGTCAACATTATCAACACCGTCAGCACAATTGCTCTCCCCTCTCCACCTGCTGCCTTTCTGACCACCTTTGGAGTCACTGCCTGAGTATCAGAGTCTTTGTCCTGGCTTTACACCACTGCCACCGAAGGGAATGCTCAGGATAAAGCCCAATCAGGGTTGAATCCATCCCACCATCCCAGGGATTTCATTGCCTATGCCCATTTGTAAGACAGCTGGATGGAGTGTTAAGAGGCCATGAAAGTGACCCCTCTGCGACCTGAGATGAGCCAGAGATTTACCCTGGGATGATGTACGGGGAGTTGTAGATGCCAAGGCTTGAGTCGTGGGTGAGGATGAAGTGCTTCATCCACGGAGCCTCCACCTGTTGGTTCAAGGCAGTCACAGCTTGTCAGAGAACGAGGCCAGTGGTTTCCCCTTTAGTTTGCTCCCCTCATGACCCTCTGACCCAAAAATGCAGGAGGGTCACCTGACAGACAGCTCTCCTTGCTCCCCGGAGTATCCTGTGTATCTTCACCCCATGTCTATGGAAAAACCTTAGCCCACAGGAGCAAGCACACACACGTATCAACCCACACAAGGAACGTACACACACTCTGCACACATGTCAATGCACATGTGCACATCCACATCCGTGTGCCCACAAACAGGCAAGCATGCACACACATGCCCCACACATCATGAGAGGCATGGGACAATGGTGACACCGACAGACCAGTTAACCTGGGTTCTAGTCCCAGGCTCACTATTTTCTGGGTGCGTTCCTGCACGGGTTACTTGACACCTCCGTGCTCCAGAGAGGCTGTGTTTGATTGACAAAACCTTCTCAAAGGGTTGTAGCAAGGACCAACTGCTACAAGGATTAACTGATCAACTCAGCACAGTGCTCAGGCGTGAATCCGGCACTTGAGAAGCACTTTTAAAGGCTCACCGTTTTCTTTATAGCCCAGGCCTGTGCAATGGCTCCCACATGGTAGAGACATCTCCACACACGCTTTACTATGGGGAAGAAATTCCAAGACAGAACTTTTGGGGTGCAGGGAGTAAGTCACCTCCTCGAAGGCTGGAGTCACTCAACAAGACCGCCTACCAGCTTCAGAGTGCTGGGAGCAGGTAAACAAGCTTTCCATTGACCACAGCCTCACCTGAATGATCTGGCCCCGGCCTGGCTGCAGCAAGGCGTCTGTTTGCAGCGCCCCAGCCCATACACCTGTACAGTTGATGATCACGTCCGCACCTCCTCTTGCCACCTGGCAGCAGGAACAGTCAAGGAACAGGAAGGAGCGAGGACTGTCCTGGGCCCTGCCCCCTCCAGCCACTTTTGTTATTGTTTGTTGTTTTGTTTTTGGAGACAGGGTTTCTCTGTGCAGCCTCACCTCAGGCCAGCGAGGATGCTGTGAGACCCTAAGGAGAGACTGCTGGGCAGAGAGGACTGTGGAGAGGGAACTTTCCTAAAATCTTAAAGAAAACTTCACATGGCTGGGCGGGCAGTGGTGGCACACGCCTCTAATCCCAGCACTCGAGAGGAAGAGGCAGGCGATCTCTGTGAGTTCGAGGCCAGCCTGGTCTACAGAGTGAGTCTCAGGACAGGCTCCAAAGCTACAGAGAAAACCCTGTCTTAAAAACAAAAAACGAATGAATGAATAAATGAATGTTCACATTAAGCCAAGATGACTCCAACCTCCATCAGGACCCTTTGGAGCCCATCCTCTTGCCTTCTCTCTGCCAGGATGCTGTCTTCGGCTCTGCCTATGCCCAGAACTCTTATCAACTCAGACACAATAAGCACCCTATGCTCCCAGTCCATCCCTGGTGACTCCCTCACAAAGCTATCATGGGCATATAAACTGTTAAGTGTGTTCTGTCTTAGAGCCATGGGGAAGGGGGGCTGTAATAGAGTCAACCGCAGAGCCCACGTGTCGATCAGGGCCAGGCCTGACCCCACGAGCTCAGCACCAGCAGCTGGACATGCTGACCTTTTGCCTGTGCCAAGCATTATTTTGCATTCTGGGACTAAATGAAGGCACACAGCTGGGCTGATAAGACGTGGTGGCCCTGACCTCATCACTGTCAATGCTGACGGTGTACCTGTGGCATACCATAGTCGAGTGCCTGGGCATTGCAGAAATGTCAACCAGGTGTCAGTAGGAAGCATGGGAGAGCCTGAACTGCACCATGGACTAGAGCTGACTCTAAAACAGACCCGGTCCTTCCAGCCTCTGGGACTCCATTGTTGCCTTCTTACCACGAACATCGAGAATGCCCAAGGCCTCCTGGGGTTGAGACCAGGCTTAGAGCCTGGGTCAGGCCTGCAGGAGCCCCGAGAGTCTAAGAAGGGGTCTCCCACACAGCAGCAGGAAACAGCTTGCCTTCCTCCCTCACATCCCTGCCTCTCACCTCTTCGAAAGACTCCACCTTCCGATGGAAGAGCTTCACGCCCCTCTCCGTCAACCTGGAATGAAGAGACACATCAAAGCAGCCCCGAATTCTCTTCTTTGCCACATCCCTCCTAGAGGGCAGCACAGGGAACATTCTCGTGGACATAGCCCCATGTGTCCCAATGTAGCCATTTAGTTCATGGGCACCCAACTGGATCAGTGGCCTGAAAAGCATCCTTCTGAAAACAAGGTCCTCTTGGAGGCCCTGCCCCTCACTGAAAGTCACAGAGCGAGGTGTGCACCGAGATTGGGACACACACCCCATCTCTCTCTTTCATTACATTCTGCTGTCATCAGATTGCTTTATATCAAAAGGGACAAACTTTAGGGGTGTGGGGAGAAGAGGCAGAGTTGGACCAGTGTCAAATGCACTTTTGTTAGAGTATAACACCAGAGACAGTGGGCCTGGGGACACCCTTCTCTCTCTTTGAATGTCCCAGAGAAGCGCTCAGTGGTGGCATGTCTGCCCAGACTATGCGAGGCCTTGGGTTTGAACTAGGCACCGAAAACCCATCAAAAGAGTTAGAAAGCATAACTATCCAAAGGGTTTTCCCAGAAGGAATTCTAACTACCTAATTTCTTAATGGTGGACACCTGGGAAGAGTCTGGTCAGGGGTCACAATGTCCCAAGGACAAGAGTAGTGTTGCCAGCCCAGTGGTTTGTTGTGGCGCAGTTCCTTCAGATCTGTAACACCCATCCTGGAAGGTGGGGGGCTCTTGAGACACATGAAGTTAATGAACTCCCCATGACTGGGAAGATGAAACACAAGATTCATGAGGCCCCCTCCCCAAGATCACACCAGAAATGACTGGCTAAGGGAGGAGACGCAGGCCAGCTGAGCAGCCCAGGGGAGATTCTCCCAGACATGCAGCTGCCTCTGAGATGAGCAGAGATCACCAGGGTCACAGTTTTCACCCGTGTTAGGCTGTGCTTTCTGATGACGTGGTGTCTTTGAGTCATTCTACTCCTGTAAGTGACCCCTCACCCATATTGCTGTTACTAACTCAATACACTCATTGGTTTCACCAAGTTGAACTTTGATGTAATAATTACTTTAGTCTGTTGTGGGTTCCCTATCTGGGGTGAGTAATCACGTGTGTGTGTGTGTGTGTGTGTGTGTGTGTGTGTGTGTGTGTGTTGTGGCTTCTCAGGAAAACGCTCACATGACATGGTTCCCAAGTTTGGCTGATAACTACACTCACCCAGGGAACTTATTGAGATACAAAATTTCTGGACTACTAGGCATGAGACTCTCCATTAATCCCAGTACTTGAGGAGTAGGAATAGGCAGATCTCTGCGAGTTCTGGGTCAACCCGGTCTACATAGAGACCATGCCAGCCAGGGCTATGCTATAGTGAGACCCTGTCTCAAAAGGACAAAGATGAAAACCAAAATTTTGGACCATTGCCCCAGGGCCTCTAACTCAGTGGGTGTGGAGTAGGCTTCTGAAATCCATATTTTGAAAGGTCTTCCCAGATCACAAAGGTCTCCATTTATTTCAGAGTTTTTCAAAATCTTAATAAATTATAGGAAATATATCAAGTCTCCTTTAATATAGAACACTACATGATTCATGTTAAAACATGAGTAGCAAGACGGGACATCTGCCCTTGACTGTATCACTTAACATCGTCCTAGGGATACTTGCAAGGGCAGTTAGAGAAGAAAAATGAAAGGGAGAGAAATGCTTTAGAAGCTAATTTATGCAAGTTATGTAACTATATCTAGAAAAACATTTAAATCCATTTTAAACCACTATATATGAGCATGAGGGCTTGAGTGAGATTGCTAAGAAGTACAGCAAATGAAAGTCGATGTGGGGACCATCGCCTCTGCACACAGAGAATGAAGGTCAGGACCAGGGACAGCTCCCACACGGCATCCTGGGATTCTCCTCAGCCTTGGAGTTTGGCAGCATGACTACTCTTCCACAGCTGGCCCCTGCCACCTGTCCTTCTCAGAGGAAGCTTCTGCTCTTACCTCTCAGTCAGCCACGGCAGGTACCTCTTCCCCTCTAAAGACAGGCTTGTGTTGAACCAGCCATAGCTAGAGTCAGAGGGGGCAAAGAGGTCAGAATCTGAGGTTTGAGAGTTGCTTTGTATTATTCTACGAGTCCCCAGTGGCTAGAGCTGAGCCACCAGGTGTCGCTTGTGGGGTGATGGTAGGGGTTCATCTTAATGCATCAAACCATGGCATTCTGGGAAATGTAAATAGAGTCTGGATGTTTTGGGGGATGGGGTCAGGTGAGGAGAGGACCAGAGGCCAGGAATGTGGAAGCACACAGGCTGGGCTGAATTCTGAGTGTGGTCACATGGCTGTGTGGCCCTGGGAAGTCCTTTAGCCTTTCTGAGGTTCTGTTTTCTCATTTGAGAGAGTGGATTGACAAAGTGGATTTGCTAGGATTTAAATGCTGAATGTCCTCAAAGGTTCTGTGCACAGGATTGGTCTCTGAGGTGGCAGGTACTGAGAGGTGATGAGATTAGAAGGTTAGTGCTAGGGAAGGAGCCGCAATCATCAGATGCTTCCTTCAAAGGCCACTGTGGGACTTCATTATCCCCTCTCTTTGCTTCCTAGCTTGAGATACAAGCAGCTCTGACAAGCACCCTCATGAACTAAAACAAGCCTTTTTGCAAAGGTAAGTTGTGTCTAGTATTTCATCATATGGATATAAAGTTGATTGACATTTCAGCCCAAAGCCAGAAGTAGAGGGTACCAGGGGCTCTAGGATTGAGATGGGATGGCAAATTGGTGCTTCTGTTCCTGGCTACTTTCTAGACAGTTCTGTCTGAATTGTCATGTCCAGTGTCTTTGCCTGTGACAGGATCTTACCTGTACTCAGGGAATATGTCCATCTCTCTCGGGGTCAGCCTCCGAAATCCCAGAACTGTGTTTCTCCAGGAAGGGTCCTGAGGAGAAAGCAGAGACAGGCTCACAGGGATAGGTGGACTTGATCATCAGGATAACAGAAACTCACAGGATGCTTGATGGATGACAGACAGTCAGCAGTGTCCGGCTGGACCTCCAGCTCACTCCTGCTGCATCCAGAAAACCCCATCCCTCTTTCTCCAAACCACATCCTCTCAGAGAATCTCCAACAAAGAAAAGGTGCCAAAAAGACTAGTTCTACATTCTTGGTGGCTCTGGCAGCTCCTCCCCCGAAGCTGCCAATAACCCAAGACCCCACCTAAAACAGTCATCTTTGGCCATTCTTGGGCACAAACTCAGTTTGTGGAGGATTCATCATCAACCCTCGTCTACAAGGTATATAAGCTCCATGCTTTAGTTCAGCCATGTAGCTTCTCTGGCCCAATCTCTGGGGCGAGAGGGCTCACTGGGAGTTGCTTCCTCAAATATACCTGTTTCTTTGCTTTTTCAACTTGACTTGATTTAGCTTACAGCATCGGTCAAGAAACCTATTATCTGGTTACAGAAAACCTATTGGGCAGCATTTACTTATATGGCTCTGTTGTTGGGTCTCCACAACCAGCCATTGAGGTGGATGTCTGTAAGGTGAGCATCCTTACAGACAGACCAAATGACCTTAGAGAGTTCAAGTCTTGTCTGAAGTCACACAGCGAAGAAGTAGAGCTGAGATGTGAACTTACACAATTAGGCTCAAGTCCATGCTCACTCTGCTTAGCATCAAGTAAGTGGTGGGGAGAGACAGAGAATCTCAGTGGACCTGAGGCTGGGGGTGTAGCTCAGGGACAAGACACTTGATCCTCACCTCCACCAAAATAAAAATAAATAAACAAATAAATAAATCTAATTTGAATGCAAGTCTGTGATCTCTTAGTACTTCCCCAGCTCAGAACCCCAGCCCCATCTGTGCCCTGTTAGGTCCAAATCCCCCCCTCAAATGGCAGTGCTGGTGATGTCCTAAACAGGATTTTGGCAGGGTAAGCAGATGAATTGTGAAAAGTTTCTGCTCCTCGATAAGCCTCTCTGCCGACACAGCAATCCACATCAGACCAAATCAAACTGAATTAGAAAAAGCCCAGGTTTAATGAATAAAATGCTCCTGAATGATTTTCCCCAGAGGAGAGACAGGAAAGAGAGACTGGAAAACATGTCTGTTCTCTGAGGAGCAATTTAAATACCCCGTGGGAGTGGTCTTGAGCATCTCTCGGGGAGGCGTCATCATTTTATGGGCTTTCTGAGATGTGGTAGGGTTTGGAGAGAGATGGGGGAGGGGGCTTGGGTTGGAACTTCCACCCAAACATTCCAGATTCTTTGGGTATATGGATGCCAGGGGCTGAGCTTGTTATTGGGTAAACAAACCTAAAGGTGGGTTTATGGGTTTGTGTTCACCAGAAAAGCAGAACGAACGAGGAACACCCCTAATCCTCCAGGAACCTCCTTTAACCTTCCTTCCCTCAAAGGTCAGCTACCTTGGGTAAGGACACCTATTTCCCTCTCTACTCTATAACCTGTATCAGTCAGATCCACAGCCCACGGATATAAAATCTGCTGGTATTTCTCCCATTTTTCTCTTCTTTCTGTCTCTCTGATATACCCCAAGAGAGGGCCTTGGCAATTTGGATCCCAATCCTTTCGCTCTGCCCACAGAGTGGTCTAGCTCTGTAGTTTCTCCGCACCCTTGCGTGTTGCCCTCACGGTCAAGGACTCTTGGCTCACCGGAACTTCGTGTTGGAAGAGATTGTAGCCTGAGATTAGGGACAAGCCCATTTTTTCAGCATCTTGAGAATTGATGTGGCTCAGCAGGTAGTCGAAGGTTTGCTGACCCCACTCCCTGGAAACGTAAGAAATATCACATGTGAGTCTCTTCTGCCAGTTACTGTAAAACCCGAGTTTAGGTCAAGAAATGAAAATCTTTTTAGCCCCTACCTTGTGAGACCTTAAGGAATTTGACAACCTAGAGCTGAGGCCCCTCTCCCCTTCCCCCTTTTTTTCCTGTGCACAAATTCTTTTTAGACTACCCAATAATCTAATTCCAGCACTCGGGAGGCAGAGGCAGGTGGATCTCTGTGAGTTTGAGGCCAGCCTGATCTACAGAGCAAGTTCCAGGACAGTAGGGGCTACTCAGAGAAGCCCTGTCTCAGGGAAAACCACAGAGAGAGAGAGAGACAGAGAGAGAGAGAGAGAGAGAGAGAGAGAGAGAGAGAGAGAGAGAGAGAGAGAGAGAGAGAGAGAGAATATGCATGGTTGGACCCCAGTCAATGGGGAAAGGACACAGCCACCATTTGGGTTGGAATAAAGCTTGAATACACTTCCTGTGTTCATGTGTTTGGTCTTCTGGGCACACCCTCTTGATCATATAAGGGTTGCCTTGTCCAGATACTTCACTTGGAATATTGTTTTCTTTCTTTGTGACCCCAAACTTATTCTTAATCAAAGTGGCATCAGGGTCTTGGTCACTCAGCGCTCTGGGCAGAACTGTTCAGGTCAGCCTGTGTAGTGCAAAACCCAGACATCCACAGGGCTCCCTCCTTCAGTGCTCCAAACAGCTCTCCCACACCCGGCTTCCCGGATGGAAACCAGGAAGAAAAGCATTCCATAGTACATCCCAGGAACATGCCTGGAGTCTGGGCTCACACTGCGAAGGCTTTGAGAACTGGGAACCACACAGTGCAGCCTGGAGCTGAGCACCCCCACTGTGAGCCACAGGGGACAGCACACAGACACTGGCTTGTCCCTCTTCTCGGGCACACAGCTGGCTCCATTCTAGCCAAGCTGGGCCAGTGCTTGCTGGCTGAAGACTCTGTGCCTGGTCCATTGTCCTCTAGAAGCTAACATCAAGGTCACATGTAGGACCACACATCTTTAAAATCCTAGAAGGAGGCAGAGACAGGCAGATCTCTATGAGTTCGAGGCCAGTCTGATCCACGTAGTGGGTTCCAGAGCTGCATGGTGAGACTCTGGCTCAAAAAAAAAAAAAAAAAAAAAAAAAAAAAAAAANAAAAAAAAAAAAAAAAAAAAGAAATAAAGAAAGAAAGATTGGAAGCTTGGAAGCAACCTTGTAAGTGACTTGGGAGCTGCGTTTGAGGATGAAGACACAACGTGAAAGCAACACCATGGATGGAAACACGGTTTCTGAGATTCTTGACAGGAGTGAGCATTAGGGTCTGTGTGATGTCACCCACTGAGGGTTCGTGTTGACACCTGTCAGCTACTAAACACACATCATGGCCTTCTGTGCCGTCTTCAGTCAACTCCCTTAGCTTTGGCAATCTCTGCATGCATCAGTACTGCAGCGTTGCGAGCCCCAGCACTGTGAAGATCCCAGCGCTTGGAACTCCTCACAGGATGGGCCTCCACATTTGTTTATTTCCCGTGTGTGTATACTCACACACGCACCTGCTGTGGTCCTCATGGGAAGGTTGGAGGACGGCTTTGGGTGCTGCCCCCATCCTCCACTGTGTTTGTTTGCTGTTTGTTGTGTGCACTCTGGGCTAGCTGAGCTGTGAGTTTTGGGCGATTCTCTGATGTCCTCCTGAAGTTGCCCTAACTAACATGGGATTACCGATGTTAGTGACTACATCCATCTTAGAAGTGGATTCTGGGGATCTTGTCCCTTGTGGTCAGACTTGAGTGGCAAAGGCGTTACATTCTGAGCCTCTCCCTTGCCACTCTGTTCCAGTTTCAGAGACAAGGCCGTGGTGATGGCTTTGAGAGCTGAAGTTATAAGTTTAAATTATTGTGCTTAAGATTCCTAGCATGCAGAAATGCCTCTAACCTGTAAGCCCCACTTGCCCAAGGACAGACAACTTTTGTTGTTCATGTAAGTTAACAACCCACATGTTTTTTCTTCTGTAAACAAGGTTGGTTGTCCCAACTGCACAGGATTGCTGGGTCATACATAGGCAGGAAGTACGTCAGATATCTGAGGCCATTCCCTAGCAATCCCAGGCATGGACTTGGCCAGTGTCCATCATCCTGGCCAGTATTTAATAATGCTTGTTTCAAGTGTGTGTGTGGGGGGGTGTGGCACACATCTTTAATCCCAGCACTTGGGAGGCAGAGGTAGGCAAATCTGTGAGTTCAAGGCCACCCTGGTCTACAGAGTGAGTTCCAGGTCAGTTTGGCTGTTACACAGAGAAACTCTCAGAGGGGAAAAAAAAATGTTTGCTTTAGATTTGGCTCAAAAACTGTGGTAGTGGTCTTATTCTTGGCTAGATGGGATCAACAATGCCCAGGATGGCTTTCTTAGGATCGGGGACCACAGCAGTGTCTGCTGTCCAGATCAGCATTTCTTTTGTTTTGTCTTTTGTTTGTTTGCTTTGGTTTTTCGAGACAGGGTTTCTCTGTAGCTTTGTAGCCCATCATTCTTTCTTACTGCTTTATTCTTCTTTCCTTATTTATTTACTCTTTTAAAATCTCTTGACTAGCCCAGGACTTTAGATCAGGCTGGTCTCCAGCTTGCCGGGACTCTACGTTCGTTCCTCTGCTTCCTGAGCTACAGGATGATGGGTAGGTGCAGTCACTTGGCTGTTTATGTTTTAATCTAAGTCTTGTGTCGTCCTTGATGACCTCAAGCTTATAGGCCACTCCCCTCTACTCCCAAGCGCGGGGACACAGGTTGGAGCTTCCATAAGGGACTTGTCCTTGGCGATAAGAATTGTGATAAAAGGCTTCCTCTGAGTCCCAAGACTGCCACATGGGACCTCTACTCACGCTTCCTGTGGGTTGCTGGAGTCTGAGAGATAGGGCTGCCATAAGCCCGCAGCCACGTCGCTGGTGGTGAAAGGGGTGAAGCGGTCTGCGTAGACCTTCAAGTGCAGTGGCTGCACTGGGTGGAAACGCTCGTGAATGCAGAGGGCCGTGGACAGTCCAATGACTCCCGCTCCGATCACGACCACACGCATCACACCAGCCTGCGAGAGGGGAGAGTGGGTCGAGGGTCACTGTCACCACCACCATCAGGGTGGGCTCCTGACGGCCTGGAAAGTACCAAGCACGCTGCCCAGTCCCTCCCATTGGTGATGACCACGAGTCCAAGATTCTAGAATGTAAGGGGTAGTCTCCCAATTTTTAAAAAAGGTTTGTCTTAGCCGGGCGGTGGTGGCGCATGCCTTTAATCCCAGCACTCGGGAGGCTGAGGCAGGCGGATCTCTGTGAGTTCGAGACCAGCCTGGTCTACAAGAGCTAGTTCCAGGACAGGCTCCAAAACCACAGAGAAACCCTGTCTCAAAAAACCAAAAAAAAAAAAAAAAAAAGGTTTGTCTTATTTTTTATGTATCTATATGTGGATGCGTATGCACATGTATGCATGTGTAACCTGGGTGCAAGGCACCAAGAGGAGGCAAAGAGGGTATCAGATCTCCTGGAGCTGGGCTTACAGGGGGTTGGAGACCCCTGACCTAAACTTGAGGCCTCTGGAAGAGCAGTGCAGGCTCTTAACTCTTGGCCATCTTTCCATCCTCAAGATTCTGTTTTCAAGTAGAAACCCTGAGCTGTGCCTGATAAAAGTAAATAAATAAGAAAAGAAGAAGAAATCAGTAAGAAATAATGATCTGCTTCAAAGCTACAGAGAAACCTTGTCTTGAAAAACCGAACCAAACAAACAAAAAACAAAACAAAAGCAAAGATGATCTGATAATTGGTGGTTGGTCCCAACCACAGGTATTGCAGGCTAGTCAGGTGGGCTGTCAACCCTGGGTAAGCTACTAAGTTGCAATTTAGCAAGACAAACCTGGGGAGGGGTGGGGGAGTTAGGGGGATGGGGAGTTGGGGGGGTGGACAGGGAGACGACAAAGGCAAAGCAGCTCCAGTGTGGAGGAGAAGCTCCCACCCTCAGAGACCACCTATCATGTTCCTTGAGCTACAGCTTCACTCATTCTCATACCTAAGCCTCTTGTGTCCTTCTGAGGTCAGGGCTGCTGCTTTTGGTCCCACTCTACAGATAAGAAAACTGAGGCTCAGAGGGTGGAGTGTCTCACACACACCATCACCAAGTGGTTGTGTTGGAATTTAACTGGAATTCAAGTAAATGCAGGACACATTTGCTGCACCCCTACTATGCGCCAGGCTGCCGGTAGCATCCCCGATGCAGGGTTTGCCCTCAGGACCGCCTCTTCTGGCAGAGGACTAGGCCTGCCTTGGGGTGCTGAGCTGGCTGCACCTTCGGATGTTCAGGCCTAGTAGCTTTTGACCTTGGGCCTTTCAGCCAACTCCTGTGAGGTGGAACAAAGGGATTGTGTGTGTCCGGAAGAGCCAAGCTCAACTCTCCTCCTCTGCACTCAGCTGGCCTCCCACAGACCCCAGCTCTTGGCAACGCCAGCCTGGGGCCCTGAACAGCGGAACATTCTCAATATGGCCTAGTTTTGCAAAGGGGGATGGCTGCAGGCCACGAAGGCTGGACTCTGCTGAGGTTTCCGATGCCAAACTGGGGACTGAGTCCACAAACAGAGGATGGCAGCTTGAAGTCTGCACTTGGGTGTTGGGGTTTAGGAAGTACCCTCACCCCTGAGATAAGACCACTTCATTAGTAAAACAGGAGCAACTCCAATCTCATCAGCTGTCTTGAAGAATCAATGCCGGGCTCGGCAGTGGTTTCTGTTATGGTGCCTGGTCAGCCTTCAGTACATAGTACCCAAGTGCTCAGTACACAGCACACAGTACTCGGTACACAGTACTTAGTATACAACAATCAGTACTCAAATACTGCACAGTACTCGATACTCAGTACACAGCACATAAGTACACAGTACTCAGTACTTAGTACACAACATGCAGTACTCAGTACTTAGTACACAGCAAGCAGTACTCAGAACACAGCACACAGTACACAGTACTCAGTACACAGCACACAATACACAATACTCAGCACGCAGTACACAGGACACAATACACAGTACACAGCACACAATACACAATACTCAGCACACAGTACATAGCACACAGTACTCAGTACACAGCATGCGGTAGTCAGTACACAACACACAGTACACAGCACACAGTAGTCAGTACACAACACACAGCAAGCAGTACTCCGTACACAGCACGCAGTACACAGCACGCAGTAGTCAGTACACAACACACAGTACACAGCACACAGTACTCAGTACACAGCACACAGTACTCAGTACACAGCACACAGCACGCAGTACATAGCACACAGCACACAGCACACAGCACGCAGTACACAGAAACTATAGTCTGATGGATTAGCAGGGCAGACATGCTCAGCTCAGCCTAGCTCTGACAGGCACTGATGGTGTAAGCCTGACCAAGTCACTGGACCTGACTGGTAAGGGAGAGCAGCTCCCAGCCCGCCCAGAAGAGGAGAGCGTGTGCTATCAATGATCACATCTGACTCGACACAGGTAGCTCTTCGTGGAGTGCAATGTGAAGGCGTGCAGTCCTAATTAGAAGCAGGAGCCAGACTGCTGCAGCTGTGGACCAGCCTCAGGTAAGATCATCCATGCATGCAGTCATGAACGGGCCTGCAAATGCTTAGCTCTGGAATCAAGGCAACCATTTCCTTGTGGTTGCTGCCGTTTTTTACGCTAGTGATGTGATGCTCCTGTTTTATAGCCAGTTGCTATAACACAGGTGCTTGGAAGGTGTATCCTCAAAGATGACCCAGTGGAGTTATTACATTGATCAGAAAGAGAGAGACCGAGAGAGACAATAAAGTCAACATAAACATGGCACAGGAGAGCCTATTTGGATCCCACCATCAGTAAAGGCACAAGACACAATGCAGACAGCCCAACACCTTCATCCTACGGTCAACTGCTCTAGGAGAAATGTCCTTTATTGTCATCTGAAACCAGGGACAGAAGCTGAAGGAGAGGAGAACCAGCTGACAGCCCCACCTACCGCCTGTGTGGGACACACTCAGATCTCATCTAGTTCGGCCTGAGTGAATCTCGCTGCACTCTAGAAATATTTAAGCGGAGACAGAGATCAGCTGGCCCCGACTTTTCTTTTTGTGTCTCTGATTATAACCTTTGTCCCCTAGAAAGCAATCAGAGGAAGCATTGTGTGCCTTTGTCACATGCTCTTAATAATATGAAGGACTTGTAAAACCAAAAGCCAGCTCAGCCAGGCTACACCAAGTGACTATCTTGTACAGGTGCTATTTCCAGCTCACCTTTAAATTGGGACAACAGTTACAAGAGACTGAGGACCAAGCCCCTCCCCGGTGTAATGATAAAGACCCTTTTTATCACTTACTAGGCACGGGTCAGCATCAGACATTTCATATCTATCTCCCTTCTAAATCTCAAATTCACCCTGTAAGATCCCACATCCCAGAGCCTTCAAGACGGCTTGGCTGGTGAAGGTCCCTGCCTCTACACCTGACAGCCTGTGTTTCACTGAGACCCATGTGGTGAAAGAGAGAAGTTAGTCCCAGAAGTTTTCTTTTGGCCTCCCCATGTAGAATGTGGCGAGTGTGAGTCATCCCCATACCAAATCAATTAAACAATAATATAATAAAGACATTTGATCAAAGACACTGTGTTCTGAGTTGGGCATGGTGGTGTATGCCTTTAATCCCAGGACTAGGGAGGCAGAGGTAGGTGGATCTCTGAGTTCAAGGCCAGCCTGGTCTATGGACTGAGTTCCAGGACAACCAGGGCCACACAGAGAAACCCTGCCTCAGAAAACAAACAAGAAAGCAAAAGATTCTGTGTTCCGGAGCGAGGGAAACTGAGGCTTGGAGAAGTGGCGTTCTTAACCCGCTGTTCCCATCTGACTCCATGGGGCACAGTGCCATCTCTCTGAAGGATGTTTTCTTGACTGTCTTTTTTCTTTTTTTTTTTTTGTCACCAATCTCAAGCACAGTTGTTGGCCTGGGGAAGTCGCCATGTTGCTCTGTCCCCTGCCCCAGCACGCATTCATCTGCCACTTACCACTGGGTCCAGGTGTCTGGAGGAAAAAGGTGTGTGGTTGCAGGTTCCCGTTTCCAGCAGGAATGTTCCAGATTCTGGGGTGTGTTGACTTCAGCCCTCAGCCCACCAGCTAGGACTGGAACACAAGGTCAAAGTCTCCGGCAGTGGAGGGGGGGGGGCACAGAGCAAGGGGTGGGGCTAGACACCGTGCAGCTCCCAGGGACAGAACTTAGTCTGGCAAAGGAACCTCATGTCCCCTGGCTCTAGTGAGCTGCCTGACTTTCTGGCTGATCCCAAGCCCCTGTGGACAGGCCCGTGGGGAGGAGGGGTTCGTGAACACAAGAAGACCTATCTCCCTGGCCAGCTGGAGATGAGCCTCTTCCCTCCCTCTTGCTGCCACTCAGCGGAGGGGAGGATCAGTCCCTGGCCATTGTGGACCAAAGGCAGAAGACAAGGACTTCCAGGCCAGTCAACTAGCTCACTGCTGTTCTGGGACACAGGACAGATGAGACTAAGAAGGGGTGCCTGTCTGGGTAGTGAGGATGTGTGGGCAGCGAGGATGTCCCAGAGACAAAAGCAGCAGGGCTCCAGTCCTTCTTCTGCCAAGGCTAGACCTCCAGCCTGGAAAGGGAGAAAACACTCATCTGGCCCCAAGAGGGGAGGGGAACTGCGATGCTCCAGCCTCTACTCCCAGCCCCGAGCTCAGTGACATCCACTGAGAAGGAAGCAGGAATAACACAGGCGGGATCTCAGGGCCACACTCACGCTAGGCAGGCACCCTGCCTCTGTATAGCCACAGCCTGCTCTTTCATAAGAGCACACGGCAAAGTCCTCTTTTCACATAGCGTCCTATCTCGACCTTAGAATAGTCACATGTCTCTCATACCTTGCTACCCCAGCGAAGTTCCTCGGGACTCTGATTCACCACCCCGCACTTGGAGGTTTACAGGAGTGAGCCGTGTTGTGGTCATTTCCTGCTCCCATCCTCCAGTGCTCTACGTTTGACTGATCTGATGGGACCAGTTCTGAGTCTTCAGCTGGTCCAGCCCTTTAAGGTATGTGCTGTTCTTCACTACTCCCATATCAGAGCTGGGGTCCAGTACCCTTGAAAGTCAAGTACATGTCTGCCCAAGACCCAGCACTGGCCCGACTCTATTGCATATGCACACTGGAGATTAAGATGCACCCAGTCAAAAAGCTTGTATGAGAATGTCCTTAGCCCCAAACTAGAAACAGAAAAATTAGACAAATTACAGTTCACTCTCCCTCCCTCCTGCTCTCTCTCTCTCTCTCTCTCTGCCCCCCCCCCATTCTTTTAGTGAGAAATTATCTCCCCAGGTATCCCAGAAGTGGCTTAAACTGATAATTATTGAAATCAGAGGCCCCAGAGCTATGGAAGCAATTTTTGTTTATTTGGCCAGAGTTACAGGAGTAGAAGAGGTTTTCTATCCACGCCTGGCTGATGAACAGCATCCTCTAACACACCCAGGCCAGGGCAGAACCCGAGAGAATTCTCAAGTCAGAAGCCAGGGTGAGAAGGAGGAGTCGAGGTTAGAAAACAAGCCTTCTGCCTGGAGTCTGGTCAGGGTCACGTCAGCCAGATTGACCTCTAGCTTGCTGCTGGGCCAAGAATGACCCTAAAGAGTTGGTCCTCCTGCCTCTGCTTCCCAAGTGCTAGCAAGTGCCAGCATTACAGGTATGCTGGTCTGTGCTGGTTGGTAGTGCTGGGGATCAAACCCAGGGCTTCCTGCAGGCTAGGCAACCATGCCAACACATGGACATCTCTGTTTTAATTGTTTAGTTTGTCTTTTGTTTTGAGACAAGCTCTCACTGATTAGTCCGGGTAGGCCTGGAACCCTCCATGCTCCTGCCTCAGCCACCTGAGGGCTGGAACTGCAGGTGTGAACCCCAGAGCCTGGCTTCCTTTGTTATTCCTGAATCTGGAGAGCTGCCCTGCATGTCTTTTCTGGCATCTTTGTTAATTACTGCTCTAGGATCAACTCCTAAAACTGCAGCCACCGTGCTGAAGAGTTTGTACATGTGAAATACGGTCGGCTCTGCCCTTCAGGAGAGCTCTCTCTATTTACAAATGTAGAGGGGTATTCACCTCAGAATCCACCTGTTCTCGTCCTACCCAGGCGGTTGGAGCCTCCTTGGATTTTACACCGTCCTCTTCGGCCCTACTCTCGTCCCAGCCCTGCATACAGTTTCATGTGTGTTGGCCTTTGCAATTACATGCCTCCTCTTTGTCCTTCATTTTTACAATGAGGCATGTCAATTATTTTTCTTGTTGACTTGAGGGCACTCTTTCTATATTTATAGATGTTATCTCTTGTTGTAAATGTTACTTAACAATCAAAGACTTAAATTCTGTTTGCTTTTAGTTTTGAGAGAAAATATCATTACATAGCCCAAGCTGGTCTTGAACTTGCTATGTAGCTGAGACTAGCCTTGAACTCCTGACCCTCCTACCTCAGCCTTGAGATGCTAGATTACAGGCATGAGCCACCCTCACAGCTATATTTATAGCTATATGTTTTTACTTAAGTCTACTTAAGGTGGCATAGTAGCTTAGACCTATAACATAACACTTAGAAAACTAAGACAAGGAAGATGGTGCATTTGGGGCTATCCTGGACTCCATAGAGAGATCCGTTCTCAAAATAATTTTGTTTAGTATGCCTTATTTTCTTTATAAATTCTGTTAATTCCTTATGTAGAAACTCACCCTGCAATGTCCTTCTAGGGGCGATGTCATTATATAGATTTTCTGAAAACTTATTTTTATAGCTTTTTTAATAGACAGGCTTTGAGCACGGGGACCCTGCGTGGATGGGTTATGCTTCCTTCAGAAGACATGGGTTACTATAGGAAGATCTCAGTGAGTTTTCAGTCAAAGAGATGACAGAAGCTTCTTATAGTGATATTTTATTTATGTTTAAATAAAGCTTGCCTAAAGATAAGAGCAAAGCTAAACCACTAGAGGTCAGGCAGTGGTGGCACATACCTTTAATCCCAGGATTTGGGAGAAAGGCAGGTGGCTCTCTGTGAGTTCAAGGTCACCTTGGGCTACATAAGATCAATGCAGGAACAAATTCAGATGGTGGTGTATCTTTAATCCCAGCACTAGAGGGAATATAAAATGGGAGGAGAGAGAGGCTCTGTCTGTTTAGTCTACTCAGTCTGTGGTCGCCCAGTCTTGGTATGGGTGGCTAAGATGCTTTGCTTTTCTGGTTTTCAGGTTGAACCCCACTATCTGTCCCCAGGTTTTTATTATTCATGGTACATTTGGCACCCAATGTTTGGGGTATGAAGTCATGAAAAAGTCATTTGCCTGAGGCTTTTTAGCCACCAATACAGGTTGGGGCTGCACGTGGGACTCCAGCCCCACCCGGCTAGTCTTTCTTTTTCTTCTTCTTTTTTTTTTCTCTCTCTCTCCACTATGGGTTGCAGGCTCTCCCTGAAGCCCCTTTTCGGGATGTTTGCAGTCTAGGTAGCTGCCTTGAAATCTCATCAGGCGCTTCCTGTTCTGCGCAGCAGCAATCGGTCTTATAGCTTCATCAACATCCTTGGTAGATTTGTTAAGACAATTAAGAATTCTTAAAGGGAGGAATTAGTTAAAAAAGAGAGTTTTTCCCACATTAAAAAAAGGGAAAAACCATAATAATGGAGGGATTTGGGTCTCTGTATGATAATATGCTAGACAGTTTGAATATGGAATGAGTAAATGAGAGGATATCTAATTTAGATGGGATTTATGTAATGCCAATTGTAAATATTATCAGCATTATCATGTTTGTCTTCTCACTAAACAAGTCGATTAACCTGGGTGTTATTAGAATATCTAGTAAAGCAGATCACAGAGAGATTTAAACCCAGACAGAAGAGTTTAGTGAAGAGCCAATTTCAGCATTGCATTATAACAGAGGGGAACAGCCTAAGGTTTTCAGACAACCAACCTTAATATATTCAGTGACTTTACAGAAATAGGCATATGGCAGAGGCTCTGTTAAAACTAACTGGACTCCTGTACCATTGTTAGATTTAAAGAGATTCAAGGAAGCAGTCAGTCTCATGGCATGCATTCACCCTTTGTGAAGCAAATGTTAAACTCTGCCAGTTTGTAATAGAATTATCTCTACTAAAGATTGGATTGATTTGGTTAAAGCTGTTTTAGAGCCTGGTCCACAATTACCATGGAGTATCTGGGTCAGAAAGAGGCTAAGGTTATTGAACAATGGAGTAAAGCGAGAGGCAGGGAAAACTCCCAAGATCAAATTATTTTTTTAAATACTTATTTATTTTTTAAATATTTATTTATTTATTATGCATACAATATTCTGTCTGTGTGTATGCCTGCAGGCCAGAAGAGGGCATCAAACCTCATTATAGATGGTTGTGAGCCACCATGTGGTTGCTGGGAATTGAACTCAGGACTTTTGGAAGAGCAGGCAGTGCTCTTAACCACTGAGCCATCTCTCCAGTCCCCAAGATCAAATTCTTGTAGGAGACTATGCTTCTATAGAAAGGCAGGCTGTATGTGATGACCATACCCTGGGTTTATGCCACACAGCAGCTTTGAATGCTTGGGACAGAATTGGAGAAATAGGAAAGAAAATTGAGTCATTTACTAAAGTTATATAGGGCCCAAAGGAAGCCTTCATGGATTTCTTATAAAGATTGACTTCAGCAGTAAATGGAATGATACCAAATTCAGAAACAAGACAAATAATAATTGAATCTCTGGCTTTTGAAAATGCCTATTCTCTATGCAAAAGGATCATTAGGCCATTAAAGGCAAGGTTAGAACCTTTTAAGGAATGGATCCGAGATACAATTAATATAGAATCTCATGAACATGATGATGCATGGATAGGAGAGGTGATTTCCAGAGGTTTGAGGAAAAATCAAAATGTCAAATGTTATAATTGTGGCAAACAAGGTCACTTTAAAAGGGATTGTAGACAGGTGTTCATAGAAAAAGTGTTTTTTCTAAGAATAATCCATTCAGGATTATGTGGAAGGTATAGCAAAGGCAGGCATTGAACTAATGAACATAAGTCAACAAGGAATATTCCTGGTACTCTTTTGATGTTGGGAAACTCCTTGAGGGGCCTCTTGCAGGCCTCTGTGTCAAATCCGGCTCAGTTGTCTACTGCCATCATAGAGGAAACTCCTTCCCAGAGCAATTAAAGAAACTAATGCCTGTTATAGAAAACCATACTGCTGTGCATATTGATTATAAAATTGTTTCTTCACTATACCTTTACAAGAAAAGAAAACAGAGAAAAATTTGCCTTCACAGTGCCCACATATAATAATTCTCAGTCTGCTAAAAGATATCAATGGAAGATTCTTCCACAGGGAATGTTACATAGCCCCCATCCTCTGTCAATATTTTGTAAGTCAGCAATTGAAAATGATACATAATCTATAATTTACCATTACATGGATGACATTTTACTATCTTATTCAAGTGTAGATACTTTAGAAAGAATGTTTGAAGAAGTAAAGAAAATTTTGCCTTGTTGGGGATTACAAATTGCTCCTGAAAAAATACAAAAAGGAGAATCTATTAATTATTTAGGTTATAAAATAGGTTTACAAAAACTTAGATTCCAAAGGTGCAAATTAGGAGAGATCAATTGCAGACTCTTAATGACTTCCAAAGATTGCTAGGAAACATTTTCTCAGCTATAGTCCACTATTGTGATAAAAACCTGATGGACTGATTCATTTAAACAAAACCTTAGATGGGACAAGGGCCTAAATGGTCCCAAGGAATTATCAGCTGAAGCTGAGAGAGAATTGACTTTGATTGAAGAGAAATTACAGGAGGCACATGTGTATGGTATGGATCCAAATCTTAACTGCACTCTGTTCATATTAGCTTCCAAACATCCCTTACAGGAATTTTAATGCAGAGGGAAGTTATTTTGTTAGAATGGATCTATTTACCACTTAAACCGAGAAAAAAAATTAATAAAAACTTGCGTGTAAAAGGTCTCAATTAATTCTAAAAAGAAAATTGAGACTTTGTCAATTAGCAGGAATAGACCCAGCAAAAATTATAGTACCTTTTAATAATGATGAAATTAAAAAATTATGGGTAGAAAGTGAACCAAAAGCGAGAGAATTTGACTTGTAAGGAGAACTCATTGGATCATTCCTCACACTGTAGGGACACACCAATTACTGGAGCCTGCATGTTCTATCCTGATGCAAATAAATCAGGAAAGGCAGGTTACAAATCAGAAAATGTAAATAAAGTGGAACAAAGCCTTACGATTCTGTCCAAAAATCAGAATTATATGCTATTCTCATGGTACTAAGGGGTTTTAAAGAAATTCTCAACATAGTTACCAATTCACAATATGCAGAAAAGGCTGTTTTGCATGTTGAAACCACTGAATTTATACCAGATAATACAGAATTGACTTCATTATTTATTCAGGTACAAGATATAATCAAGAATAGTCATCATCCCTTATACATAACACACATTTGACCCCATATGAGTCAGCCAGGTCCTCTAGTACAAGGAAATTGATCAATTATTGGTTGGAAATGTGCTGAAGGCCTTTCACAAAAACATCACGTCAATAGCAAAAGTTTTAAAAAGGACTTTTACATGGCAACAAGCCAAGGTGATTACAAGGAGATGTCCTACATGCTCTTTATGCAACTAAGCACCACTACCTGCAAGAAGTAATCCAAAGGGTACTCAGAAGAGTGAAATCTGGCAAATGGATGTGTTCCATTTTGTAGAATTTGGAAAACTAAAATATGTACACCATACCATTGATATCTATTCAAGTTTTCAATGGGCAACTGCTTTGAGTTCAGAAAAGGCTGATTCAGTAATTATACATTTGCTAGAAATTCTTGCCATCGTGGGTACGCCTGCACAAATAAAGACAGACAATGCTTCATCATATGTCTCTAAGAAAATGAAACAGATTTTTGATTATTGTAATATAAAATATATTACAGCTACACCACACAATCCTGCAGGGCAGACAGTTATAGAAAGATGAAATCGAACTCTAATGGATATGTTAAATAAACAGAAAGGGATAATTAGATAGAATGAATAATGCTTTATTAACTTTGAATTTTCTAACTGCTAACGAGAAAGGAACAACAGCTGTGCAGAAACATTGGATAGTAGAAAAAATGCAGAATTAAATCAGCCAATATACTTTAAAGATGTACTGACCTCAGAATGGAAACTAGGACATGACTTACATTGGTAAATGGGTTCTGCTTTTGTTTTCACAGAAGAAAAACTATGGAGACCCTCAAACTTGATAAAGATTTTATTTAAACTAGAGACACCTCTTAATTAGAAGAGATGATAGTTCATCAACATCATGATCTGTAATCTGAGCTAACCTATAAAACTAACAAATGCTTTTCATTTGATCTGATATAACTTGCCAAAAGAGAATCTCCCTAAAATTATGGTTGGGTAAGGGTTTTGTTTCTGTCATTTCAGGAGAATAAAGGTATCCAGCTAAGAACTCTAAAAACCACCAGACAAATGAGACATCTGAAGAAAAGGGACAAATCATCCAGAAAAAAAAAATGTCTCAAGGAAAAGAGTAAATTGGCCTATTAGTATATCACATTCCCTACAGGATAAAATTTCATCAATCTTCCCAAATGTTTGTTTTCTGCTATTCTCTACAGACACATAATACAAACCGTATTTTTGTAGTCCACATCCAACTAAAGATTAAAGCTGGCTTTGGAGTTGGAGTGTGGCTCTCTCCTTCTCTAAACCCAAGCATGCTTACTAAAGTGAAATCCCAAATCTGTCTTATGTCAGAAGAGCCACCTGATATGGGACAAAAGAAAAACAAATATTTGAGGACTATTTTATCGCTACTAAACTCATAATCCTTTGGTTTTATGTTGGTCCTTTGACAACTTTTCCTTAAAAGCATAAGATTTGTATGAATAATACATATGTATATATTAAACTTTTTGTCATAATATTAATGGTCATGTAGAGTACTAACTAATTATAGAAAAAGATTTCATCTACCTTCCTGTATATGATTTTGGGTTTGAGTCTCTATCAATTTTCAGCAGTGAACTATAAACACACCTAACAGTGACCTTTGAAGTCTTCAGAAGGAGGATGGGGCCCCACAAGGATGATATCTCCAGGACCATGATAACACCACTAGGCTGAAAAACACCACCTAAGGATCGGCTTTGTACTACAAACTGCTCAGAATAATTTTGAGGTGGCTAGCTGAGATGGTCCAGCTTGACAAACTACTCTAACCAGGACTTGAGACAAGCCCTGCATTTTTCCATTATGCAGAGACTGGACAAAAAGGATACAGCTTCCTTTCTCAGGACTTGACAATTAACCCAAATTTTTCTTTTCAGGATCCCTTAAAGATACCATCGCCCCCATACAGCAGAAAGTAAATTTAAGAATACAACACTCACATTCTCAAGAAGTAAGGTGGGTGGTTTTTGGTTGCTCAATAGGTTATGGATATTTGTCATTCTTTAGGGGGATAGGTTACAAGTTGTTATTGGTAATGGTCAGGAAAAAAGCTAGACAAAGGAAATTAGATTCAAGGTTTTTGTTTTGAAAATAAAAGGGGGGATATGAATATGATAAGTTAAAAATGTAGATTATTAAATCTACTTTTAAAAAGCAACTACTGGTTTTAAACATTTTACATTGGATTGAACTTTTGTATATTGTATACAAATTTTGTAAATTGAGATTAATTTTGTTAGAATATACTGTACATACATTTCTACTCTTGTTCAAGGTATTGTACCTATGTGACTCATTTAACAATATAATACAGATTTCTAGTCCTTGAAAATTATTATTACCGACTGTTTAGGATTATAAGGAAATGCAGGTTAGTAATTAATCATCTCTTATAATTGAACTCGTAGTCATATGTTTTCAAGGACAAACAAAGACATAGTTTAGATAGACAAGTCTCTTTAAATATTTGAAAGACTGACAGAATATGGCATTTAAGATGTTAAACCTTGGTTCTTCTTTTTTTTTTTTTTTTTTTTTTTTTTTTTTTTTTTTTTACAATGAGATATGTCTACTCCTGGCAGCACTAATCTACTTCAGAGAAGATAATGGGCATCAAAGAAACTCCACATGGAGTTTACTTTCTTTGTGAGAAAAGTAAGCCACTGGGCATAAAAATGCCCTTGACTTGAATGCTGTCCTAATGGAACAAGCAGGGCATAAAGAAAGTGACTGTCAAACATTGTCAACACAAGAAGGGACAGCCCTTCAGATGTCCTGCTTCACAGAAAAGTCTGTTGGATATGTTAGGCTTGTAGGCTGGAGATGGATTCCCCAACATTGCAGAGGAACTTTAGGTTACTGTTCAGGCAACCAACTGTTTCTGTCATTTCTCACATTTTTTTTGGAAGTTGCTTGCTCACACTTCCTGCTTACTCAAGTAATATTATTTCCTTCTTGAGTCTCTGAGGGAGTTGAAGACTAGATAGTTATAGTTTTTCTTGTTTACTAGACACAGAAAGGAAATTATGATAGAAAGTAGATTAGGTACAAGGCTTTGGACTCACCAAGATAGGATAGATATGGTGTATTTTCTCTGTATTTGTCAAATGCAAATAGACTGGACATTGTTGATGTATTTATTGCCTGTATATAATATATATATAGTTATTATATTTATTATATTAGTTATAGCCTTCTTTTTTAGTTTAGACAAAAGGGGAAATATAATGATATTTTATTTATGTTTTAATAAATAAAGATTGCCTGAAGATCAGAAGAGCAAAGCTAAGCCACTAGAGGTCAGGCAGTGATGGCACACACCTTTAATCTCAGGATTTGGGAGACAGGCAAGTGGATCCTTGTGAGTTCAAGGTCGCCCTGGGCTACATAAGATCAATACAGAAACAAATCCAGGTGGTGATTATTCACACCTTTAATCCCAGTACAAGGGAGTCATACACCTTTAATCCCAGCACTAGAGGGAATATAAAATGGGAGGAGAGAGAGGCTCTGTCTGTTTAGTCTACATAGTCTGTGGTCGCCCAGCCTTGGTAGAGGTAGGACTTCTCTAGTGACTTGACTGCTTTGCTTTTCTGGTTTTGGGGTTGAACCCCAATATCTGTCTCTGGATTTTTATTATTCATGCTACAACTTTCAAATCTACACAGGCTACCATTGCTCTTGGCTGCCCCACCAGAACTAGATGGTAAAATCAGTTACAAAGATACAGCACACTCTGGTTGAAGGACACAGAGCAATCAGATTGAAATTTACTTGAAAACTCCCTCCCAGGTGGATAGTTTTCATAGTACCGGAAAGTGCTATGCAGGTTGTGGGCCAAGAAAAGATAGCAAAGTTTTTGCACCCTACACTACTGATCTGTTAGGTGACATGTGTTCACTGTGTGATAGTGGTACAAGGGTTTTGGAGGTAACCAACTACGTTTGCTTTGGATTTGAGCCTGTCACGGGAAAGATTTCAGACTTTGTGCTGTAAACCTGGTCCAAAGCCCAAGGCTCAGCAGGTCACAAGGAGGAACCTACTACTGACAAACTACCTTCCAAATATTTATGCTTATATCCATAGATTAGTGATTTCCCAACATTTAATGTAGAGACTCCTAACTGGCAAAAGTACTGAGAATAAGAGATTATCACTAAGAGAATACTGAGTGTTCAGTCCTAAAGGAGACTATTCTATAAACTTTCCTTCCCATCCCTATCCTCACAGATTTAGGGAACATCACAGAATGAGCTGTCGGCTGCCCTCTCAAACCCCATCCAACCCCCCTATCTCCACTGCCTTGGCAGTACCCTTTTTTCTGTGAGATGGCACATCTACACTTATTCAACATTGAATACACTGTTGTTGCTGACTCCAAACGGTGACATGTTCTGGGGACTGGGATATGGACATTTTTCTTTCCTAAGATAGAAAAAAATGTAGCTTGGAAGTCTGTCCTGGAACCTGCTCTGTAGACCAGGTTGACCTAGAACTCACAGAGATCTGCCTACCTCTGCCTCCCGAGTGCAGGATTAAAGGTATGCACCCCCATTGTCCCGCATGGGATATGGACATTTTTATGGGCTGTGATTAACTTGGAATTTTATTTCTAAGCAAATAGTTAAAGGGGAAATCACAAACCATTTTATTTTTTTAATTGCTTTTATTGGGCTATGTATTTTTCTTCTCTCCCCTCCTGATGGAGGAAGGTCATTGGTTAATTAATAAAGAAACTGCTTGGCCCTGATAGGTTAGAACATAGGTGGGTGGAGTAAACAGAACAGAATGCTGGGAGGAAGAGGAAGTGAGCTCATACTCCTTAGCTCTGCTCTCTGGGGCAGACGCAATGAAGCTCCAACCCAGGATGGAGGTAGGCTAGAATCTTCCCGGTAAGCACACCTTGGGGTGCTACACACATTAATAGAAATGGGAAATCAAGATGTAAGAATTAGCCAGTAAGAAGCTAGAGCAAATGGGCCAGGCAGTGTTTAAATGAATACAGTTTGTGTGTTGTTATTTTGGGGCATAAGCTAGCCAGGTGGCTGGGAGCTGGGTGGCAGGAACGCAGGCCCGCAGTTCCTACTACACCCTCCTTTCTTCTCCCCTCGCCTTCTACTCTCTCCCATGGTCCCCATGCTCCCAATTTACTCAGGAGATCTTGACCTTTTCTACTTCTCATGTAGATTAGATCCATGTATGTCTCTTTTAGGCTCCTCATTGTTGTCTAGGTTCTCTGGGATTGTGAATTGTAGGCTGGTTTTCTTTGCTTTATGTCTAAAAGCCACTTATGAGTAAGTATGATATTTGTCTTTCTAGGTTTGGGTTACCTCACTCAATGTGATGTTTGCAAGCTCCATCCATTTTCCTGCAAAATTTGAGCTGTCGTTATTTTTTTTCTACTGTGTAGTACTCCATTGTGTAA
>NW_026068072.1:1036190-1172298 GCF_014885135.2 Alexandromys fortis
TTTTGAGACCGGGTTTCTCTGTGGTTTTGGAGCCTGTCCTGGAACTAGCTCTTGTAGACCAGGCTGGTTTCGAACTCACAGAGATCCGCCTGCCTCTGCCTCCCGATGTACTCCATTTTTTATTGGATTATTTGTTGTTTTGATGACCAATTTCTTGAGTTCTTTGTATATTTTGAAGATCAGACCCCTGTCTGATGTGGGGTTGGTGAAGATCTTTTCCCATTCTGTAGACTGTCGTTTTGTCTTGTTGACTGTGTCCTTTGCTTTATAGAAGCTTCTCAGTTTCCGGGGATCCCATTTATTAATTGTTTCTCTCAGTGTCTGTGTTACTGGGGTTATATTTAGGAAGTGGTCTCCTGTGCCAATGTGTTCAAGTGTACTTCCCACTTTCTCTTCTATGAGGTTAAATGTAGGTGGACAAACAATTTTCTACTAAAATGTATATCTATCAGTAGAGTTTTCATGCCTTTCTTTCCTAAGCTGTCCTGAGGGAATGGTCATTGTTTGAATTCTGAAACAGAGTCCCAGGGCTTCACCCCTTCCTGGTACTGTGACCTTTAGAAAGCAGCTTAGCTACTCAGCATAGCTACTTCCTCATTTATGAAATGAGTTTCACAGCAGTGTGACAAGAACCAATGTCTCCTGCCAGACCTGATGGTGTAGGACTTTAGTCCCAGCACTAGGGAGGCAGAGGCTGGCAGATGTCTATGAGTTTGAGGCCAGCCTGGTCTACAAAGTGAATTCCAGGACAGCCAGGGATACACAGTGAGACCCTGTGTCAAAAACATAAAACAAAACAAAGAACCAGAGCATACACAGGGCAGGACCCAAACACTGTGGCCACCAGACCCAGAGAGAGGCCACGAAAGGCTTCCTGGAGGAAGGGTGGGGGAATCTGGGATTTGTGGCAATGATGAAATTACTTGTTGTTAGCCAGACTGTGGTGGTTGCACGCCTTGAATCCCAGCACTTGGGAGGCAGAGGCAGGCGGTGCTTTGTGAGTTCGAGGCCAGTCTGGTCTAAAAGAGCTAGTTCCAGGACAGCCAGGGCTTTTACACAGAGAAACCCTGTCTCGAAAAATCAAAAGAAAGAAAGAAATTACCTGTTGCCAAACTGCATCTCTAACACATGTACCAAGCAATGCTTTATGCAAGGCCTAGGTGAGTGACAGCTCACCCCTCAGTAGCATTGTGTTGGGGCACACACATGTGCAGATATGTCTGCACATAGTGGCAATCAGAGGGGGTCATAGGTCTTCCTCAATCCCGTGCCACTTTGTTTTCTGAGAAAGGGTCTCTCACAGAGTTCTGTTAGGCTAATGAACTCCATGGATTCTATTGTCTACTCCTTCAACCCTGAGTCTGGGGCTACAGACACGTGTTCCTACACTAAGTTTTTATGTGGGTGCTGGGATCCAAACCCAGGCCCTCATGCTTACACAGTAGGCATGTAACAGACACTAGGTCCTCATGCTTACACAGTAGGCATGTTACAGACCCCAGGTCCTCAAGCTTACACGGTAGGCATGTTACAGACCCCAGGTCCTCATGTTTGCATGGTAGGCATGTTACAGACTGAGTTATCTCCCTAGCTCCCAGCACTGTTTTTGGTAGTCATGAAACTTGTTAGGCATGGTGGTTCATGCCTGTAATCCCAGAATTTTGGCAGAAGAGGTAGTAAGATCATGAGTTCAAGGCTAGACTGGGTCATTTAGTGAAATTTGCTGAGGTCAAGCATGACTAAACAAGTTCTAATATAAAAAATAACTACAGGAAGAAAATCTGCATGATACAGGGAGCCCCTGGAGTCGCTCCTACTGCATGGTGTGCTCTGGGTTCCTGGGAATTGCACGGATAGAGCTGTGGAGCGTGCTGGGGGAAGCTGTGGTAAGTCTCAGCCAAGCCACGTGCTGTGCCCATGGAAGAGGTTACGAGAACCAAACCTTTAGAGTTTAGAGTATTTCTCCTGGAAGCCTCTCCCACTCCTGGGGGTTCGTTCTCCTTTTCCTTAATAAACCTATGTTCACAGTAAAAAAAATTCAATCATTAAATATTTTTATTTCATTTTATTTTATGTGTATAGGTGTTTTGTTTACATGGGTATCTGTATGTATACTACATGAACACTTCATGCATGAGGAGATCAGAAGAGGGCATCAGATCCCTGGAATTGGAGTTACAGATGGTTGAGAGCTGCCATGTAGGTGCTGGCAATTGAACCCGGGTCTTCTGCAAGAGCTGCCAGTGCTCTGAACCACTGAGTCATTTCTTCGCCCCAAGACTAAAACTTTTAATTCAAAACAGAATAAAATCAATAAAGTGCCTTGCTGAGCATAGAGGAGCCTGGGATGGAAAAAAAAATCACAAACTTGGTGTTGATCCTGTGTTTTTAAGTTTTGCTATTTTGTTCCTTGCAGATTTATATATTAATGTTGCTATCCTAGAATGCAATCTCAGGGCTGGGGAGATGGCTCAGCCATTAAGACTGCTTGCTGCTCTTGCAGAGGACCAGAGCTGGGCAGCTGACAACTGCCTGTAACTCCAGCTCCAGAGTATGTGATGCCCTCTTCTGAGCACCTATATGCGCGCGCGCGCGCACACACACACACACACACACACACACACACACTCATGCCAATGACAATAACGACAAAGCACAATAGTAACTGTCACTGGATTTGTGGGAATATGTCCTTAAGTATTTGGTAGCTCCTCACTGCCCTCCAGCCCAATTCCAGCTTCCTCCCTGAGACCTTTTTTATGGACGTTCCTGGTTCAAAGGCCTGAGGTACAGGGTGTTGGATGCAGACGTGATGGCAATGCCTGCTGGGGCAGCGGCAGGGGTGGGGGTGGAGCAGGGCTGTGTCCTCCTGGAAAGGACACTGGGGGCAGGGCAGGCTCTGGGGAGGTGGTGCCTAACTGTGGGACAGGAACCTTTTAGCTGAAGGGAGGAAGTGAGAAGGGGTGGGGCTGAACTTGAGAGGGGTTCTGTGGTAGGACGAGGTAGGAAGACCAGGGCAAGGATTTTAGTCCCATAGACGGGAATGGGTGTAGGGACCAGTGGCAGTGGTATACGTATAGTGGTGTATGGAGCATCAGAACTGGTCCTGAGAAGGGACTGAAAAAAATTCCAGATACCCCTTTTTGTCAAGGTTTCTGTTGCTGTGATGAAACACCATGACCGAGAGCAAGCGGGGGAGGAAAGGGTTATTAGCTTACACTTCCACATCGCTGTTCGCGGTTCACGGAGGGGTGCTGCTTACTGGCTTGTTCCCCACGGCTTGCTCTGCCTGCCTGCTTTTTTTTTTTTTTTAATGGAACCCAGAACCAATAGCCCGGGAATGGCACCACCCACAATGGGCTGGGCTTTCTCACACCTAGCATTGATTAAGAAAATTCTCTACTGGCTTTTGTACAGTCAAACCTTTCGGAGGCATATTTTTCTCAGTGAGGTTCCCTCTGCTCAATGACTTTAGTTCATGTCAAGTTGACAGAACCAGCTAGCACACCACCTCTAAGGCAGCCGAGGCTCTGTCTTCTCTGGGGAATCCCCAAGTATTTGAATTTTGAGAACACAGAATAATCATAAGGAAAGCATACCCGCTGCAGATGTAGAAGCGTGGACACTGGGTAGTCTCAGGAGCCTGTGGCTGATTCTCACTCATGGCTGAGAAGATATCCCTTGTTTATTGGATCACCTCCGAGACCATGCATGGCCATCAGTCAAAGCACAGCGCCAAACAGGCAGCCCGGCTGAGAGGTGTTACCATTAAAACCTATTTCACTTAATGCTAAAAAAACTTGTGGGCCAAGTTCCCAGGCAAAATGTATACATTGCCCTCTGTTGGGGTATAGCTGCATTCTGAAACCTCAGAGGACACTTGGTGTTGATAGAGCAGGTAGACACTGGGGCCACTCTTGGGTCTTTATAAACCTTAACAGGTGACTTTTAGGAGTGAGCAGCTGGAGGCTTCCTTACACTGCAGTGTGACCCCTACTTCAGTCCACTGAGAGCTCATTAGACGGTTGTGGGGGGCAGGGTAAAGGAGCCTGCTCACCCAGGCTGACTACCTGAATTTGATTCCTGGAACCCAAATAAAGGTGACTGGCTTCACAGAGCTGTCTTCTGACTTTTACAGAAAGCCGTGGCATGCCCTTGTTCACACGCATAGCACACACACACACACAATGATAATAATAAATAAAAATTTAAGAAAACGGGAGGCAGAGGCAGGCGGATCTCTGTGAGTTCGAGACCAGCCTGGTCTACAAGAGCTAGTTCCAGGACAGGCTCCAAAACCACAGAGAAACCCTGTCTCAAAAAAAAAAAAAAAAAAAAAAAAAAAAACCAAGAAGAAAGACAGCCCTTTTAAAGGTCCGGGACTGTTAATACCCCAGGTTTCAGCTTGGGAATTGAGGAGGAAGGTGGCGCTGTCTATTAAACCCCAGGAGGAGGAGTGGGATTGGAGTCCCATGATCAGTAAGGTCTGGGCACCACACAGAGGTCCAGGGTAGGGGTGGAGGCTGTATGTAAGAGAAGTTGCTACCAAGTCGCCCAGTACCACCTTGCTGGAGTCCTTCAACCCTTTACAGGCGCTGTGAATGCACTTCACCCAGCATTCTCTCATCTCATGGTTCCACAGGTCCACTGGCGACCTTTCCAAACCCAATTCAATGTGCCTACTGCTCCCTGTTGCCCTCCCCGAACGGGCCTCTGGTGGGCCACGGTTCCCTGCCCGATGGCGTCCATCTTCCTCGGTTAATCCCTGCCTTCCAGCAAGTACTACTCCATAGAGAGAAGCCTTTTCTCACCGCACCGCTCGCTGGGTTTCTAGCCACCAGAAGGAATTCAAAGATTAGATCAGCCCCTGGAGCTGCTGGGGCTGGAATCCGGGACCTGGAGTGAGCTGGGCACCCTCCTACTGGGCTACATCTCAAGCCCATGCAAAGTAAGTCTACAAACGGACCCGGAGGACACGCTAATTGGCTTCTGGATCCTCGACGCCTCGCACTTAGTAGGAGCGGAATAAGTTTTCTGAAAGAATAAACGGGTGCGGTTTTACAAAGCCTTGGTTCTGCGAGCCTCCCGGGCCTCAGTTTCCCCAGGTTGTGGGCAAGCTGGGCCTCGGATGTGTGGCCAGGGCTGGACTACTGCAGCCTTCGCGGGGGCGCGCGCGGGTAGACGTGACCGCGCGGAGGGGCCCGCCCCAGGCCGGCCACCGGCGCATGCGCATCACTGCCTGCGTGCTGCGGGCCGGGCGGACGCGGGGGCGGGGGCGGACGCGGGAGGGAGGCAGGAGGAGGGGCGGGCCCGGCGCGGCTGCCCGGCCGGCTGCTGGAGGCCCGGGGCCGGGCCCGCGCCGCGATGGCCCTGGTGACCCTGCAGCGCTCTCCCACGCCCAGCGCCGCATCGTCCTCCGCCAGCAACAGCGAGGTGAGCCCGGCCGCGCCCTCCCGCAAGGTGTGAAGCGGAGGCGCGTCCGCCCTTGGGGTGCGGGAGTCTTGCATCCTGGTAACTGAGCATGCGCGAGGTCGGGGTCGCGCGGGGGGCGGGAGGGCGGCGGATGCTGCTAGCGCTCCAGGCACCGGGAAAGGCTGTAGGTTCCCGGTCCCAGGGTGGGCTCCAGGCCTGGGTTCTATGCTGCTGAGAGTCGGGGTGGATGGAGACCGTCGCGCCCCGGTCCCCAGGACGGCCTGCCCTAGAGTGCACTGCCCCAGCCCGTTCCCACAACCCCCGCCATGAGCCTAAGGCCTCTGAGTAAACCCCCCCGAAGACCTAGACTGCTGCAAGGGACGGCCCGCTGTGCTTGGACTAGCCACGCAGGCCCAGGAAGTTGCTTCTGGAATCTGGGCCCTGTCCCCTGGTTGTGTGTGCCTGCATGAACCTCTGGCTCAACAGCCCTGTGTCCCCGCGTTGTTGCGGTTTGGTCTCGTCTTGCCGGGACTGGCAGGCAGATTTGCTGAGCGACTGTGAGGTTAAGCCTCCAGGGTCCCTTCTGTCTGAGGCTCTTGAGTTTTATCTACAGGCTGAAGGTTCTGGTTGCCTCTTTTCTTTTCTTTCTTTCTTTCTTTTTTTTTTTTTTTTCCCACAATTAGGCAGGGCAACTGAGAAGTTAGATTGTAGTAGCTCGGTTCTCCTACATCAGTTTACAGAGTACTCATGTTCTTTCTACAGAACTTCTGGAACGTAGGGAAGAGTGTGGCTCAGAGGGACTGTACAGGCCTTTGCAGTCTAAATTTCTCTTCCTTCCTCTCTCCCTCCTTCTGTCTCACCACGGAGCTCTGGTTGGCCTGATACTAGATAGACAAACCTGGACCCAAACTTGGCATTGGCCGCATGCCTTTGCTGCCCAGGTGCTGGCATTTTAGACGTGCCCTCCACACTTGGCTTTCAGCCTGGATTTCTGACCAACTTCCATATTGTTTTTGGTAACTTAACACCTGATCACTTCCTGTTCCTGCTGTAGACACGTTTTTAGATTTTAAATCTTTTTTTTTTTTTTTTTTTTTAGTTGAGATGTAATTCACAGCTTGTGAATTTACTTTTGGGAAGTAAATTCAGTTTAGTTGACTCAGACCATGCCCCATCACCGCTAAGTTCAGAAGCTATCAGTACCCCACCCTCCTGGGTCAGCGCCCCCACTCCAGGAAGCCCCTCCTCTACTTTCTCTACCTTTGCCCCTTTGGTGTATGGAGTGTTGCCTTTGTCTCGCCTTTCTCAGCACAGTGGTTTCAGGGTTTACTCAGGTTGTGTCATGTGTTCGTATATCATTTCATGAGTGAACAATCCGTTACATGAAGGGAAAAGTTTTTCTGGAAATTTATTAGCACATTATCATTGTTTTATTATTTTTTTAGTGCTAAGTGTTGAACCAGGGTCCTGTGTGTTCCAGCTACTGTACTACATCCTCAGACCATGTTTTGTTTTAAAAAAAAAATGTTTTATTTTAAATTGTGTGTGTGTGTCTGTCTGTCTGTCTTAATGTGCACCTGAGTGCAGATGCCCACAGAGACCAGAAGAGGTCTTTGGATCCTGTGGAGCTTTGCTACAGGGGTTTGTGAACTGTAATTACCTAATTCAGTTTTAGTAGATACAAGATCATGCCCCATTACCTCTTAAGTCCCGAAGCTGTCAGCAGCCACCCTCCTGGGTCACCACCTTTAGGGGCCTTTGCCCCTCATTCAGGAGGCCCCTCATCCGAGCTGTGTGGGGAGAGAGTCTCTACTACAATCTACAGTTATTGATGGGGCTGCTGGCATCTGATTTTAGGTCCTCTAGAAGAGCAGGGCCTCTTTTAACTGCTGAGCTGATTGCAGCTCTGTCTCAGCCTACAAATTAAGTTATTATAGACTTTCTCTTTGTATGCCTGTCTGTCCTGGAACTAGCTCTGTAGACCAGGCTGGCCTCAAACCCACAGAGAGATCCACCTGCCTCTGCCTCCCGAGTGCTGGGATTAAAGTTGTCTGCTACCACTGCCTAACTATACAGGGCAGCTTTTTAAAACCAAGTTCCGATGACCAGTTAACAAAGCTCAGCCAGAGGCTGGGGAATGTCAAATGCTGAAAATGTGAGAAAGAGTCCAGAGGTCCAGAGCCAGTGCACCCCAGGGATGTGAAAGGTAGAGACAGGAAACCCCCAGAACAGGCTCCATGGCCAGGCTAGTGAGACTAAGAATCCGTTCAGTGAGAAGACCCTGACTCAATGTGGAAGACACCAACATTGTCTCCAGCATCCACACACAGTACACATACCTGTATACACACATACATTGCACTCACACACACGTGAACGCATACCACTCACACACACAAGTACACACACACAAGCAGAAAATGATCCAAACAACCCTAAAGTCCCAGCCGGCTTTTTGTTAACTTTAGTGTGTGCTGCATTTGTCTCCTGTGATGTAGAAGAGCCTGGGTTGTTCCTGGGTAGCAAGGCTCCCTTCCAGATGTGCAGAAGCCGGAAGCAAGGCAGGGAAGTAGCAGGTGAGCCTTGAATTGGGAGACCTGGGTCCAGATTGGCTGTGACTCTGGCCTGCCCTTCCTCCACTTGGCTCCTTCTGTCTCAGTCAGCTCGTCTGAGAGGCCTGGATTGCATCTTAAGGATCGTGGTCTTCGCTGGCTCTTCTCTGGCATTCCTGACCTTATGTCACCTTTCAGTGGAAGACCTCAGAGGGTAACTGAGAAATAAATGGCTGTGGATCCTCTAACCCCCCCCCCCCCCCCCCCATCGCCATCACTTATCAGAATGCCACTTGTGAGTCAGGGACATAGTAGTTTCCTGACCCAGCAAGGCTAGCCGTGAAGCCTGGGAAACCAAGGGAAATCACAGCCCTTGGCTTTACAGCTATCCTGTCCTCTCATTTTGTCTTTCCCCACCGTTCCTTCCTTCTGGATCTTTAATTATCTATGCTTGTAGTTTCCCTGTTAACCTTATCTGAACTCCTTTGTGAGAACAAGGCGAGCTGAGGAATAGCTGCAGCAGCCTTCCTGGAGTGTTTTTGATGAATGTGCAGGGTTCCTCTTTCCTTCTCCCCCCCCCCTCCCCCCCAGGCGGAGGCAGGCCTCCAGACACTAGGGCTGGGCCAGGGTTTCTCAAGCCTCCGTGCTGACACTAACACTCAGGGCCAGAGCCTTCTCATTTCGCAGCATCCTGTGTTCCCCCCACAAGATGCCAGCAGCACCCTCCAAAAACGCCTGGGTGGCCCCTGGTGAACAAATGCTTATATGTGTTGTTTGCTGCTCGTTTGCTTCCCTCTGCCCCTGTGGTGTGTGAGCCTTCCCTCGTTTCTTCTTCTCCCTTACAGCCCAGGAGCTAATGTGGTCCATTCCCAGTGTGTGTATCTGTAAAGTCGTACACAGAATCTTCATATAAGGCGGATGCCGGGGTCTTATGGTATACTCATTCTTGGTTGAAGTTGCCACCTCTTGCTGTATATCCAGGAATGCCCATTTTCCTTTCTACCTTAGCTCTAGACCCGATTCCTGTTGTCCTTGGCCGCCGGCTGGATCATCTGTCCGTCCGCGGTCAGCCTTCTGTCAGTCCTGACCATCACTAGCTCCCAGGTTCTCTTCCACTCAGTGGATGCCTGAAGAACACAAGTCCCTCTGGGGCAGCCAGTTTTATGTTTTCTCCCAAAAAGAAGTAGTGACGGGGTTAGGGGATGAATTTAGAGTTCAGTGCCTGGCCACCTTCTGTAGAATAGCCTTTTTTGGACAGGCCTCACTGCTAGGTTGTCAGAGCTGCTCTTAAATTCCTAGCTCAAGCAGTGCCCCTGCCTCAGCCTGTTTATTAGCTAGGAGGACAGGTGTGTGGCCCCACTTTGGAATGGGTTTTTAAGCTGGACTTACTAGTGCCTGGCTTGACAGAGAATTAGACTTCCCTAAAGCATTGCCCTGTTTCCCTTAAGAGCAAAACCAAAATAAGACTCAAGAGGCAAGTGTGTCAGAGAGCTGAGGGCTGAAAGCATGTGTTGGGTGGCAGAGCCTCAGGTTCAGTCAGGGAACTGGCAAGAATGGGGGTAAGCATTCGGAGAATGGCGGTAAGCATTCAGAGAATGGGGTTAAGCATTCGGGAACCTGCAAACGTGGTGGGAATGACTCAGGGGCTACACATCAGGTTGGCAAGGAGAGGGCAGGGTGTGACGAACACGCCAGCCTCCTTCCTGGATGCCTTTATCTTTTCCCGGCCCCCCGGGGAAGCCTGCTGTCAGGGCCAATAGCAGCGTCTGTAGGGTTACATTCTCTTTCTCTCCGCAGTTGGAGGCTGGCAGCGATGAGGAACGGAAGTTGAACCTCAGGTGAGCCCACTTGTGTTTGTTCTTAGGTCTCGCAGACAGGTAAGGAGCAGTGTTGCTGCACTTGAAAAATCTGATGCTTTACCTGTGTGAAAGTGTCCTAATGGAAGCTGGGAACGGTGCTGGGCAATGGTGCTGCATGCTTGTAATCTCACCCCTCAGGAGGGATGTGCATCTCTGAGTTCGAGGCTAGCCAAGGCTACATGGTGAGCTACTACTGTATGAGTTACTGCTTGTAGTGCACACCTCGAATTCCAGCAGTTGATGAAAGCAGGAGGTTTGCAGGTTGAAGGCCAGCTTGGGCTGCATAGTGAGAACTTGCCTGAAAAAAAAAAAAAAAAAAAAAAAGAAGGGAAGCAGCTTGGACTTATGTAGTAAGACCCCTATCTTTTTTTTTGTTGTTGTTTTGTTTTTCGAGACAGGGTTTCTCTGCGGCTTTGGAGCCTGTCCTGGAACTAGCTCTGTAGACCAGGCTGGTCTCGAACTCACAGAGATCCACCTGCCTCTGCCTCCCGAGTGCTGGGATTAAAGGTGTGCCCCACCATCGCCCAGCCTAAGACCCCTATCTTTAAAAAAATAAAAAGCTGGGGATGTGGCTCAGCGACAAAGCCCTTGCCTATTGTTCACAAGGCTGTGGGTCCATAGCAGCACTGCAATAAATGAAAAAGTTAAGTAAGAAAACATACGTGTTCAGCTACTCACTGCTTCAGGTGGGAGCAAGTGCTAGTGATGAAGCACAGGGCCCCAAGCATGCTAAGCAAATACTCTGCTGCTAAACGACACTCCAGCTCCGTAACTGCTTAGCTTATCCTTTGGAAAAGGAGGCAAATAGCTCCTTTTTCTGTGCTCTACTTCATTTTCTTTTTGTTGTTGATGTTTTGTGTGTGTGTGTGTGTGTGTGTGTGTGTGTGTGTGTGTGTGTGAGAGAGAGAGAGAGAGAGAGAGAGAGAGAGAGAGAGAGAGAACAACTTGCAACAATCAGTTTTCTCCTCCCTGTGGGTCCCAGGGATAGAATTCCGGCCCTCAGGCTTGGCAGCAAGCACATTTGCTGCCCCGCCCCCTTCAGCCCCTGATACATTTTCTTGCAGAAGTTCCTGTTTGTGTTTGATAATCACTGCACAATGCCCTCTGCTTTTCATCCTGCTTTCGACAAGCTGCTACTTTTGAAGTCACAGCATGGTTTCTTGGAAGTAGATACTCAACTTACTCCATCAGTTCATGTGAGGTGGGCTTGTTCTGTGAGATTGTGACCCACCTATAACCGTGCTCACTTAGAATGTTCCTGAGACCTGGAGAAGGCTCAGCGGTTAAGAGCACTGGCTGCTCTTGCAGAGTACCTGAGTTTGGTTCCCAGGACCAACGTGGACATTCACAGCCCCTTGTAACTCCAGTTCCTGGGGATCTGACTCCCTCTCTGGCCTCAGGCACCAGGCATGCATGGGTGCTTAGGGATACATGCAGGCAAAATTCCCAGACACATAAAATAATAGTATATTTTAAAAAATTAACTGGGTGGTGGTGGCACATATCTTTAATTCCAGCACTCACAAGGCAGAGGCAGGCAGATCTCCGTGAGGTCGAGGTCAGCCTGGTCTACAGAGCAAGTTCAGGACTGGCTCCATAGTTACTGAGAAACCGTGTCTCAAATAAATAAATGAATAAATAAATAAATATTCCCTTAAGATGTTACTGTATTCACTCAGGGACACCAAAGTCACCTTACTTTTCTTTGCCAGAGCTGCTGGGTCCCTTCTCTTTGTCCACCTGAAGTCTGAACAATTGCTGAATATAAATATGTTAATGCAGTACACAAACTTTCAGATATTTTTCTTTTTTACAAACTTTTATTAATTTAAAGATTTGTTTATTTTATGTGTATGAGTGTTTTGTGTGCACGTATATATATACCACATTCATGCCTGTGTTGTGAGCCACCATGTGGGTGCTGGGAACTGAACCTGGGGTCATCCTCAGGGGCAACAGATGCTCTCAATGACTGAGCCAGCCCCTCAAGGGATATTCTTTCCAAAGAAAAGTCTGTTTTATTGTGGGAGAATCAAGATCAGTAATTGTAAAGGAAGGAAGGGTCTGAAATGGTACTCGGTGCTGTTGGGTACTGTGCTCCGGTGTTCTGCTTACACTCTTACAGAAGTGCTAGAAATACATCCCGTCTGTCTTTGGTCTTCGTAAGTTTGAGTGAAGGGAGGAAGTTTTCCCCTTTGACCAGGCCTGTGTTATTTGTGAGCGTGACACATGTGGGAAACCCTGTTCTGTAGGAATCAACGTGATAGCTACAGCAGTTGCCAGAGCCTTGTGGCCATGTTATGCTGGATGTAGGACAAATTGACTCTTCCACCCTTGGTTTTGGGCAGCTTATGACCCAAAACTTCCAAGGCTGGAGAAGCTGACTACTGGGGGCAGTAATGGGCTGCTTTTTGCTACATAATGTCTGTGTGTAGGAGGGCCTGTGGAATCTGGATGTTGGGTGCAGGCCCGGACTGGGAGGAGAGCTCCTTGAGGGTGGTGGGGCCCCAGAGCCTCTGCAGCTTCCTGTGCCTTCCTGCAACTCTTCCCTTGGGTCAGAATTCCTTCTACCCTCCACCCATCCCTTCCTCTCTGGGCACTGAGCCAGAGAGAACATTGAACTAGCTTTGTCTTTAATTGCCCTTAATTAGCAGAATGCATAATGCTTGAAGATGTTTGTAGCCAAGAACTTAGAAGGAGCCGTGATAAGAAGCTGCGTCTGTGGTCCTTTCTTACTAATAAAAGGGAAAACGGCTTGGTGTGGAGCTTTCGGGAACCTGACAGGAGATGGAGTTGGTGTCTTAGTGGACAGTGACATCTCTAGATTCCAAGTGATGGATCCCAAGCTCAAGTTCTGTGCTTAAAATATTCTGCAAAGTCAGGTGTCTGTGGCATGACTGTGCAAGCTTGTCACCCCAGTTCTCTAGAGGCTGCGGCAGGAAGATCTCTGGTGCCTGCAGAGTTCAGGGGAAGCCAGGGTTACATCACAAGACCAGCTTAGAAACAGACACACATGCGTGCACGCACACACAGGCACCCGAGGCCCTCTGGCTGTCCAGGTGAGTCAGTTCTTTTGGACCCACAGGTGAAGGAACTGACTGAAGAACTTAAGGCAGCTCCAGAACCAGAACCCAGAACTCCCCTTGGCTTCATTCCAGCTCCTGGAATGTCACCCATCCAGGCAGAGCTGGGCCCTTTGCACAACAGGATTCCAAAGCCACTGTGGCCCCAGGGAGAGCCTTAAACTGGAGTGGGGTCCTGGGTTTTCTTGAAGGAGAGGGGTTGCTGGTCGACTTCTGTGTGTCCTTAGCCTTCCTTTTCGTCTTCTTGACTCACCTTGATAGTTTACCCCCACTTTTCAGGCAAAGGACACCATCCTGCTTTCTAACAAGGAAGTTCTGTGTCTAGGTTTGACCTTTGACAGCTGTTCTTTCAGATACTGCTCACTCCCGTTTCAGATCTCTGCTCTGTCTCCTAGAAAACAAAACAAACGTGGAATGGTGGACCGGCCAGGTGGTTTTGTTTGAGGCAGAAGAGTGGAGGAGAGATTTCTCTTTGCTTTGGATTGGCCCAGAATGGTAAACAGCCATTATTCACTATGCAAGGTTGAGGGAAAGATTGAACCCTGCCATGTAGGGTGGGCGGGCTCCCTTAGCTCTCTTCTGTCTGCCTCGGGTTCTGCATACAGGTGTCAACAACAATGGATTGAAGGTTTAAATGTTACAATGTTGCTGGCATGTACTTAGTCCTAAAGTCTTGCCAGGGTGCAGAGTTTTTTTTTTTTTTTAAACTCATTCACTAGGCAATCCAGTGTAGCAACTGTTTACCCTTATTTACATTGTAGTACAGATTGCCAGAGTATGCACACCTGCATGCTTGTTTTCACGGGAGGAATCCCCCATCCTATAGATACAGTGTGTGCACACCTGCATGTTTGTTTTCACGGGAGGAATCCCCCATCCTAAGGTACAGAGTGCATTCCTGCATGTCTATTTTCACAGGAGGAATCCCCCATCCTGTAGATACAGAGTGTGCACTCCTGCATTTTGTTTTCACGGGAGGACTCCCCCATCCTTATAGATACCGAGGGGCAGCTGTGATGGTGTGCACTTCAAGGTCATGTAAGAGATTAGATTGGCTCGTCTATTTGCCTTACTGAATCCCAGTCAGTCTTCTGGGTCTCCCTGACTCCTCCTTCCCATGTCTCTTGGGTAGTGCCATTCTCTCTCCCAGTCCCCCACATCACTGTGTTCTGCATGTCTTTCCTCGTACTGCCCACATCCTGTATTTTGGGTCCCTGAGCTGATCCCCTAAGCTGTGTCTTTGACAGTAGGCTACATTTCTCAGTTCCTGCATTTAAAAAGTACTTTCATCTCACATGTGACTTCTCTGGTCCCAGAGAGAGCAGGTAGCCATCCTCTCGTCTTTCTGTGATGGAAGCTGCCCCCCTGCCACTCCTGTTGCAGCTCTCTGTGGTTTTTGTCACATCTCTTTCCACACATGGTGTTTGTGTAGTTGAAGGGGATGAAGATTGGGCTTTGTAGTTACTATAAACATGAGAGGTAGCAGGTTGTGGGTGATGAGCATGTGAGGGCCTAAGTCAGGTGAGTCTGTGTAGATCCCAGCCCCCCACTGTACCAAGCTCTTTACCCTGAGAAGTCCTGGCCTTTGCCTCTGTGGGGCTCATGTGTGGACTGGAAAACAGCCTCCTGGAACTGGTTAGTAGCTGGTGGAGAGTTCCTATGTGAGATCAGATGTGTGCTTGTTGGTTATGTGTAACCTTAATATCTTTATCGGGTGTGGCTGCGGGCACAGGAAAATGGTCACCAAGGTGTCCTGGCTACATTTCCTGTGGGATGCTGGGGCTTCTGGGGTCTGACTCTGGCAGCTTCTCTGAATACCTTTGGAAGGTCATCAGGCATTGAGACAAGGAAGATGATTCCTTGTGGTGGTCCCCAACCCCATAGTGACCCCCTGGCCTTCTGTATATGCACCTGGCTGCTGGCCTCTTCTGGAAGCAGTGTGGTTAAGAACATGGTGTCAGTGAGCATGTGGCTCTGCTGACGATGTCACCTGGCTCCCTCACTGTCCTGGGAGCCCCTCAGGCTGGCATGAGGCACCATGGTTGTATGCCAGGTGGGACACTGGGGAAGTGACACAGCCGTGTCATCTCCAGAGTGAGGATCACAAGTGGGCTCAGTCCATTTTCTTTTGTTCCTGTCACCTGCCCCGTGGATGTCTGGGTCAAAGCAGGAAGCTTGACCATCTGGGTTCCTTTTGGTTTTGGAGGTAATCCGTAAGCTCCCTTATCCCACTTTCCTCTCTTGTCACACACTCCCGTCACCTTGTGGCCTTGACTTGGAGTTCCCTAGGAGACTCCACTCTGGAGCTGCTGGGAGTGTGGCTGCTCTCTGTCCCTGCCCTACAGTATCAGATTGGACCAGCATGTCCTGCTTTGCAGACCATTTTGCTGGCTGCCATTTGAAAACATTGCTTGTGGCCTGCCCACACTTTGGTTCTCCTCTACTTTGTTCGAGGGTTTATTTCAGAGGGTTTTCCAGCCTCTGTTGACACTCTGCCGGGTGAAGTCCTCTGAGTGTGGAATACCCCCTGTGTGCTCTGTGAGGGAGATGGCTTGAGCAGTGTGTCAGTCACATGCTGCTGAGGACTCGCTGGGAACTATATGTTTGTTGCTTGGTGGTAGCAGTTTGTGATTGTGTGAGAAATCAGCCCTGCTCAGCAGGGTTGGAGATCCTTGAAGGCCTCTTCTGACTGACTGTGTGTAGCCTTAGTGCCTGGTGTGCCCTTGGGTGGCCTGTGGAGTCTTACAGGTCAGACTTTCTGTCTTATGAACTATGATCTTGAGCTACCCAGGAACAACAGTTTCTTCTGACATTTTCCTCTACAGTTTGGTGACAGAGACACCTGTCTCTGTACACCTGTGTCCCAGTCTCTGTATACCTGTGTCCCAGTCTGCACCTGTGTCTCAGTCTGCACCTGTAGGTCAATCTCTGTACACCTGTGTCCCAGTCTGCACCTGTAGGCCAATCTCTGTATAACTGTGTGCCAGTCTGTTTAGGATCTTCTTGTTAACAAACACCTCCTGAGCAACTACTGTGTGCCTGGCTTTGTTCTGGCAGCTGGGATTATAGCCATGGGCAAGATCAATCTGCCTCAAAAAGCATTGGAAGACAAGACAAGGAACAAGATAAATAAGTCCAGTAATGGTGTGTCACACTCACTAAGAGAAAGGCACAGTGGAAGGGGATGCTTAGGTCACACTCCATCCTGCTGCTGACTTAATGTTCAGTATCTCATTTCATCTCTGCAGAAGTCTTGGAAGGAGGGCACCATTCTAGGTTCTTCCTAAATCAAACATGATGTAGCCCTCTCCTCATGGGGTAACCGGGGCAAACCATGCAGAAGCAATCCTGTGCTTACTTGGAGCCTGAGTGTGGGCAGTGGGCTTGAAGCGGCATTTGTCCTCACCGTGCTGTTCTGACGGCACGGGCATCAGTTACCCTCCTTGCTGATGAGACAAATTACTTGACAGAGCAACACAACAGGGGAAGTGTTGTAATAGGAGCGGCGGGGCTGCGTCTCCGGCACCCGGCCGCCCGCACGGCTAGCTTTACCCGAAATAATTACACGGAAACTGTATTCTTTTAAACACTGCCTAGCCCATTAGTTTCAGCCTCTTAACCTATTTCTAATAATCTGTGTAGCACCACGAGGTGCGCTTACCAGGAAAGATCTTAACCTGCGTCTGTCTGGAGTGGGAGAACCATGGCGACTCCCTGACTCAGCTTCTTTCTCCCAGCATTCTGTTCTGTTTACTCCACCCACTTAAGGGTTGGCCTATCAAACCGGCTAAGGCAGTTTCTTTATTAATTAACCAATGAAAGCAACAGATTAGAAAGAAGTCACTCCCATATCAGGGAAGGGTTGATTTTACCTCAGTTTGGAGGCCAACAGATCCGCCATGGTGGAGAAGGCATAGCTGTGGGCAGCTGTGTGGCAGTAGTAGCATGGGGCAGCCTGCTCACATTAAGGGCCAGGAAGATGGTTCAAGGGGTAAAGGCACCTGCTGTCGAGCTCACTGACCCGAGTTCAGTCCCTGGGACCCACATGGTAGACAATAAGAACTCCTTCATGTTGTCCTCTGACTGCTTCGTGAAAGTTGTGCCCTGTGTTCACATGCACTCACACACATACAGGCAATGAAACATAGACATTGTAACAAAATAGTAAAAAGCATTTAAGTAGCAATGTATTTGTTAAATATCTGTACTTGGGGTTTTCTGTTTCATTCAGTGGTTTCAAATCTGGGAGCTATGTTACCGACTGGGAAAGTGGATGTTTCTTGGCCACTGCATCCAATCATCAAGTTAAAAGACACTGGCAGGACAGATTTACAACCAGTGGTCCCGGATGGAGGTGGAAAACAAGCCCTGGACTTTGACCTTGAATAAAGGATTGGTACCGAGTAGAGCTGTGGGTTGCTGTCCTCCCCCCTCCCCTCCAGGGCATGATTTTCTCTCTTGGCCTCATGGGGAAGTTGTGGGGGAGGGAGTAGGCTGTGCACAGAGACCTGGAGTAGACAGGCTTCTGAAGACCACGGGAGAAAGGCAGAGGATGCACTGTGGGATGTGGGAGATTGTAAGTGAGCGCTTGCTGGACTCCAAAGTCAGATGAGTGCTTGGTTGGTATGTGTACAGGCTAATTGTGGCTACTCCAGGTAGGTTGTTAGCACACGTTTTAATTCTAGTTGGTGACACATGGCTGAAAGCTCTGGGACTGAGCAGGAATGTTGACAACAGTGATTGGGAGCTGTGCAGCTGAGCGGATGGCCAGAGATGGGCAGAACGCTCCCCAGCTATTCTGTTGTGTTGCTGCAGCTAGTCTCAGGGAGGGTGGAATGCTGGGGGCTGAACTCGTGCTCGAGAGTATACAACAGGCATCCTACCACTGTCTCTTTTTACGAGTTTTCTTTTTTCTTCCTTTTTTTCTTTTTGAGTCCTTGTAGCCGTTGCTGGACTGGAATTGTGTAGACCAGACTGGCCTCAAACTCAGGAGACCCTCCTGTTTGCCGCCCAAGTGCTGGGACTAAAGGCTCACTACGTACTGCATGTTAATGAAATACCAGTTCAGTTCACTGGGCACCCGGGCCGCATTTGAATTGTGCAGTAGGTTCTTTTTTTTTTTTTTTTTTTTTTTTTTTTTTTAATATTTATTTCTCTTTCTTGCCTGTTTCTTGTACTTTTCNTTTTTTTAATATTTATTTGTTTATTATGTATACAGTATTCTTCCTGCATTCCTCATTACGGATGGTTGTGAGCCACCATGTGGTTGCTGGGAATTGAACTCAGGACCTTTGGAAGAGCAGGCAATGCTCTTAACCACTGAGCCATTTCTCCAGCCCTGCAGTAGGTTCTTATGCTAGCATGTTGCCCTCAGGGATAAAGAAGGCCTGAGCCAGGTGGTCCTGGAGACCGAGGAAGGTAGAGCTTCCGGGAAGGTTGTGCCACACGAGCAATGAATGCTGGGTGGGCTTCACGTCACGGAAAGCGACGAGCACCTGGGACAACTGAGAGCATCCCAGTTTTGGAATTTCTGAGTTGTTTAAAAAATATTGCCTTCACATTCCTATTGATTCTGGCTGGCTGGGTTACTTCTGCTGCCATAGAGTTTGCACACAATGCCGCCTTTATACCTCAGCCCTTGGTAAGGAGGCTTAGGGCCCAGCAAGCCCAGTGAGGAAAGACACACAGCAGGGCGCTGTCTTCAGGCCTGAGGGCTCTTGAGGACCATGGATGGACATCTTAAGGTCTGCAGAACTGTGTTCAGACTCACTGGGTATCTTACCTAAACAGAAACAAAAGTCTTGCTTTTGTGAGCTCTCTGATAGTCTGAGCTGCCAGCTCCTGCCTGCTGGGTATGAAGGAGGGCTATGTGACTCTCAGAAAATGTCTCTGGCTGTCTACAATGCCTCTGGACATTCCTTGTCTCTGAGGGAAGCCTACGCCTCCAGCCAGACAATGCGTGGCCCAGTAGCAAAGACATTAGCAATTGGCCCTGCCAGCATTTTTCTTCCATAACCCCTTTCCAAGCCACCGTGTCCTCCAGAGAACCCCAGTTCCGTTTCCCCGCCCCCCCCCCACACATACAGGTACCCATTTGGGGCACAAGTTGAATATGTGTTTTCTTAAACTCTGAAGGTGTTTGGAACCAGGTGCTTGAAGGCAGAGAATAGATGTCTAGGGCAGCGAGGGTTCTCTGTGACACTGAGCCACAGGAGGATGCCATGGAGAAGCTGGAGAGAACTTTCCATCCCATCTGCAGCCTTTTCCTGATCTGTCTCTCAATAGTCTCCATCCTTCTTCACAGCCTCAATCTCTGGGGCTGTGAATCCATCTAAATGTTAAGGTGCACCTTAACTTCAGGACAGGGCAGTCCTGCTGTCCTGGGGATGGTGCAGGTAGGGCACTGAGATGGGGGTGTCTCCAGCCCCTCCTTCTGTCCTGGGGATGAGGATGGGGCAGGTAAGGCACTGAGATGTTGGGGGCGTCTCCAGCCCCTCCTGCTGTTGGCTCTACCACCTCCAACAGTTCATTCTCCCAGCGTGGATCTTTTGTCAGCAGAATGGCATGGTAGGAATTAGGTGTAACAATGAAGGGTGAGCTCTCTAGACTGTAAAGCACCCTTCATGGTCGCTCTGGGATGCCGAGAACTTCTTATGCTGGCAGATTAATGACTGTACCGCAAGCCAGGCCTTCCACATTTTCCATCTTGAGTGTATGTGTCTACTCAGTGGTCAAGGTCTCAGAAACACGAGAAGCCTACCTTGAACACTTGATCATCGTGTCCTTGCTGCTCCCGCAGTGTCTCTCCATCCCTGCTCAGTGAAGAAGGACAGAATGGTGTCTCCTGTCCCACAGCCTTGGTGGTGGTGGCAGTGGGCAGATGATGTGACTCCCTGGGCACATGGAGGCACTCTGTAGCCAAGCCTTCCTAGCCTGGAGGTGTCTCTGCTAGCCATTCCTTGGTCTTTGCTGTGCCTTCTACATCTGGATGCTTGGAAGGGAGTGGGACACAATGTGTGTCCTGGCTTCTTGGTGATACTGCGAGGGCCCCCAGAGCAGGTATGTGCAGAGGCTGCAGCTGTGCCATCGTCTGGAAACCCCCACTGAGTTGAGACAGTTGGTGTGGGGCACGTGAATGGGAGTGAGTCCCAGCGGTAAAGACGTGTGTTCCTGGATGAGCTGAGTAAGAAGTGTATGATTCAGTCACTCCTCCAGTGAGGACTAAGTGACCGCTAGAGCTGGGGGAAGCTTCCGGACAAGCCCTTCCAGGAGCTCCTGCTCAGCGCTTCTTCCCTCAGGAACACTGACCCAGGTTTCCAGCTCTTCCTGTGTCACCCTACCAGGGTCCCGTCCTTAACCTGTAAATGAAGGCTTTCAGCATCTCCAGCCCTCCGGGGTCAGAGATTTGCTTTGGCTTTGTAGCTTGGCCTGCTGGGACACCTTGTACCTCTCACAGATGCTCACAGAAGTACGTGTGAGTCCCTCCATCTGCAGTGTCCCAAGCTGAGGGTCACAGGCACCACAAGTAGCCATAAATGTGAGTCAAGCTTTTTTTTTTTTTTTTTTTTTTTTTATGTAAAGCTGCTTTTGAAAATGCCTTGTTAACTACCCGTGGCAGCCGCCCACGACCCTGCCTGGTGAGATGGGTGAGGATTTGAAAGAAAGCTATACCCTGCGACCTCCTCCTATATGTGGTTTTGACCCAGGATGGGGTCCTTTCATTGGGTTTTGGTTCTTGGTGGCCAGCTGTTTTCCCTCCTGGTTCCTAGTGCTCACCAATTGCTTGTTCCAAGGCCTGCAGTAAAGCCCGTGGGCGTGCCATGACTGCAGAACCCTCAGCTGCTTCCCTTCTTCTGAATGGACCCTTTTCATCAGGAAATGCTGGGACAAGGGCCTTTTTAAGCCAAAATATCAGAAAAAGGCGAGGGCCACAAGAGCCACTTGCTCTTTGGGTGGGACCATCATCCAAGGAGAACTCCAGAGTTGCCCTGGAAAGCCCCACTGCCTTTTACCGGGCTGGCCTGTACTTGTGGACAGCGGGGCCTCTTCAGGCACCGTCTGTTTGATCAGGATTACTACAGATGTGAATGCCGCTGCCATGGAACTTTATCTTTCCGACTTCTGTGTCTTTCTTCGGCCAACCCAGTACCTCTGCCGTTCAGAGGTGTCCAGTCCACATTAGTACGTAAGCCGCAGCTGACTCGTGTTTCAGTTGGCAGTCTGTGTGTGTGAGAGAGGTGGGACTTGGGGATTGAAGGTCATGTTTTCCTCACTGCACAGTCTTCCCCAGGGTAGCAGGCAGTGTCTGCTGACTGACTTGTGCCTAGAACAAGGCTGTGGGGCAGGCTTGAGACGTCCCAGGGCAGTAGAGGAGGAAGAGGGTGCTGCCTCTGTCTGTGTCAGACTGTCTGTAACTCTTAGGACTCAAAAATCTCTTGTAAGAAGGATTTGGTTTTGTTTTTTGGGTGTTTATTTATTTGTTTTGTCTACTATCTGGGATGGGTGATTGGTAGATTGGCATGCTTCCTTGCCCTGGGTACCCACAGAAAGGTGTGTGATGTTACTGACATTGATGTCTGAGAGGGTTCCCTGCAGTGCAGGGGTCTCAGGTCACAGGGTCACAGGTCACAAGGTCTTGAGCTTCTTGGTATCAGGAACTCAACATAGAAAACCAGGTGCCAGCTGTCTGTTTTGGGCAGTGCTCTTAAGCCAACTCTGAACACCAGACTCTGTGCCAGCAGTGGCCCAGGACACAGCCTAGAAGCCAGGCCGTGGAGCTTCATCTTGTCTGTGGTCTCCCATCCTTTCCACAGCATCCTGGTCTCAGCCTGAGGGTCATCTTGGCCATTGGTGTTCTGCTGTTTCCTGTATATTTCCAGGACCTTGCAGCCCTCAAAGCACTGGGACTCCCTGCAGCGTTCAGGCTGGCTGTTGACAGTAACTGAGGTGGTGCCAGAGCCCTAATGAACCCCGTAGGTGGAGGGGAAGGCCTCTTCTTATCAGACAGAGGAACAGCTAACTTCACAGCAGGTCACAGGGCGCACAGTCTGCTCTTTATCATTGTCCCCTTTTTTTCCAAAGGAAATGCAGGGGAAACCAAGGGGAATTTTGGCTCTTGGTTTCCAAGGCAAAGGTCACTGTTCAGGGTTGGCTGTTTCCAGCTTGCTCTGGTTTCTGCTCAATCTGAGGTGTTGGTGTTTTTTTGTTGTTGTTGTTGTTTGTTTGTTTTGTTTTGTTGGAGTTTTTTTGTTTTTTTTTTTTTTTTTCAAATTAGTGAACAAAAAGAGTTGATGTTGGCCTTGAAAATCAACTCCCCACAGCTGCTTTGATCAACTGGCGATTGTTTTAAGTTTCCTGGGCTCAGCTCTTGGAGATTCTTGGACAGGTATAATGGGGATCTGAATATCTGAAAGCTCCATTGTAAAACTGAGTAGGAAAGGAATGGGGATGGGAATCTGCAGCGGATAGGAGGAGACACTCGCTTGCAGGGTGTCTGCTGAGAACGTCCTTCTTCCTGGAGGGAGTAAGAACGCAGAGAGCCTATCTGTGTTCCTGCCTTCCTAGGTGCAGGCAACAGCTGTGCACAGGAAGGTGTGCGCGTGTGCAAATATTGTGAAGATGATCCTCCTGTGTGGGTCTGTGACACTGGGTGTCACGTGGCCTGTCGCCAGGTTGTCAGGGTTCAAAGGTCTTTACTAGAGAGCCGAGCTGAGCTGCATTCATTTGTAGTTGAACAGTCTCTTTTTACCGAGAGAGGTTTTCTCGATTTCTGTTTTGACTGACTTCTTTTTAACTTACGTTAGAATGTGCATAGTGCTTTGACTGCATGTGTGTATGTGTAAGGGTGTCGGATCCCCCAGAACTGGAGTTGCAGGCAGTTGTGAGCTGCTGTATGGGTGCTGGGAATTGAACCCTGGTCCTCTGCAAGTGCGGCCAGTGCTCTTAACCAATGAGCCATCTCTCCAGCCCCCTTACCATGGGAACTTAATGGGGAAAAGTTCAGATTTTATTATGAATCTGCTGTCATAGAGATCAAGTTATCTCAGAAGCTGCTGGCCTGCATGCAAGTTTAAATGGTGTTTTCTTAGCATTTAGGATGGCATGCTAGATTTAGCTTGCTTTGAGGTAGCGTCTTGATAGCTAGACTGGCTTGAATTCACATTCCTGACTTTTAAATAATTTATTTGACTATTTATGTGCATTGGTATAATGATGTCAGACTCTCTAGAACTGGAGTTACAGACAGTTGTGAGCTGCCATTAGGGTGCTGAGAATTGAACCCTGGTCCTCTGGAAGAGCAGCCAGGGCTCTTAACCACTGAGCCACCTCCAGGCTCTGAAAGAAGAAAATCATTAACCGAATTATAAGTGAAAGTTGCAAGAGTGTGTTTTGTTGTTTGGTTTCTTCTCTGCCCTTTTGTGCATCCTAGCCTTACTGCGTGAGGGGTGTGTGTGTGAGAGGCGTGTGTGTGACATGTATGTGTGTAAGGCGTGTGTATGTGAGGTGTGAGAGGCGTGTGTGTGAGATGTGTGTGTGTGAGGCATATGTATGAGGTGTGTGTGTGTGAGAGAGGTGTGTGTGTGAGATGTGTGTGTGAGGCATGTGTGTGTATGTGAGGTGTGAGAGGCGCGTGTGTGTGAAGTGTATGTGTGTGAGAGAGATATGTGAGAGAGGTATGTATGTGAGGGCTGTGTGTGTATCAGAGAGCAACAGAGAGGGGTGTGTGAGTGTGGGTGTCACTAGGGATTAATTCTAGGGTCTTTTGTAAGAAATGCTCTATCACTGAGCTATCAATCCCCAGCCCCTTCTTTAAAAAGCTTTCTATTTGCCCAGGCTGGTCTTTTAAGCAGTAGGAATCTTAGGCCTGACCCTCATTTTGATGCTTTTGTTGTTTTATTTCCTCCCCGCCCCCCAGACAGGGTTTCTCTATGTAGTCTAACTGTCCTGGAACTCTCTCTGTAGTCCAGATTGGTCTCAGACTCACAGAGATCCACCTGCTTCTGCCTTCCGAGTGCTGGGATTAAAGGCGTCTGCCACCAAAGCATCATTTGCCCCTGAGAACTGCGGCTGCCATCATCCCATTGCGTGTCGCATGCAGCCTGTCCACCCTCAGTGTCCCCTCGGTAGCGCAACTTGCCTGTCTCTCTCGAGATCACTAACTGTGCCCTGCTTTGTTCTTCTAGCTTGAGCGAGAGCTTTTTCATGGTGAAAGGAGCCGCGCTCTTCCTGCAGCAGGGGAACAGCGCTCAGGGCCAGCGGAGTCTTCAGCACCCTCACAAGCATGCAGGTGACGCAAGCTCTTACGTTGGGATCCTTTCTGTGCCACAGGAGAACCTTCCACAGTGGGAGGGGAGTCGTCTTCCCTCGCAGCCAGGGAAGCAGAGCATCATGGGTTTGTAATGACCAGCCTAGTTGCTGGGATGCAAAGATTCCCTGGTGTTCTCTGTCAGTTAACATCTCAGCTTGGACAGTGAGGCTTGGACAAACGGACCAGCATGCGTCCCAGCTGTAAGCTGTCCCTTGAAGACAGCCTCTGAGGTTCTTCATAGCTCACCCGAACATTCGAAAATCCCTCGAGGAGGCCATGTAAGAGCCTTTGACTGCATTGAATGTTCATGTGACAGGGTGCCTTTATCCTATAATGGCTGCCTTTTGGAAAGGACGGAAGTAATAGAATTGGGGACAGACTGAACAATAATGTAGGTCCAAAAACAGACGAGTAGAAATGCCTGTCAAGGCCCAGGGTTGGATTTCTTAGACTATGTGACTGTAGAAATGAAGCCAAACTGAAGGTGGGATGCAAGATGTACACAAGGGGTCCTTTGCGACAGTCATTGGTCTGCAGTCCTTCTGAGGGAGGCTGCTGGGGTCTGGGTATTTACATGGTAGGGAGGCCGCTCTGTCTTTCAGGAGAGCTGGGATGAGACTGTGGACAGCCAAGCATTGCCTCACCCCTGGGTTCACTTTGTTTGCTTGGCCTCTACTTACCCAGTGTCTTATGTCAAATGCTGGTACTCAGCCTGTGTTTTAACATACTGATCCTGTCAACCAAGATTTAGGGCTGCTGTCATTTAAGAAAATAAGTGTCCCGTACGAGGAGGCAGTGTGGTGTGTGGAGACGATGTTTGATTTGGAGCATTCTGGCAGCCAGCCTGTGAGCCCAACACTAGAGGGTAGAGTAGAAGCAGGAAGATCATGAGTTCAAGGCCAGCCTAGGCTACATAGTGTATTTTAGGATACCTAAGTCACTTAGTGAAACCATTCTGTTAAAAATAGACAAACAAACAGGCTTTTAATCCCAGCACTCGGGACACAGAGGCAAGCAGAACCCTGAGTTCATGACCAGTCTGGTCTACAGACCGAGTTTCAGGACAGCCAGGGCTACACAGAGAAACCCTGTCTCGAAAGAAAAAAAAAAAAAACAAACCACAAACCACCATGCTTTAGAGCCAGACAGACCTGGCTTCTGTAAAAACCTTGTTTTATGATTTCCTGAACAGGCAGGGTATACTTCTGAGCTTTGGTTTTCTAATCTTCATAACAGGCATCCAATGCCTCGGATAATGTGGAAGTCACTAATTATGCAGGTGGCCAGACCCAGTGGCCCACACCTGTAATCTAGGAAGTTAGACTGGAAAATTATGACTTCAAGGGCAGCCTAAGCTACACAGCAAGAACCTGCTTCAAAAAGCAAACCCAAACCAGAAAAGAACAAAACGTTCTCGAGACACTGGGGAGATGGCACAGCTGGTAAAGCCCTTGCTTCAAGAGTAGGACCTGGTTCAGATCCCAGGAACCCGGGTGTGGTGGTGTACGTTTGTAATCAGGTGATGGAGAGATGGGTGGTGGAGACAGGTGGGTCCTGAGCCCTCGCCGGCTGACATGGCTGATGATGTTCCGGTGACAGATCCTGGCTTGTACAGAAGGTGAGAAAACTCCTGGCAAGCCAAGATGTCCTCTGGGCTCCACGGACACACAGATGTGTAGTGCGACTTTTCCAGTGGGTAGCAATTGTGATAAAGCTCCAAGCAGCCCTTATTTCCACGTCTGCTGGTATCTGCGGCATGTTATACAGCAACTCGAAGCTCAGGCTTTGTTCAAGTGTGGAATGTGTCACTGTGAGTGAGCTTGGGCAGGAAGTATGAAGCCATTTTGTATCAGACCCTGAGAAAGCTCCTCTGAGTGTCCCTTGAATGCCCGCAGGCAGGAAGACAGTCCTGATTGATTGGGTCTTCTCTGGGACCTAGTGGTGAGCTTGGGAAGACAAGCCACTGGCTGGCCTGGGATGGCCAGCAAACGGCTTTGCTATGTTCCCTCTCCCTGTTGCCTCTCTGACCACCATGGAGAGTAATCAGAGGGTTAATTCTGTGGGGTTGGGTCAGGTTCATTCGGCCAGTTGGTGTAGGGTCTCGCACTCCAGGCTTCCGCCCTCCAATCTGGATATGATGTCAGGCTGGGATGTCAGCAGTTTAGTTATGTGTGAAATGCCTCTCTCATTTGGACATTTCTCGGACACGGGAGTGGGTTACTTTCATCTCTGTGACTTGGGGTGGATGGTGGGCGGATCCAGGCAAAGAACCAGCCCTGTGTGGCTGTGTCGGCTCTTAGAGAAAGCAGAGCAGGGAACGCCCAGTGTGAGCTGGTATCTCAGAGCAGCTGTTGAGTCCTGTTGCTGGGAGGATCAGATAGGAGGCACTGTGGCTTTTTTCTGTCTTTTGCTGATCTTATTTATTGTGGGAAGAACACTTAGCACGAACTGTGCCCTCCCAACCGAGGGGCAGGTTTCTAAAATTCTAGTTTTCTCCGAGAGAGGAAGTACTGTCTAGACGTCACACGTCCATCCTTAAAAGGACAACACGCTATTGCAGCAGGCATGGTGGCTGTGGCTTTCTGGGGCATTTGCTTATATAAGCAGCGGTGTCCTTCCAGGGTTCCCAGCGTGGAGAGTGTTTCACAGTGTTACTGCTTCACTTTGTCTCCGGTTTTTGCAGTGCTGGGCACATATTAGGCAAGTGCTATGCTATGGAGCTGTACCCTCAGCTCCATAGAGTAGAATTAAAACAAACAAAAACTGTAATTGGGTTTCTTTGACGCTCTGCACACAATTGGAAAGGTCGATTTTACTGAGTTATTTCTTGCACTTTCATCCAGATGAGGGTACGCAGGCGTCAAGGCCAGGAAAGGCAGGACAGGGACCCTACATCTACTTTAGCAACACTGCATCCCGCCCCAGCAGCCACACCCCTGGAACACCCACCCATCCCTCAGTGAGCTTGCTGCCTGGCCCTGCACACTCTCCAGACCCCAACTCCGGGGTACTGCCCACTGAAGCTCACTTCCGACCCTAAGAGGATCGTGAGTTTGAGGCCAGACTAGACTATGTAGACTCTGTCCAATAAAAGGGAATGGAGCAGGTCTGGGAAGGGAGAGAGCTCGGTGGTTAAGGGTGCATGTTGCCTTTGCAGAGGACCCAAGTTCAGTGTTCAGCATTCTTGTTGGGTAGCCCACAGCCGCCTGTAATTCTAGTTCCGAAGGATGATCCAGTGGCCCCTTTTGGACTCTGTAGGCATCTGCATGTAGACATACACATAATCCCACTATGTGTACATATTTTTTTTAAGTCTTTTAAAGATAAAACCACTTTTTCTGGTTGGAAATGGTAGTATGTACCCACAGTCCCAGGTCCCGGGAGGTGAAGCAGAAAATTTGCTGCTTTAGATGACTGTCTCTTTACTTCTCTTAGCAATGAAGAAGAAAGGACACGTTAATGATTTCTTTTCTATGAAAAGAGAATGATAGATTGTTTTCCCTCAAATAATTCCTCCTGACACCCAGCATGCTCCCTGTCCACCAGGTTCAGAAGTAACATCTAGCTTATGTGAAAAATGCCTAAGAGTTTGAAGAGGACTCGTGACACTCAGTCTTTTTCCTTAAAGCTCAGCCCTGGGCAGACACCTCCGCAGCCATGGCTGTGGTTTCTGCCTCCTTGCTAGGGAATATATTTGCCTGGATGTGATAACATTCTCCTGAGGGTCCATGTATGTTTTCCAAAGTCTTTGTTGAAAATGTTGCTGACCACTGTGTTGTCCCAGCCCTTGGAATCGGTCTCCCATTTAAAGCTGTCCTTGTTGGCCTCACAGGTGATCTGCCTCAGCACCTTCAAGTGATGATCAACCTCCTTCGCTGTGAAGACAGAATCAAGCTGGTAAGAGCTGAGGGTGGTCTTCAAATGCAGCTCGAGCCCACCTCGATTGTGATTCCTCTTTCTCTCACACTGTTGCCCAGCAACCAGGGTGCTGGAGTACCACTCAGTGACAGGGGCATCACTGGTGTGTGATGCTGTGGTTCTATGCCCAGCACCCCAGAGGGTCCAGGAGCGACTTCACATCTCCAGAGCATCTATGGATCTATGCTAAACATGAATGTAACTTGTACATTTCAACTCTGTCCCCACTGCACGTAGTTGGCTGTTCCCTGTGCCTGGTGCACACTCTCTCTGGTCTTACTCACAAGCACTTGGTCTTCATTTCTTCCCTGATTTGTGGGTGGGGGTCAAGAACTAAAGCCCTTGGTCTTGGTTTGGTGGACAGAGGAAGGGAGCAAACCATCGAGGTGACCCCTTGTCCGCAGGCCGTGCGTCTTGAGAGCGTCTGGACCGACCGTGTCCGCTACATGGTTGTGGTGTACACCAGCGGGCGCCAGGACACCGAGGAGAACATTTTGCTGGGAGTTGACTTTTCCAGTAAGGAGAGGTGAGTCTCAGGATAGCATTTCCCATCAGAGCAGGAGATGGGTCCCTGTTGGCAAAGGGCTTTCCTGGTGTGCTGGGGTGAGTCTCTCTGGAAGATGGGGGGGCCAAGACTGGGGCCACCAGACTCTGGGAACAGGACGTGCTTTTCCAGCTCTCACTCCTCTGCCGCTGTGATCCCTCTGGAGAGTGCACGCAGCTCAGAGCAGCAGGAGAGGAGACGTGGGACTGCTCTCCGTTACTCTGTATTTACCTGGGTGGTTTACTGAGAGAAGGCGTTTGTCTGGCTTGCTGTTTCAGAGACTGCAAGTCTAATGGGAGGCCTCTCTTTGGCCATGGGGTTGACATCACAGTAGTGGGAGCATGCGCAGAAGAGATCAGATGGCGAGACAGAAAGCTGTAGCAGGAGATAGGCAAAGCCAGCATTAATTCCTTCTGAGGGTGGAACCTAGTGCCATTTCCACCAGGTCTCAGCGCGTAAATGTATCATCTCCTCAGTGCTGCAGATTTGGGGACCCCGTTTCTACAGAGGCAGAGATTTGGGGGATCCCTCAAACTTGTAGAGAGGCGCCCTACATAGAGTTGCTTCCTGAGGGTGTGAGAACGACAGTGAGCATCAAAGGACAAGCTGGAGTCAGCCGGGGGATGCCTCCGGCCTGCATCGGGATGTGTCGGTGGGCCTTGTATGAAGTGCCCTGTCTGATATGCTACGGCAGATCAGTGTTTGTTTTTGGCAGGTCCCTGGGTGAAAGCATTAAGGCTTGCGGTTCCCCAGGACTGGAGGCCAAGTAAATTCCATTGTGACCCTAGCGTGGCATGAAATAACACGTGTGGAGGTCATTGCAAACCCTAGATCTTACCCTATTCATTGCCAAGTGGATGGGTTTTTGTCCTGTCCTGTGTAGGAGGTCACAGACTGGGCCCCAGGTCTGCCGAGACATCACAGCACACATTGAGCTTAGCAGAAGACCATGTCACCACCAGGAATGCAAGAGACTTAACAATGGCACGGTGCCAGCTTTGTGAGAGCCCAAGTGGGATTTAGGGTCCAGTAGGCAGCGTGGTGAGGTCAGATGTGTCGGGTAGCAGGTGGACCTGGATTGTTGTTCAGGCTGGGTCAGCAGCAAGAAGAGTTCCAGAGGTCACATGACCACAGTTGGGTCGTCTTGTGGCTAAGCCCTGTGTCATAGGCTGGTGACCAAGACTGCCCTGTTTACTACATGTGAATGAAAACAAAAGAGGGGATAAATGCGTCTCGTGGCTCCTCTTCCCATGCCTCTTAGCACTGGGAGGGAGTTTGCTGCAGCACAAGGCAGGGAGGAGCTGCGTCTGTGGCTTTGCATGCTGAGGGATGCTCTGAAGACCAGCCAGTGTGCTAGTCATGGGGAGAGCAGTGTGGAGCTGTGTGTGTGTGTAACTCGTGATCCCCCTACTTCAGCTTTCCAGACTCGAGCATTAGTGTGTAGCAGTGTCAAAGTTACGGCTTTTCAGTTGATGTCCTAGCCCTGTAGGAATCTTCCGGGGACAGTAATTTTTCCGTGCTGGTAACCTCCTCCAGTACTGAATGGGGGGGGGCACACACGACTGTCTCTTGTAGCCTCTACCCCCATGTAGCAGTAGTTTCTTGTCAGGCAGCCAACCCACTAATAATGACACAGAGACTTATTAATTATGAAAGCTCGGCTTTACATTAGTCTTGTCTCACTAGCTCTTGTAACTTAAATTAATGTGGTTTTATGAATCTGCTTCTGTCACGCGCTGCCCATCCTGCTTCCTCTGTGTCTTCTCCCATCTCTGGCATGCCTAGATTCCATCCTCTCTACCTGGAAGCCCCCCTATACCTCCTGCCTAGCTGTTAGCTATTTGGCTTTTTATTACACCAGTCACAACAATCCACCTTCATGCAGTATACAGATATCCCCAACACCCCTATTTCGGTCATTACTATGGAAGCCTCACGGAGTCCACTCTCCTGGTCACCTCTGCTGATCCTGTAGCAGAGCCTGGTGCTGTCACCTGGCTTATCCTGTGCACCCCATGGGTAAGGGCCTGGTCCTTACACTTCAAGCGCTCATGATGTAGCTGGGCAGGACTCAGGCTCAGCATACCCCATTTGCATTAACTTTTCCTCAGGGGATATACGGGAATGTCCAGTCATCCCAGACAGATGTAAGGATGACTTCACTAAAATCCAATTGCCGAGACCAGTGAGTTTAGTGGGCTTTCTCACAGAGCCCTGGTGAGGGGATATGTACATCACCTCAAAGTCCCCCTCATCGTGCATGGTGACCTTATGGACTCTATATCGTGTAGGCTGCTTTCTCAGTCAGCCATCATCTTCTTTGTAGAGTCTGGCATCTTCCAAGGTCATGTGTGGAAGGGGCTCGACAACAAGAATCCCCAGTGCCAGTCTCCTGGTCCTCCCCAGACAGTTCTTGTTGCTGAAGACTTGGCTACCACTGAATGGTTCTGTTCTGGTTGCTGAAGTACGGGGGCAGAGTCAGAGTGGCAGCTTGTGACTGGGAAACAGATGTTTGCAGAAATGCATGCCTTGTGCATTCACTTATTCGGGTACTTGTGTGTGTACTTGTTAGCCCTTCTCACGTGCTGGGAGTGCAGTTCAAGGTCATGGAAGGTCGTTAGCCTCCAGCTGCAGTCTGTGGGCTCCTACCCTCATTCCCGCCCATTCTGATGTGCCTGTCCTTCCTTGCCACCTCCCAGCATCCTAGCTTTGGTTCTCATGAGTCCCTCTCTCCCTGTGGTCGTCTTGCCTGTGCTGTGTGTCCAGTGTCTCCCTAGCTAGGCCCTGAGTTAGAGCTCCAGCCTGGGCGCAGGGTCAACCCCAGGGCAGTTAGAGGTCTCCACAGATCTGGAGTGAAGAGCACTGGTTGCTCTCCCAGAGGTCCTGAGTTCAGAACCCAGCACCCACATTACTGCTCACAACTATTGTCCCATGAGATCTGATGCCCTCTACTGGCATACAGACAAAACACCCATTCATGGAAGATAAGTAAATAATTAAAATGACTTTTAAGAAAAATAGAATGGGGTTGAGAGACCGGTAAGAATCTCAAGCCTTTTCCGCACTGGGGACAGAGGCACAGGGACACATGTTCTCTGTGTCCGGGTATATCATTGTGTGTGTGGGGGGGTGGATTAGGACAGGTCTAGCCTTCTCAGCTGCTTCTGTAGCCCTGAGTACCAGACTTCTATTCTCCCTGGGCCTCCCCAGCAACCTGCCCCACCCGCGCAATGATTCTCTTCCTAAATTCTTGCCATGAGATTTGTTTTTGGGGGTACAGAAAGTGTGAACCCCTGAGAGAGTGTGTTCTCATGAGTTCCCAGTGAGAGAACGTACTAGAACTGTGTAAAAAGGCTATGTTGGAGCTGTGGTGGCTGCAGGCACCTCCTTAGGCCTTCTCAGGACTGAGTTAACCTCTGCTTCTAGTTCAGGGACCCTTTGAGTACCATGAGCTGGTGTGGCACCCTCCGTCCACTTTTCCCCGCATCTGTAGAGAGCTTTCAGAGCAGGCTCTCTGCCCAAGCCTGTGACTCCTCCCTGCACCTCTGGGCTGGCCCAGGTCCAGCTAGCTGCTTTGTTCTTGACTCACAGGGACCTGCAACCTGCTCCCTTCTCCTGCAGTTGCTCCCAGCTACTTCCTCCTTCAGGGCCGTCTGTCACTTGTGACAGTAGTGAAGATGCAGTTTCCCTAACCAGTCCCTGCCTCACTTCCTGTGTGTGTCACGCCAGAGCCACCGTCACTGTCCTGCTCTGTTGGGAGTTGCATGGCAATGCCGGAGAGTCACGGTAATGACAGCCGTTATTGTCACAGTCACTGAATGCGTGGAACTGTTGCCGTTATTGTCACAGTCACTTAGTGTGCTGGGCCCTAGTCCTCCAGGGACATCTGTCCACTGGTGTGCCAGCCGGTCACGCTTCTTCTGATTGATAGAACTGTCTCATGGACAGTTTCAGCCTCTGCTTCCCCTGGAAGGTTCCAGACCTGCTAACACATCCCAGGGTATGTACCCAAGCAGTCTCTGTCATTTTGGGGCATCTAAAGATGCTCTCTTGGCCTTGACACAGTTGCAAAGTCTTCAGAGCCCTGTGGGGCTCATCACGTGTCTCATTTTGCAGCCCCCAGTGCTGATGGGTGGACAGGACTGCGAGAGGGACAGAGGGAATTTGCCAACCTGGATGCTTAGTCTAGTTTAATCTGGAAGCCTTGAAACTTCCTCCCCACAGATACTGAAAGGCAGGATGGCGCGAGGTAGGCAGAGCTCTGGAGTGGGGTCGGCTCCCTGAGCCCCAGAGCTCCTGTCACTCAGGCCCAGGAGGGAATAACACCACCCCCACATCCCACCCCATACTCTTCCCTCACCACCACCCGCTCCCAGAGCTGTAGCTCTGGAGAGATAGATAGACTCTTGGAATTCCTGAGGCCCGTGGGGCTGCCCTGGCACGGTTGCAGCAGTCTCTCAGAAGCCAGCTCTTTAAATGACTGAAGAGTTTTCATCACAGTCTGAGGAGCCCCTGATAAACCCTCCTCTCTGTTTATCAGTGGCGCCGTCTCTAAAGTCAGTGAGTATCATTTCACTGCTAGGATAGGCAAAACAGAACCGGATTGAACTAGTTTGTAAAGTGGCAACAACACAAAAGGTAGGCAAACAGAAGCCTGAGTATGAGCACGGTGTGGGGACCTCCTGTTACCCAGGACAGAAGCCTGGGAGGGGCTGTCACGACTTGCCTGGGCTCCACAGTTGGTATGATACTACTAATTTTCCCCACCGTAGTGGGGGCCTGTGATCAGCTGCTTACCCCAGGACCCCAAGAGCCCCTCTAGTTGTGGAGTTACAGCCACACCAAAACAGTTTAGGTGCTTTCTCGCTCCCTCTAGAGGGGATGCTCTAGGCCTGTGTCTTCTAGAATCCATCAGTGAGTGGACACAGCCTGGGAACCCCTCTGTGCCAGGCCAGGCTGTTGTAGCTCAGCAGAAAGACTGAGGGAAAACTGCATGTTTGCGGGCAGACACTGACTCTGACATCTTCTCTTTCCATGTAGCAAAAGCTGCACCATTGGGATGGTTCTTCGCCTGTGGAGCGACACCAAGATCCACCTTGATGGGGATGGGTACGGAAACACCTTTAAAAGATACTTTTCTGGGGGCTGGAGAGGTGGCTCAGGGCTTCAGAGCACTGGCTGCACTTACAGAAGACCTGGGTTTGATTCCCAGCACCCACATGGTATCTCCCAACCACCTGTAACTTCAGTTCCAGGGGGATCCTACACCCTCTTTGGGCCTCCGTGTGCAGCAGGCATGCACTTGAAGCACAGACATGTGTGTATGCAGTCACACATAGACAAACATTTTGTGAACTTGGTTATTTCCCTGTACACACCAAAGCACCAGCAGAGCCCAGGTCTGTGGACAGCCTTGTGCATTATGTTGGTCACCTCAGAGGTGTTGCATTCTCCTGGATGTAGGGATTTAGCTCAGGAGACACCTCTGCAGGCGCGTCCCACCAGGTCTGTGGATAGTGGTACGGTGGTTACCTCAGAGGTGTTGCATTCTCCTGGATGTAGGGATTTAGCTCAGGAGACCCCTCTGCAGGCGCATCCCACCAGGTCTGTTACAGTGGAGTGTGTTTGCTCTATTGTGTAAATCATTCTGGGCCCTCCCAGGGCTATGACCCAGAAGTGCACAGGTGAGCGAGACACTGCAGGGTAACTCACATTTGGGGTGCCAAAGATGCAGCAGAGTTCCAGGTGCCGCTCTGTGGCTGCAGAGGAAGCATTGCCACCTAGCCTGGGCAGGTTGGGGGCCGCAGGGTACCACCTGCGCTTACTCCTGGAAAGTGCGGTGCACGAGGAGAAAAGTTGAGAGGGAAGCTGCTCTTGCAGTAGGACTCTGGGCTGAATAAAGATCTGCTCAGTGGAAGTGCTGGGATCGTGGGGTGTTGTTAAGGCAGGGTGTGGCTCGGTGATAGGATTCTTTTGATCTCAGCACCTCTTTAAAAAAAAGGTTTTTTCATTAGTTTATTTTTATGTGAAAGAAAAACAGGTGAGTGTGTGGCGCTAAGTAATGCTGGAAGCCACCCTGCTCACACTCAGCTTGGAAGCAAGCCCCGATCAGCAGGAGTCTTCTCTACTTTTGCCCATCTAATGTGGCATATCCGCCGTCCCTTGTCGGACAGCAGGAGGCATACTGGTCCCAGATCTGGGGTGGGGCTGCACCCAGAGTCTGGAAGTGACTAGACTGAATGCTCACTTCTTTCCCGTTTTCCTCCTCAGTGGGTTCAGTGTGAGCACAGCCGGCAGGATGCACGTCTTCAAGCCCGTGTCTGTCCAGGCCATGTGGTGAGTGTGCTTTGGGGGACTTGGAAGTCCTTAGAAATAGTTCCAACCTGACAACCTGGATAGAAAAGTCATTTCTGGTCGGGAGTGTGCATCTGTGTGTGTGTGTGTGTGTGTGTGTGTGTGTGTGTGTGTGTGTGTGTGTGTGTCTGTGTGTATGTGTCTGTGTATGTGCCTGTGTGTTTAGAAACAAATCATGTGTAGCGTAAATAACCCCTGTAGCTGTTGGAGGTATTTGGTGCATGTTGGGCGCCAACACCCCCATCCACTGACAGAACACACTCATCATCCCAGAGGAAGCCTCCCCTCAGCTCCCCAGCCCCAGAAGATTCTGTACGTTCTGTAGCGGTGAACTGCCCTGTTCTTGGAACATCTGTGTGAACACACTCAGTTACTTGCCTTCCCTGTGTCGCTCTTCCCCCCGATTGGGTGTTCATGTTCGTTCATGTTGTGGCATGAGTCAGTCTCCTCTCCACAAAGCTGAAGAGTGCCTGTCAGCCTTGTGTCTACCCTGCCGTCCCTGCATGCTTGTTTCTACCTTTGATTGTTACTGTAGATGCTGACACTAGGACTATTCCTGGATGCTTAATTGGTTCGAGGCTCTGCTTTCAGTTCTTTTGGGGTCTCTACCTCTACAAGTGAAACTGCTAGATCCTGTGGAGAATTCTTTTTGTTTGAGACTTGGTCCAAGGCTGTCCTGGGAATCACTGTGTAAACCAGGCTGGTCTCGAACTCAACCCACCATCACTTCCCAGTTCTGGGATTCAAGGTGTGTGCCATCAGATCCCCCAGTCCTGTGGTAATTCTGTGTTAACATTCTGGAGAGCCACCACGTGTTGTCCGCAGCAGCTACCCAAGTCCCCCAGCCAAGCTCTGGTCTCTGCAGATCTCTGTCTACATTATTCTGTTTTATTTGTTGATTGCCATCTTAGTGACCTGTCAAATAGTGTCTCAGTGTGTGGTTTTTATTCTCAATAGCGTGTGTGTGTGTGTGTGTGTGTACACGCATGAGGGAATACAGGAGTGCATGGAGACCAGAAGACGGTGTAGGACCCCCTGGAGTTGGGAACTGAAGACATGGCTGCAGGAGAGTCTTTGTGTGTGTGTGTGTGTGTGAGAGAGAGAGAGAGAGAGAGAGAGAGAGGCCCATGAGTTAAGTTTCCTAATTTTTTGTATGCATTTTATATTTGTGTGTGTTTGTTGAGAAATGTTCTATTTAAGTCTTTACTCATTTAAAAAGTGTATTAAGGTTGAAGATGTAGCTTTACCTGTTGACCTGGTCAATACCATACCATCCTGGCACGCGCTTACTTATTCCTTCCCCTGGCACTCAGTAGGTGCTCTGTCTGTGCGGCAAAGGACAAGAGCTCTGCTCCGCTGGAGCAGCGAGTGGCTGGGGGGTTGGGGTGGTCACAATGTAAACAGGAGTCGCCTCTTGGGGTTTAAAGCATCTTGAAGGGAGGTGACTACGCATACGTGAGCAAACTTGTATGCCATGCCAAGACAACTGGGTAGGCGTTCTCATGGTGATGGAGCCTCAGAATAACAGCCTGGGTCCAGGGAAGGGGGTCTCCCCAACCTCTGTAGTGACTGTGGGTGAATGTGGAAATGTCCACAGCTTCCTAAGTCAGCCTCCTCTTACAGCTCTGTCTTAGGTGTGTCCACCAGGGGTCCTGCGGCCACATGCTCACTGTGGGTGTGGCTCAGCAGGTTTGTAGCAGACAGTGTCACACTGCAGTTTCTAAAAGCTGGGTACTGGTGTGGGCTGAGCAGTTCTTGTAACTGCGCAACAGAATAGTTGGGATAAACCAGGAAAAGCTTCGAGCTCGAGGAACAGCCGATAGCATTTCCCAGTAACTCTGCTTTTCCAGGGCAGGAGACGCCCGAGGTGCCCTCTCACGGGCCGCTCCTAGACCTGTGTCTATCCCTCCATCTCACTCTAGGGTCCTCTGAGGTGGATGAGGGCAAAGAAGTCAGTGTTCAGAGGATGAACAAACCAGCAACGCCCCAAGTGTTTCTTTTGTAACTGCTGGCTGCCTCTTTTCTCTCTAGCCAAGTTATTGTCACCGTCATCATTATCATTATTCAATTTAATAAGCATTGGTTCCAAGTTTATTCCCTCAAGCAGCCTAGACGGTAGGGTGGATAAAATTACAAAAAATGAGGCTCCTTGCAGTGTGCATGCGCCATCATAGAAACCCTCACCTGGTGATGCCCTCCCTACAGGGCTGCTTCTGCCGTGGCCAACACTACCCTCCCTTGGCAGCCTCTTCGTTGAGAAATTTTCAGCCTGATTATTTTTTTCAAAAGAGGTAAAAGAGGCTGATTAAATAAAACACACACATTTTTATGCCCTAAGGCCCTAAGATATTACACACTGGGGTGGGGGGATGTCCACAGATGGGCTCAGGAGTTTCTGCTCTTCCTTAGAGACCTTTCTCCCCCACCAGTAGATGCCTGGAGTACAGTCCTGCCTGTGTTCCAGGTTGCTGTGACTTCAGAAGCAGATCTGGCATCTTTTGGAGTTGGTTGCTGGAATGTGACCCAGCCAGCTTGGAAGAGTTAGAGATTGGGATGTGCCTGCTGCTGCTGTTTGTTTACTTCTTTGGAAAGGATGAGGGATATCCTGTCCTCTGAGTTTAGTTGACACAGTCTCTGGGAGCTAATAGTTGTACCTGACTGCCGTGTGGGCAGGGAGTCCCTTCCAGGTGCCCATCCCACTGCCATGAAATGAGTACCCTTTGCAAGTTGCAGAACCCAAGTTCCTGGTCCTGAGCTTCTCTCTCCTCCCCCAGGTCTGCCCTCCAAGTGCTTCACAAGGCCTGTGAAGTGGCACGGAGGCACAACTACTTCCCTGGTGGGGTGGCGCTCATCTGGGCCACCTACTATGAGAGCTGCATTGGCTCTGAGCAGACCTGCATCAATGAGTGGAATGCCATGCAGGATCTGGAGTCCACGAGACCCGACTCCCCAGCCCTGTTTGTGGACAAGTATGTACCGGGGCTGCCTCCCCCACTACTCAACACTGAGTCCTCTCAGGGTCACACTGCTCAACACTGTGTCCTTCCAATGTCACGCGGCTCAACACCATGTCCTCTCAAGGTCGTGTTTCCCTGCAGCCCCTTCTTAGAACAGGTTTTCAGGTAGAACTTGTTACCAGAGTCTATGATTCTCAACCTTCTTGACACTGCAACCTTAACACAGTTCCTCATGTTGTGGTCACCCCAACCATAACATTATTTACGTCGCTACTTCATAACTGTAGTTTTGCTACTGTTGTGAATCATGATGTAAATATTTGTGTTTTCCAGTGGTCTCCTAAAGGGGTCTCCCCACACCCACAGGTTGAGAAATGCTTCTCTAAAAGAAGGGTTTGTGCGCGTTCCCTCTCCCTCGCACGCACATTCGCCCTTTACAGCAGTGGGTTTGATGAGTGCGTCTGTGAGACGTGATCCTGCGCTTCAGTCAGAGCACCACAGAGATGCCCCACCCTGGATGCCCCTCCTCCTGCTTGTGCTCTGTGCTCAGAATGTGTCCCCACGGGTTGGTAATAGCAAATTCAGCCCGCTGTGTTGAGCCTTCACAACTTCCTCAACAGAGAAAGTGACTAAGGCTTCTCAGGGGTCAGGGTCCCACTCCCTCAGGGAGGTGTCAGCTGGGAGACTACTGGAAGAGAAGAGTTGCTCCGACTGCCAGACGCCACCAAGAATTCTTGAGATGAAATGATGGCCGTTTGAGACTTTGGCGGGAGGACTGCCCCAGTCCCCATGACCCTAGGAGTTAATTAACAGGGCTGACATGCAGACGTTATGAGGACTCAGAGACTTGGATTTCACGTGAGGACTCATGCAGCAGTGCCCCAGATAGGAATAGCAGGTGGAGATGGTCCAACCGTGTAGGGATGTAGGCAGTTACAGCATGTGGCCTGTGTGAGGAGCCAGTCCTCTACCCACTGGCCTGCTCTCTTTCCATGCTGGGCTCTTGTGGGGTACTTCTCCAAACACTGTACACACACCCACAGTAGCCGAGGTTAGACCTGTGAGGGTCTGACGTCTGTCTGAGATTTCTTTCTCAGTTCTGCAGCTTTCTGTATGTTTTCTTCCTAGGCCAACTGAGGGGGAAAGAACTGAGCGTCTCATTAAAGCCAAGCTCCGGAGCATCATGATGAGCCAGGACCTTGAAAATGTGACTTCTAAGGAAGTAAGAGACCCCCCCCCTGCCCCCTGCCCATAGCAGGCCCAAGCCCCTTACGCATGTTTGTCTTGCCAGGTTCCCAGCAGAGGCCGGCCCGGTACCTTCCAGTGTTGGCACGCATCCCTGCATTTTGCCCTGTAGTGGCACTAGGGCTGTGGAGGACCCAGGCTTAGAGTTAGACTTCAGTCCAACTCCAGAGATCATGAGCAGACTGTCGGCCCTCTCTCAGCCCTGGGGGAGGTTGTAGAAGGTCCTAGGTTCATCCAGGGAACCTCAGCCTTCCATGCCCTTTCCTGCTTTTGTGTGCCCCCCACACAGATGGCCGGGGCCTGTGCCATCTCAGACTGCTCCCTCTACCTTTTAAGCCCTCCTTGATCAGTTTTTCTTTTGTCCCTTGCTTGGTAGAGGGAGATGCTGTGGGCATTAAAGAGATGGCTCCTTGGTCAGGAGCATTAGTGCTGTCCCTTATGGTAGCTCACAGCCATCTCTAACTCCATCTCCAGGAGATATGACGCCCTCAGCTGGCCTCTACAGGTACTGCATGCAGGTGGTGCACAGATACCTACAGGCAGAACCCTAGAACAAATCTAGAGGCTGTTGGGGGCGGGGGCACACACCGTTAATCCTAGCACTCAGACAGAAATTCTCTGTGACTTCAAGGCCAGCCTGGTCTACATAATGAGTTCCAGGCCAGCCAGGACTACATAGTGAGACCCTGTCTCATGAAATAAAAATCTTTAAAATGTTTTAAGCTATTGTATTTACTTATATATTTAATTGGGGCTGGTGTGGGTGGGGTGGACAGCACATGTGTAGGAGGGAAAACAGCTTGCAGGAGTTGGGGTTCTTCCACTCTGTGGATCCTGGGGCTTGAACTCAGGCAGTTGGGTTTTGTTCCTGGCTCTTCTACTTGCTGAGCCGTCCTGATGGTCCTGTCCTTTGTTTTTATTTAAAGAATGCAACAAATTACAGGAAGTTTAAAGTGTTATTTATTATTTATTTATTTATTATTTTGGTATTTGTGAGTCTGGCTAGCCTGAAACTCACCATGCATACCCTAGGCGCGCCTTGACCGCAGTCTTCCCGCCTCACACAAGTCTTCATCTGTAGTTGATGAGTACTTTGATCAGCCATGTGTGATACCTTCAACAGGAAAGTGGCTTTACCTTCTCACTGCAGCAGTATTGGTACCTAATTGTGAAAGTGAAAGTTTTAAACGCACAGATGTGATCCTATGTCTGAACACATTATCCTGCCACCACACAGATGTGCTACTGTGTCTAAACACATCCAGGACACAGTGCCCACCACCACACAGATGTGCTACTGTGTCTGAACACATCCAGGACACAGTGCCCGCCACCACACAGATGTGATCCTGTGTCTGAACACATTATCCAGGACACAGTGCCCGCCACCACACAGATGTGATCCTGTGTCTAAACACATCCAGGACACAGTGCCCGCCACCACACAGATGTGCTACTACTGTGTCTGAGCACATCCAGGACACAGTGCCCACCACCACACAGATGTGCTACTGTGTCTGAGCACATCCAGGACACAGTGCCCACCACCACACAGATGTGCTACTGTGTCTGAACACATTATCCCGGACACAGTGCCCGCCACCACACAGATGTGCTCCTATGTCTGAACGCATTATCCCGGACACAATGCCCACCACCACACAGATGTGCTACTGTGTCTAAACACATCCAGGACACAGTGCCCGCCACTACACAGATGTGCTACTGTGTCTGAACACATCCAGGACACAGTGCCCGCCACCACACAGATGTGATCCTGTGTCTGAACACATTATCCTGGACAAAAGAAAGAAGTCACATTCACCCTTTTTGTAACCAGTACTGTACAGTACTGCACAGAGGTCACAGTTCTTTGAACAGATCGCTCTTAATAGGTTCTGCCCCAGCGTCACCTCTGCTCTGTCCCGCCCACAGATCCGCAATGAGCTGGAGAAGCAAATGAACTGCAACCTGAAAGAATTCAAGGAGTTCATCGATAACGAGATGCTGCTCATCTTGGGCCAGATGGACAAGCCCTCCCTTATCTTCGACCATCTTTATCTTGTAAGAGTCATTGCCCCTGGTCCATCTGGTTTGGAAACCACGTTCACAGATACATGCTTACGAAGCCCCAAGATAGACTTGGCATCTATCTGAAATACAAGTGGCTGAGCTGTTCCCCTCTGAGCCCTGTTCCCAGAGCCCACCGAAGGATCCACCCCATGGTGTCACCTGTGCACCTCCAGCTCAGTGTCTTCATGCCATAGATCTATAGAAGGCAATTGACTAGTTTTTGAAGGCAAGCAGGTTGTTAAAACTAGCCAGGAGATCATGAAGTCCAATTGAAAGTCAGACCTAGCAAGGCCAAGGTCCCCCTCCACCTCACCTGCCCTGTGGCCCATGGTAAGTCACCTTGCCACTGCCCTTCATGGGGTGATTGTAATTGATGGTTAAATAAGACACATCCTGGAGGTGACGAGTGTAGTTTCTGTAGGCCTGGTTTTGAATACGGATGGAGACTATGGTTAAAGGAATGTCTCTTACAGGAGCTGAAGGAAGTGGCTTCGGCCACTGAGGGAGACAGCTTCAGTCTCCATAAACACAAAAACACGCACACACATAGTATATGTGGGCTTTTGAGACAGGAGCTAGCTCCGTATGTAGCTCAGGCTAGCCCAGACTTCGTGATCTTCTGCTTCAGCCTCCTGAGCATTGAATGCATCTTTATGTTCTTGTTTATATTTGAGTCTTCCTGCATGAACAGATTTCATGCTTTATCCATTGAGCTTCCCAGGAGAAAAAGTCGGCAGGAGACGGAGATAGCGGGCCATGTTTGCCAGGACTACAGACCTTTGCATTTCCAGAGTAGTGATTGCTTCTTCATGTTTCTCTTCTGTGTTCCTTGAAAGACCAGGAATAGAGGAGTTTTTAATGATACAGTTTGTAAAAGTATCCAGTCGTGCATTCTGTAGACAGTTGGGAAGAGTAAAGCTGTTCCCAGTCTCCCACGCTGAGGGAGTCAGTCACTCAGCATTTTGATGTGTTGATTTTTACATTTTTCATTTTCTTGTGGTATTAGAATTAGAACCCAGGCCCCAAACACTGTGTTTCTCTGATGCCTGTGTAGAAAAAGAGACAGTGCCCTCTCCGCTCGGGTTCATAGTCATGTTCCTCTTGGCTTATTCCTTACACTAACATGATGATTTATTTATTTTATTTCCAGATTGGTTTTTGGTTTTTGAAACAGGGTTTCTCTGTGTAGCCCCCGGCTATACTGGAACTCACTGTGTAGACCAGGCTGGCCTGGCCCCGAACCTAGAGATCCACCTGCCTCTGCCTCACAAGTGCTAGAATTACAGGCCTTCACTACCGTCCCCTGGCTTATTTTTTTTTTTTTTTTTTTTTGAGACAAGGTCTCACTCTATATCCCTGATTGGCCTTCAGTTTCAAATTCATGGCAATCCTCCTGCCTCTGCTACTTGGAACTAGCGTGGTTTCTTTTGAAATGCCCATCCTAAGGATCTATTGCCATTTATCTTATTGGTTCCATCCTCTTAGACCTTTGGGTCCCTGTTATTTTCCTGTGAATAACCCTAAATGCCCATGTTCCTAAGTCAGTGTGAGCCCTGGCCATCCCCTCAGGATCAGAGGGTGGGGACTTTTAAAATTAATACCAAAATACCTGCCAGGAAAGGGAGAGGGGTCCATCTCCCCCCACCCCCCGTAGCTGATGGTGAGGTTTCAAGTCACTGCATGTGGTGGCTGTACCCATGCTGGCTAAGAAGATTGGGGGATATCAAGCAGGCTTCCATGAAATGGGGGGAAGAAGACCATCTTCCTCTTAGACTCCTGCCTCTCTTACTTCTTTCTGATCCTTCTTTCTGCTCCGAGGCTGAGGCTCCACTGTCAGGGCCCCTATGCATCCCACAAGCAGCTCTGTGACACTCACAGGGGTTTGTGTGATCTGTCCCCCAGGGTTCCGAGTGGAATGCATCCAATCTGGAAGAGCTGCAGGGCTCAGGGTGAGTCTGCTCCCCTCTACCCCATCTCTCTAGGCAGCTTAGGCATCGCTACTCTGTGGAGGCTACAGACACTGCCTGCCCACCCTGACTGCCTCAATCTGGTCTCTGCAGTGGCTGGAGCATCTCATGTGCTTCAGAATGCTACCCAGAGGGATCCATGGGCTCTAGATTTTTCCTGGAGTCTTGGGTGACTGGGCGGGGGCTCAGGGAGATCCAGGAACAGCTTAATCACACTGTGGAATGGAGGACAGCCTGGCCCTGGGCAGGCTCTGAGCTCGCTCCCACAGCCTCACTCCCCAGCAGAATTGCTTGGAACCCGAGTGTGGACACACGTCTCTGTTGATCTTTTGGTCCATCAGCAGCTCTAAAAACTGGAGCACTCCTGGCAATACTTGGTGCCTGGTGGAATCTTGTAACTGATACTCCCCGCTGTCTCTGAGCAATGCTCAGCAGCAGGAGTGACAGCCACAAAATCACCATTCTGTGGTCGGCCTGATGTGCCTGCTGGCCTTCTGGAACTTACTGCAGCTGAAAACCGAGACTAAACAGAGCTTAAAATACATCTTTAGGGCCTCCGGTCAGCAGAGCGGTCATCAGTGAGAGGCTAGACTTTATGCTTCCATTTTACTGGGAGTAAATTGTGATTCGTTGTCATTTATGGTGAAACCTATTTGAGACGTTTCCAATTACCAAAATCGTTTTGGTTTTCTAGAAATGAATGTACTGGTTAAGGGTGAGGGGCCGTGGGGTTTGAGTTAGTGGATGCTCTCGTCTAGGGCATGAGTAATAGAAGGCCGTATTCTGCATTTTAGCAAAAGAGAGCGGAGGCTTTTTTTTTTTTTGTAAAGGGTTTTTAGTATGGCATTTTAAAAAAATAATACATTCTTGTCATGTGGAGAAAACACATGGAAATGACTGTTAAGCAAAATCAGTTTCATTAGGAACATAGTGCTGTAGTGTGTGTATAGAAATTGACTTCTCTGCCAGTTTTTTGTGACTTGTTTTCCTTGCTCCTCATTCTGATTCTGTAGGCTCTTTGCTTCTTTTCTCTGCAGGGTTGACTACATTTTAAATGTCACTAGAGAAATAGACAATTTTTTCCCTGGCTTATTTGCATACCATAACATCCGGGTCTACGATGAGGAGACCACAGACCTTCTCGCCCACTGGAACGAAGCCTATCATTTTATAAACAAAGCAAAGTAAGTTTGGGAAATTGGTCTTAGGAGGAACAGGTGGGCAGAAACGAGTGGCGGGCTAGATGACGTGGAAGTAGGCAGCCCTGGTCATTACAGATGCCCAGTGCCGGGAGAGGCTTTGCTGTCCAGTGGGCCTTTGGTTTTAGCAACAGGACACCAGGCACCAAAGCGAACAGACAAGGATTGGCCTTGTCCACAGTGTGCCTTCATATTCTCTCCCAAGGGCCCATGATTGTGATGTTGAGCCCAGTTTTCGTCATTAACTCTGATTCCAGGCCAACGTCCAATACAAAGTACCTCTAGGTAGCTCTCTGGGGCATCCTGGAAAGGGCTAGTGCATGCTGGGCCTAGAACTCTTGGACAGCTCCCCCAAAGAGTACGGGGGGGGGGGGAGTTCATGTTCCTGTGTGCCTAGATGGGCAGTCCTAAGATGAGGCCATCTCCACACCTCCTGAGCCCAGCCCCCTCCTTATTCTCCTTTGGAGCAACTGTTATATTGAAGTCCAAAGCAAAGATACCCCCTACCGCCTCCACCCCGTGCTGTGGAGAAGAACCCTCTTCTGTTGGAGTCTCCCAGTCAGAGCTACAAGGTGTCCTTACCAAATGCCACTTCTCTTGCTTCCCAGGGCACAGACTCCAGACTCCTTGCTTGTGAGTGTAGAAGGCAGGAGGAGCAGTGTTGTGGGGATGGGACTGAAATCCTAGTGTAGGAAACTGGAGCCTGCTCACCCCACTTCAGCTTCCCAGGTGCAGCCTCTGCCAGCCTGGCGTGTCTTCACCCTCTCCATCAGGGAGAGGGTCATTGTCCCTTGTGTATCTGGTAAATCAGCTGTGCCCAGGCCAGCACTGCCTTCTTACAAGTAGCCGGATCACTGGCCCCGTCCTCCCCTGGCTCGGTGGTTCTCTGGCCAGGTTGCTGTCGTCCTTGCGCTTCCTCCAGGAGCTCAGTCTTTCCCCAGGGTGCAGCATTTTTGCCTCGCTGATTCCGTTTTCTACAGTAGTTCATTCAGGGCCTCCAACTGCTGTAGCAGCTGGACTGTCCGGGTGCGGCCCTGGAAGCAACTGTAGGTGGCCTCACTTATCCCAGTAACGGGGGAGACTATTTGGAAGCAGGCCCTGCAAAGTTGGGCCAGGCCATGCGGATTCATCTGTTCTCCCATTGTGTGCTAATTGATTTCACAGCAAAGTTATTTCCTTTAGAGGGTGTGTGAGATCTGTTCCATAAACATTAGGGCAGAGAAGGATTGGAACTATGCGATAACTTTAAAAATGAAATTGGTTAGTAAAACCCGAGTGGTAAGTCAGGGACGGCTCTTAATCCTTGCTCTTAACCCCCCGCCCCAAATCCCTGCAGAAGAAATCATTCCAAGTGCCTGGTCCATTGCAAAATGGGCGTCAGCCGATCTGCATCCACGGTCATAGCCTATGCGATGAAGGAATTTGGCTGGCCCCTGGAGAAAGCGTATAACTATGTGAAGCAGAAGCGTAGCATCACACGGCCCAACGCAGGCTTTATGAGGCAGCTGTCTGAGTACGAAGGCATCCTGGATGCAAGGTGAGTGTGTACCTAGAGACAGACTGGCACACCACGCTGGCCAGGCCAGCTTGGGCATTCCACTCTTCTCATGTCAGCCTGGCAGGAGCTTCCACAACTGGAAACCAGCCTTTCGGGAGCTGGCGTGGAAAAACAGCAGCTATTGTTGGGGTTGTGATTAGTGGTTTCCAGGAGGAATCCGTTTTGATTTTGTTGGCACTTGTAGAAACTCTCTTGCTGGGCAAGGGAAGGTGCCTACATGCCCATCCAGGGTACATCCTGGTGTGTGGTGTGGGCCTAAGCATATCTTTTTCCTTAGCACCTGCTTTACGCCAAACTCGGGGACTGAAGAGGCCTGGTTCACCACATACGAGCCTGGCAACCTTCCCCAAGCCCAGTCCCATCTTCTGGGTTAAGGATTTGACACCCAGGTATCAGATGCTCGCGGTCCCTCAGAAACCTTAAAGGAGGACCATTGCATGATCCAAAAACTCCGCTTCACTTCCAGGAGCCTGGAAATCTGGGGACTCAGAGAGTTGTGTCGATGGCAGTGTAATTTACAGTGGCCCAAAGGGGAAGGCTGTCCATGAGTCCCTTGGTGGATGGGTGGATAAGCAAGCAGGGAGTGTGTATAGGAATCTCCCTCTGCCTACCAAAGGAAGGCAGTTAGAGTCAGATGAAAAAGCTCGTAGGCCACACTGCTCGGGGAACTAACTAGAAGACTGCCTGCCCAGAACTTCAAAGCTAATAATCTCTGCCACATATCAAGATCCCATCTCCTTCCCGCCCCATCCGAAAGGAAGGAAAGGGAAAGTCTGACATGTGTGGTACACCCTGAACAAATTTCGGGGCCATCAGGAAAAACTGTGGCCCCGTGCTTGTATGAGGTCCCTAGAGATGGAGACCAAAGGCTGGAGAGGTGACAGTTGAGCTGTGATGGCCGGTAATGCTTATTGTGTGCTGTGCACAGTTATGGAGACGGATCGTAGTGTGCTGTTGTGAGTGTGTAAAAGTCAAGATGGACAGCTTAGTGCAGTTTTCACTGCAGGTCCTTGACAAGTTAATGTCACTGCTGAATCTGTCTCCCACCTCTAAGTAAGTTTTGATTTCTCATTTCACAAGTGAGCCTGGGCCAGTGCTGAAAGGGCAACTTGTCTCCTATCACAGTTGGCTTCTGGGTGCCAAGAGAGAGATTTACACCTACATGTTTTGGCTGCCGCAGGAGAGAGCAGTTGTTGCTGGGGCCCCTGTCAGGGCGGTGAGGGTTCCCCAGCACCTCAGGCTGCTGGGGCAGATGCCAGTATCTGGGGACTCGCTTTCTCCCTGCTCCACGTCCAGTCTGTTTAGATTATTTCTGACTGGTGCTGGGAATCCAGAGGCTGAGTCCTTCAGTTCCTGGGACAGGTTTAGGGAAGAACTGCTCCGGCAGGGATGAACAGGCTCAGAGAACCACCGCAGCCACCTCTGGATTGTTTGATGTCATTTGGACACTCTGTCAGGTCCCTAGGCAACTGGAGGAGAAAGAGGGAGAGAAGCGCCTGCTCTCCTTTGGCCTCTCGGGTCACCTGATGCCTTCCAGCCACAGCCTTGCCAAGGGTCTCCTGTGGGCTCCCAGCAGTACACGCTGCTTCACCGTGTGGAGCCCATGGGGAAAGGGACAGTGACCGAAGAGCAGCTTCTCCAGTGGGTATGGCTGCTCGCCCTCGCACCCCCACAGCTCGCCCTCGCACCCCTGCAGTGCAGATTTTACTCCCAAGTCCTCGGGAGGTGGAGGTGACCTTAGTTGATCACCTCTGTCACTGTAAAGTTTTTTCTCTTTTATTCTTGGCTCATACCATCAAATGTGTTATAAAAACAGTGCCAGCCCCTGCCCCTAACTTAGCAACTGTTGACAGTTAATTGCTTCTGGGGTAGACGCCTGGGTCACCCATGTTCTCGTAGCTGCCCTACACCCATGAGTAATGGCCACACAAATTGGGCTTAGAAGCCTATTTTTAAAAAGAATACACACCACTTGGGAGGCAGAGGCAGGTGGATCTCTGAGTTCAAGGTTTACAGCCTGGTTTACAAAGTGATTTCTAGGACAGCCAGGGCTACACAGAGAAACTCCATCTCAAAAAAGTTAAAAAAAGAAAAAAAAAAAAAGACACAGTCTGGGGGCAGTGGAAGCTGGGGTGAATATGGTATGAAATTCTCAAGATTCTGTAAAAAATAACTGTCTTTTTAATGCCATAGGCTAGGTATGCAGCTCAGTGATATAGTGCTTACGTATCCGCCCATCTCCATATGAAAAGTAATAATAGAAACATAAGACGAATTCTTTCAAGCCAGGATATAGTTCCAGCAATTAGAAGGAAGAGGTAGAACTTAGGTAGCCTTGGCTACATCATAGGTTTGGAGCTAGCCTGAGCTAGATAGATCCTGATTTTTAGAAAAGAAAGAAAGAAAGAAAGAAAGAAAGAAAGAAGGAAGGAAGGAAGGAAGGAAGGAAGGAAGGAAGGAAGGAAGGAAGGAAAGGAAAGGAAAGGAAAGGAAAGGAAAGGAAAGGAAAGGAAAGGAAAGGAAAGGAAAGGAAAGGAAAGGAAAGGAAAGGAAGAAAAAAGAGGAAATCGTTAAAAATGGACCTCTAGTTTCTGCCTGAAATCTTCCCCGATATGGTCGTGTTCACCTCGATTCACTAATGTGCAGAGAACGTGACACTCTCTGCTTTGACCCCTGAGTTTTCTCACATGATGGTTACTCTCATGGGTCACAGAAACTGAGTGACAACCATCAGTGACTTGACTGGATTCACACGATAAGACAGACATAAACATGAAGGCCAAAGGACCTCCAGGCAAAACTCCCACTGCATCTGCCACCATTGTCTCCACACAGCAAAGGGGAAGCTGAAAGGCTTCTCATGTCGGCCATGGTGACTGAGGGTGCTGTCATCCCTGTGTGCCCTGGAGAATGGACGTCTGATGCAGGCTGTCTGCATGCAGGCTGCCTGCTACTTGTTCTCCTAGCCTTCCTGCTAGGGCCTGCTGCTGTTGTCCCCTCAGCTCACCGCCTGCTCTTTCTCCCCATAGTAAGCAGCGGCACAACAAGCTGTGGCGCCAGCAGCCTGCAGATGACCCTGCAGCAGAGCCCAGCGAGCTCTTGCCAGAGACCCTGGATGATGCCCTGGACACCCGGCTGCCGTGCTTGGATGACACCACCCAGCCCGGGCTTGCAGGAAGCCAGGCCCCAGGAGGACCCTCTCTCCCTTGTTGTTTCCGAAGACTCTCAGATCCCCTCCTCCTCCCCCATCACGATGCCGCAGGCAGCCTGGTCCACCTAGAGGATCTGGAGCGGGATGCTCTGCTGGAGGACGCCGCTCAGCCAGTGGAGGTGCACAAACTGGTCCAGCATTCCCAAGAAGGAGCCAGGCACTGTGAGAAGGATGTAAAGAGGAAGCTAGACTTCTGGAGCCCCAAAGCCAGCAGTGGCTCCTTGCCTCAGGCGGGGGAGATAGAGAAGAAGTGTGACCAGAGAGCTGGGAGGTGGAGGCGGGCCTCCACCCAGCTTGACCAGGAAAACCTAAACAATAACAACAGCAAGAGGAGCTGCCCCGATGACTTCGAGGTAGGCGGGGACCACTGTGGTAGCAGCATGCCATGCCTCTTCTGCCCCACCCCACAGAGCTCTCACTTCATCCCACAGGGTTTGTTTCAGGAGGAGACTGCTATCACCTGACTGTATAGCATGTGCCTCGCTAGAGGATAGGCCATGTGTAAGGGGTACCTAAATCTTGTGATACCCCCTCATCCACAGTGGGGCTTCCGACTCGTTTCATCACCCCAGTTCATCCCTGAATCGATATGTGATGTTCCTGATTCATCTTTGCACCTGCCACAGCCCCCTGGCTCTTTCTCCTTGGATGGCTTTGAAACAAATCCCAGAGGTAGCATTCCCTTCCTGATGCTCCGTTATGTGACAGAACAGTGCTGTCCATCTTCAGCTCACGTTAGTGCTGTGCTCCTTGTGTCCCTTAAAGCTGCCAGCCTTGGGGGATGATGTCCGGGGAGCCTTCACTCCGCCCTCGGGATGCTCAGAAAGTGGCTGGTCCCACACCCTATATATCTTCCCTGTTCCAGCATCCAGTCATGACCTGGGGCGGGGGTGGGGGGGTGGGGGGGGGTGTCTGTCTGCCCCTCCAGTATTCACCAAAGGCTTGGGGCCAGGAACTTTCTGTCCCTTTGCCATGACTGCAATGAAGACTCTCAGGGAGACACTGAAGTAGAAAGTTAGTTTGTAATTAACATTCGGCTCCAATGCTAAGCAAAAACAAAACAAAAAAGCACCTAACCACCCTGGCAGTTCATCTGTTTGCCGGCCTCTAAGTAGTGAAATATGTTCCAGACCAGAAAGAACTACATGCCTCCCCCACTGCCCACCACTTCCCTTAGAGAGGACAGATGATATAAAATGCCTTTGTCTGGGCCAGTGGTGCTGTGGTTAGCCCCAGTGGCCTGACTATGAGTCACTGGATGGTGACCAGGAGGGTAGGGTAAAGGGCTCAGTGGACTCAACACCAGGACCCACCAGGACTGAACCTGGAGACAAGCAACCATTTGAATGCTTGACTCCTTTTGTTAACTGTGGCTTGCCGGGCTGGCATGGGTTCCTGTTTTGTATGGGGTGAAGGGAAGGCACACTTGAGGGCACAGTAGAACAGAGCTTGACTCAGAGGCGGGTGGAAGAGGGCAGCTTGCTAGGGACAGGCTGAGAAGCAGTGCTGTACTGAGAGGCAGGATCTGGGTAGAGAATTCGGTTTGTAAGGGGCAGGAGCTGCATGAGCCTGTTGTGGTGCGGCAGCAGTGACGGATGCGGACGGGAGTGGCTGAGGCCTCTCTGGCATGTTGGTGACACAGGGAAGCACAGGGGACTCCTTCAGAAGAGGCATAGGTGGCAGCAGAGCCTGTGAGCCTGAGACGACTTGGCAACACACAATGGTATTGGCCTCTTGGAATCGTGGCAGAATTGAGACTCCTTCCTCCACAGCCGTCACTGAAAGGCTCCTTTCTGCCAGCTCTGGGCTCTCCAGTCAGGCAGCTGGGGAAGCCACCCTCATGCTTCTCACCTTCCTCATCATTGATTGGCCTTTGAGCTGGTACAGGGTTGTCCTGGCAGGGAAGGCAAAGAGAAGTCCTTGTCCCATTCACTGAGGCCCCAGTGACCAAAAGGCAAGTGGTGTCCTTGGGAGATGGTGTAACGTGTAGTTACATGTGTTTGAGTTGGAGGCAGTCTGAAAGCCGTTTCTGCCAGTCCCCAGATTATAATGACCATGGCAGGTTGATGGTCCCCAAGTTATGAAGGACTCTGTATTTAGGGTGCAGTTAGCCTGGGCGTAGTCACCTCTGCCAGAGAGAACCTCCTTTCTATGCTGCTTTGTTGTCGTTTGTTTGCTTTTAAGTTCTAGTTGTTTGGTTTTTATATTTTATTCCAAATTATGCCTTGGTGTGTGGGTTTATATGCATGCATGCCAGCGTTTTAGGGAGCCAGAGGCATTGGCTACCCTGCAGCTAGAGTTAGGCTGTGAGCTGTCTGACGTGGCTGCTGGGGACTGAACTCAGGTCCTCTGAAAGAGCATTAGCCGGCTCTCCAGCCCTGCCACTCTCTTCTCCAGTGCCCCCTGCTTTCCAGAACAGACCATGGCCAGGGAAGGGTCACCCTGGCTAATGGCAGAGACTGAGAAGGGAGGGCCTAGGCTCTGTCCCAGCCCAGTGGCTTAAGGTCATCATTTTGACTTGTGGAAAATCAAGATCAACATCCCTTAGGCCTCTAGAACCTCTGTTCTTCATTACTGGTGTGTTCCACACAGTCTTGAACCCTGAACAAATGAAAGCACTAACCCTGCCCCCACATACACATACATACACACAGGGCTGGCCATCCCTATGCACCCCTGCCACAGTGACCCACTTTGTCCTTGTGGTTTCTGGCTCGGGATCACGCTTGCTCATGGTACTCTTGTCGCTTGCAGCACGATGCTGTGTTTGGAATCCTCAGTAAAGTGAAGCCTCCCTACACATCCTGTGCTGGCTGCATGTACCCTGCTGGCGGGGCTCCTGAGGCCTCCACAGAACGGCACGAAGACCCCAGTGCTCCCACCATCTGCACCCAGCCAGCCTTCCTGCCCCATGGCGCATCTTCCCCAATGGCCCACACGAGCTGCAGGTCCCAAGCTCCAGAGAGGCTGGCCTCTGGTCCAGCCAGCGCTCCTCCATTCCTACTACCAGCAGGCTCAAGGAAGCCAGACATCAGTGGCTCTGGAACTGGGGCTTCCCCAGAACCACCAGCAAGCCTTCTAGAGCCTTCCAGAGAAACCTCAAAAATCCTTCCAAAGTCCCTCCTGTTGAAGAATTCTCACTGTGATAAGAACACCACCAACATGGAAGCAATGAAGAAAGAATTGTCAACTAAGAAAGAAACGAAGCCAGCTAAGGACCTGAGGCTTCTGTTCAGTAATGAGGCAGAGAAGCCAAGCACCAATAGCTACCTGATGCAGCATCAGGAGTCCATCATCCAGCTGCAGAAGGCGGGCCTCGTTCGAAAGCACACCAAAGAACTAGAGAGGTTGAAGAGCCTGCCTTCAGACCTACCGTCTACCTGCAGGGACAGTGCCACCAGCAGGCTGGAGGCTAGCATCCCTGAGGAGGGCCAGGAGCCTGGACACCTAGCCCTGTGCAGCCAAGCAGAGGCTGATGAGAAACCTCCAGAAGGAGCCTTGGTGAAGAGCCCGACTCCTACCCTCCTCCGCCTAGATCACACCAGTAACTTCTCAAAAGACTTCCTGAAGACCGTGTGCTACACCCCCACCTCCTCCTCCATGAGTTCCAACCTGACCCGGAGCTCCAGCAGTGACAGCATCCACAGTATCCGAGGAAAGCCAGGCCTTGTGAAGCAGCGGGCGCAGGAGATCGAGACGCGACTCCGGCTGGCGGGTCTCACTGTGTCATCCCCACTGAAACGTTCCCACTCCCTCGCCAAGCTGGGAAGTCTCAACTTCTCCACGGAGGACCTGTCCAGTGAAGCTGACACTTCCACCATCGCCGACTCGCAGGATGCCAAGTACGGTCACTCTTCCTTCTTGCACGAACCACAGGCCACTCCGAGGGACCCTACTGCAGCCTGTAAACCATCAGGGAAATCTGTCCCAGAAAACTTGAGAAGCTGAGCAGCATTCCGCCATGCAGGCTGAGGTTCCTGGTCACACACGTCACACACGTCTTGATTTGCGTTAGCTTCGGTCATCCAGGCTTTCCTCACTCTTGCCAAAGAGCAGGGGGACAAAGACGTAACACCGCACACATGAGGGAGACCCAGAACGGGCTTGGGCGGCCTGGAGACGCAGCCAGGAGACAGCACTGAGCCTCAAGCCCTGTCTGTGGGAGATTTGGACACCCAGGCTGGGCCTGTGTCTTGGCTGTTAGAGTCTTGCCCACCATGCACCATGCCCTAGGTTTCATCCCCAGCACCCCATGAAACCAGGCATGGTAGGACACCCCTATAATCCCATTACTGGAGTTGGAGGCGTTTGGAAGTTCGAAGTCATTCTCAGCTATGTAGTGAGTTTAGACCAGCCTGGTGGAGAGAAGTCTGTACATACAAAATATTTTAATGTGCAGCCTGTGAGAGAACAGCTGTGGTAATGTCGCTGCAGCCCATGTCCCCAGCTCGTCCCCAGCTCGTTCCTGCCCTCAAGGGAGAATTCTCAGATAACAACACAAGTTCTACCTCTGTTCTCACTGTGTGTTTTGTTTTTAAAATAGTAATGACCAAGGCTCGTTCTGAGGAACAATGCTGTGTCTGAAAAGGGTTTTTCCAAGAGAATCGTGGGGGGATTGGAGGGTGAGGTCCCCCCAAAGTGTCAAGACTTTGAACCTGACCATCCCAGGTACAGTTGTGTGACATCATCAGAGGAAAGCACCGAGTGGCAGTCGTCTGTGTGACCCTCCGTCCTGGCACCTACGGTGGGGATGTGGGGCCCTCAGTCAGCTTCTAGCATCGAGCTTCCATCACTCAGTCATGAGGAAGGACTCCAGGCATCGCTGAGCCACGTCTGCTGCTAACAAGACATTGTTATGTTTGGGATTGGGACGAGCTCTTGTCCATGAGGTTGTGGGTCTGGGGTGTGGATCGTCCTACTGAGACACTGTGACCATCCCCCGCCCTCTCACACCAGGCTTGTTAGGTGCCATCTCTACATCCAGTGAGAGGAAGGTCATGTCAGTAATAAGATACTCTTGGAGGCCCTCTCCAGGACCGTTGGAGTAGTGGGTCTGGTGACAAAGCCTCAGATGTTTGCATGCATCTCTTCCTGCAGGGCGAGTACTCCCTCCTGTCCAAATGATGCTCCCATACGGGCCACAACACAGGTGTTAGCACAGGTTAGCTCAATGCAGCAGGAGGCCAGGGCTCTGGGTCCAAATCAGGCACCTTAACTGGTGCCCATAAAGAAGACAGTGACAGCAGGATGCCGGGAGGGAGGGAGGGCCTAGTTTGGTGATTGGCAGACTAGGAGGTGCCACCCTGTGTGCTGAGCATGACTTCTCTGATTTATTTTGTTTCTGCTATGGAAATGGTGTATTGGGGGTTTGGGTTTTTTGAGTTGGTTTTTTTTTTTCTGCGTAGCCCTTGGTGTCCTGGAACTCACTCTGCAGACCAGGTTCACCTAGAACTTAGAGAGATCCTCCCGCCTCTGCCTCCCAGAGTGCCCCTCCTAGGGTTAAAGACTCGCACCACCATCACCTGGCTTTTTTTTTTTTTAATTTCAGATAAGGTTTTACTATGTAGCTTTGCCTGTCATGGCACTTTGGAACTTGCTATGTAGACTGTAAGCCTCAAACTCAGCAAGGCTCTCCTGCCTCTGCCTCTCGAGTTTACCTTTTTTTTTTTTTTGGTAGAATCCAATTGTGCAACCCAAACTGGCCTCAGACTCCAAGATGCCAAGATTACAGGTCTGATCCTATCCTGCCCCAGGTTTGGTTTTTACATTTTGAAGCGTTTGTCAAGAGATAGATGAAGCTGTTGGCAGTGGCGTGGGCTTGTGATCTTGCATCAGGAGACTGAGGGCTGAGGCAGGTCCTTCATGAGTGAAAGGCCAACCTGGACCACAAAGTGACCCTACCTCAAAAATAGTAGCCCTGACAGGGACGATGTCACCTGACTCAGGCATCTCCGCAGGCCCTCCAGCTTGCAGACTGATCATCTGATGCCTCAGGACCAGGTGTGGTACTGCAGGGAGACATTGGAAGGCTTCCTTTGCTTCTTGGATGTCACAGACCAGATACTTCCTCCTCATGCCCCAAACTATGCCAGCCTTTCCCGTTACCACTTGTGCAGATGGAGTCCCTGTGGCCACGACCACAGCTCTGTCCTGCAGTTGGCTGGTTCAGCCAGCTAGCTAAGCAAGACCACAAAGCCTTCAAGGACTGCCCGTGCCCTGAAAGTGGATGGATTGGAGTTAGTGCGGCTCCCAAAACGCCCATCCTGGAGAATAGCCAGCTCATCCCCAGGAACAAGGCTAGTCTCATCGGTGCAGGGTCTTCATGAGCCTCTATCTCAGAGATTCTCCCCAGCAGGATCTAAAAAAAAAAAAAAGACATGTATGTTGGTTTTGCTTGTTTGTTTGTTTTTTGGTTTTGGTTTTTCGACACAGGGTTTCTCTGTGGTTTTGGAGCCTGTCCTGGAACTAGCTCTTGTAGACCAGGTTGGTCTCGAACTCACAGAGATCTGCCTGCCTCTGCCTCCCAAGTGCTGGGATTAAAGGCGTGCGCCACCACCGCCCGGTTGTATGTTGTTTTATAGGTATTTGTTTTCCTACCAATGTCAATGGTAAGCACCTTAAAAAGTGATTATCCACTACTTATTCCTGAGACCCTATAGGCTTCTCCATATTCCTCCAGCCAACAAAAGCAAACTTTGAAAAAGACCAACTTTAACAGATGTCTCCAAGTTTAATTTTGCGTGGTGGATCAATTTTTATGTCAACGTAATTCCTTAGCTTTGGTAATGATAGATTTCCACCGGATCTCTAATCCCGTCTGTAAGGGTGGCAGGATTCTGAAAACCACAATTTGTCCTTTTCTGTTCAAAGAATAAGAACAGGAGGATGATCAACTCAATGGGCCTTTGACTTCAGGCAAACTGATGTCTCTTTTAGAAGCACTGGCATATCAGCCAGCAGGGGGCTGCCGCCCTGTGTCGTCCCCCTCCCCAAGTCACCAGAATGAGACCCTGGCTTGATGGCTTTCGCTTTGGCTGGAGGGTTCAAGCTATCGGTTGTCACGGTGGATTGGCATCTAATCTAAAGGGTTCTGTGGAATTATCCTGCCAAACCAGGCTCACCTCCGCAGTGACAACTACACATTGTCTTATGAAAAGTTTGTTCCAGCCAGGCTTGGTGGCACACACCTTTAACCTCTGCAGAGGCAGGTGGATTACTGAGTCCAGGGCTACAGAGACCCTGACCAAAAACGTTTGCTTTGTGAGCTACTCATCCATGCCTGGCTAATGCTCTGTGTATAATCTTAGCAAATTATGCACACACAGAAGAGGCACATGGGGCAAGCAGAGGGATTTGTGCAGCGTAAGCCACTGCTGAATTGAATTGTCTTCATTGAATGAAGAGCTTTCCCCCTAGCTGGATGCCCTAGATTCTCAGCTACCCTCCTTGTTTCTGCTCACCTGCATAGCCTCCCAACAGCTTGAACCTTGTGGTGGCCTCGCCTTTCCTCAACCCAGAAGGCTTCTTGAAGTGTAAGGGAGATGGATACTAGATAGAGGGGGTGGGCAGTTGAGGTGCCTGATTACATGAGCTAAGAGCAAGGTGTCCTCTGCATCCCCAGCCCTGTTGTCCTCGGTAGGGAGACCCCTGCCAATTACACAGGGCGCATCCCTGTGGCTCAGCCATGCAGATACTCACAGGTACCTGGAGAGCTGCGCTTCTCTAGCAGAATATCCAGCCCTGCTAATCTAAAGCCCTTCCCTCTGTCCCATAGAAGCCCAGAGGGTGCTGCAGAATGGAGCCAAGTTTGGCACATACAACCCCATCAGGGTAAATACATTTTACCTGTGACATGGCACAGAATCACCTGACCTGGTTCCCATCCCGAGTTCCTGCTGATGATAAAGACCAATGAAGGTCATTGATGTTTCCCTGTCCATAGCCCCCTGTTTTGTTATTGTTGGGCGTGAGAGTCCACTCTGCATGCATGTATGTACATACGTTTTTGTGTGTATACCTTATATATTCGTTGTGTGTTTGTGTGTGTGTACCCGATCAAACCCAGTGTGTGGCATTTCTCTCATCGCATACTGTGTCCTCTAGCTATGCAGTAAGTCACCCTAGACTCACCTGCAGTGATGCCACCAGGGGCCATCTGGAGAAGGGTGACCACCTTGTCTGTCCCTTTTGCAGTAGACACCACCGTCCCTGCAGTCCCTGTCTTCGGCAGGAGTCCTGACTGTGCAGCCTCTGCTGCCCTGGCTGTTGGCCTTGCTGCATGAGAAGATAGCTGCCTCCTCTACACTGTAATTATTGTTTTACAATCGAGTGCCTTAATAATCGTTTACAAATACTGTGTATTTATGCGCAACTGTTCAGCTCTCATCTGTTGTGGCTGGGTACTCTGTCATGTCCTGGTGGTTGAGATTAGGACTTGAGTTCCTCTCCCCCCATTATGTTTATTCTGCTATGCAGTTGACATTTGTGGTTTGTGACTACAGAGCCTGCCAGAAATGGCACTGTTGAGCTCCTGCAGGCCAGGTTGGCGTCAGCAAACACCACAGCCCATGGTAGCCAATGAAAGTGTGATTGGTTTACCAGGCATCTGGGAGGTGGTGCAGGCCCTGCATCCCTGACCCACAGCCTGGTACGTCCCCCTAACCCCTCGCAGTTGAGCTCTGGATTGTAGAAGTTTGTAATCCCTAGTCCCCTTCACACCCCTGTTCTCCTGTCCATATCTTCAGCTCCTTGCAGCAGATCCGGGGTGCAGCTCACCCCAGATGAGCCACACCAGACCACGTCCTTCACCGTCAGAGGCTGCCGCCGGCCCCATGCGTCACATCACAACTTTGATTTTTCTATTGTTTTTATATTATATATTTAAGAGGCAGTATCTTTTGTACTGTGAATTTGCAGTAGAAGCATAGTGCACTTTTTTTTTACTTCTGTTGGTGTGTACTGTATATAGTCTGCGTGCTTCTCGTGATGAAAATAAACACGTCCTTTATAAATGTCTCGCAAGTGCCCGTGTGTGCCAGAGGCCCCGCCGCTAGCCCTTGCCAATACCTCTGTTATGCTGTTCCCCGTTATCCTTGGCATAGAGGAGCCGCGCTAGCGTCACCCCAGAGCTCTCCCTCCCAGTCCAGTCACCTGTCGCTGGGGTTGGACCAGTAGAGTACAAGCCAGACCCTGGTGACACACACCTTTAATCCTGGCACATGGAAAGCAGAAGCAGGACGATTTCTGAGTCCAAGGCCAGCCTGGTCTACACAGTGACTTCCGTGCCAGCCTGCTGCAGAGTGACATCCTCTACCAAAAAAAAAAAAAGCTTCTTGAGATGTTTGGGTTTTTGTTTGTTTGTTGTTTTGAGACACAGTTTCTCTGTGTAACCCTGGCTGTCCTAGAACTCACTTTGTAAATCAGACTTGCTTCAAACTCTGAGATCTGCCTGTCTCTGTCTCCCAAATGCTGGAAAGATGTGCACCACCCACCTTTAATTCTAGCACTCAGGAGGCAGAGACAGGTGGATCTTTGTGAGTTTGAGGCCAGCCTGGTGTACAGAGCAAATCCAGGACAGGCTCCAAAGCTACAAAGAAACTCTTTCTCTAAAAGCAAAACAAAAAGTATGCCACCACCACTTGGCCAACCAAATTTTTAGAAAGCATCTGGGGGCGGGGGGGGGGGGACAAGTCCTTAGTTCATGGTTGCAAAGGTTTCTGTCCTGGGTTATGCGGGTCTCTTACTTTGGGGGCCCATGGCAAGGCAATATATCACAAAGTAAAACTGCTTACTGGAACTCGATGCAGGGAGGGACCGGAGTGGTCCCCAGTATCCACTTGAAGGGCACACCAGTGACCCAGTATTCTCCTAAACCTCACCTCAAGCGAATTCCATCAGCTGCGACATCCTTAACTGCATTGGCCTTTGGGACACGTTTAAGGTCCCAAACATAACACCTGGTTACCGAGGAAGTCAGGCTGCCATGTCTTAAAACTGCCTGTCCTAGCCCTGCAGTTGGGAAGAGCCAAGGTAACTCCTGTTCCCCATATTGACTGCACCACTACTGGAGAGGGAGACTTTTGGTCCCGCTCTCCCAACCCCATGGCTAGGTAAGCCAGTCATACAGAATTTGTCAGGTGCATGGATGGGACAGTAAGTCCACTCTGCCCAGATGCTGAAGTATGTTCCAGTTCATCTCAGTTTGCTTTCACAGCTCAAGAGACTGAAGAGGAAACCAGGGTGTGTGTTAACTCACCGCAGTGAAACAGCCAGGTTAACAGCCCCAGATAAACTCGTGAGTCAAAATTGCCAGGAAATAATCTAATGTGAAATTAAAAGATTAGTCCAGCATGGTGGTACTTGCCTATAACCCCAGGACCAGAAGTTGAACGTTATCCTTGGCTACTTAGTAAGTTTGAAGCCAGCTTGGGCTTCGTGAGTCCTTGTGTGACCAGCACTGGGGAGACTGAGGAAGGAGGAGCATTCTGAGATTCAGGCCACCCTGAGCTACAATGTGAAATTCATCTCCGAAAGATAAAGTTATGGCCAGGCATAGAACTCAGTGGCAGAGTGCTGACTTCCATGTGTACAGGGCCCTTAATCCCCCCCCCCCGCCCCGACTGGAAAGAAGGTAGATGGAGAAAAAAGAAGAGGGGGAGGCCAGAGGGCAAATCTAAGTCAAAGCACACTGTCCACTGTAAAATGTGGTCAGTCGGTTGGTTGAAGATTTTTAGATTTTATGTCATGTGTTTATGTGTCTTGCTCACGTTTGTGCACCACGCTCATCATGCCTGGTGTTTACGTAGACCAGAAGAGGACATTGTATCTTCTGGTACTGAAATTAATGAGGCACCATGTGGGTGCTGGAGTCTAACCCCAAACTGCTGAGCCATCCTCAGTTCCTGCTCAGAAGTCTTTTAAACAGATGCATCTATGGTACAGGTGGGGCCCACACCTCTCTGGGCTCCGCCCACAAGTCAGTCTAGAGCAGTGTTCTCAGTCTAACCAATCCTTTCACAGGCTTGCTTAGCATATATCCTGCATGTCAGGTATTTACATTATAATTAATAACAGCAAAGTTACAGTTAAAAGTAGCAACGAAAATAACTATGGTTGGGGTCACCATACCATGAGGAACTGTGTTAAAGGGTCACAGCATTAGGAAGGCTGAGAACCACTCACTGGTCTAGGGGCAGGTCCCAGCAATGTGTATGTTTACCATAATACTCCAGAAATCCTGATAGCCATATTTAGAAACTGCTGAAATAAGAATGTGATATAGTCTTACACTTTGCTAGGTACAACCACATTTTATACATACTTTGAGACAACACCCACACACACACACACAACAGCACGGGTGTTCTTCAGACCCCACATACCTGTGAGCTGCAGGCCCTCAGAGCATGGCCCTCTAACCATGCCAAGGTTGTGTACAATCCCAGATCACACCTTCAGTGTGAGTGGTTTTGCTAGGGAGGCACCAGTGTTTACTTAAGCTGAGGATGGCCTTTTGTGGTGAGAGATTGGCAGACTCTCCAGAAGGCTTGGGATTTCAGAAGGGTTCACACCAGTCTAAGGACGCTGCATTGTTCTGTCTAGAGTGTTCAGCCCAAACACAAGAGTACACGTGTGTGTCTGTGCTTGGTGCCCAAGGAGGCCAGAAGGGGGTGTCAGATCTCCAGGAACTAGAGTTACAGATGGCTGTGAGCTGCTCTGCACTTGCTGGGACTAGATAGAACTCAGGTCTGCTGGAAAAGCAGCCAAGTGCTCTTAGCCACTCTGCAGCCCCCTGATGTCCCTTCAGGTGTAACAGGAAGGTGGACCATCAGCCCTGTAGTAGTCGGTACCATTTCGTGCTCCATACTGCTGGGCTCCACAAGGTGACTTCCATATACATGTAAGAGCCCAGCTTCAGCCTGAAATTCCTTTTTTGATGAACTGTTCCAGCAAATAAAAATGTTTCCTTTATTAGCTCCCAAACCAGAGGAGGATGTACTCACATCTAACTAACACTGAAAGGCTGATTCTCAAGGTTGGGACGTGGCTCAGGGGTAGACTACTTTCCTAGAATGTGCAAGGCTGAATTTCAATACTAACACCAGAAAGAAAAAGAAGAAAAGAGAAAGGAAAGAAAAAAAGACAATAACTTGTATGTGGTGTTTCATATTTGTAACCCTAGCACTGAAGAGGTGGAGGCAGAGTATCAGAAATTCAAGGTCACCATTGGCTACAGAGTGAGCTCAAGGCTAGCCTGAGCTACAAGAGGTCATGTTTCCAGAGCATTCTTGCCTTGTCCCGAAGACCAAGAAGCCCTTCGCTCCACTGCCCACATTGGAGGTGACGGAAAGCCAATTCAGAGTCCTGAGAGCTATTGAGCGTGATGAGGAGATTCACGGTCAAGTGACTGGGCCTGACGACTGGGGACTTCAGGGCAGGAGAGACCCAACGACCCAGAAGTGGTGGTGCAGACGTTTTACTCCGACTTGGGAGACTAGGAACCATAGCTTCAGGCTAGCCTGGGCTACATGAGACTCTGGTGGTGGACACCAGTACTCAGGAGACAGAAGCAGGTGAATGTCTTATGAGTTTGAGGACAGCCAGGGCTATAGAGTGAGTTCCAGGCCAACTAAGGCCATATAGATGCTGTTCCAAAAACAGAAGAAAAGAAGAGAGAACCAGAGCCAGGCTTCCTACACTTCCTGATAGTGGATATCAAAGTAGGACCAGAGGTCGGCATAGGCACATACACATGCAACCTGGCACTGGGGAGACTGACAGGAAGATCCCAAATTCAAGGCTAGCCTGGTCTACATACTAAAACCCTGTTTCAAAAGCAGAAGAGCTGTGTGCATAAAATGCAGGGAAGACAGTGCTACCAGTGGGGCCAACCATGTCTGCTGACACTGCTCCTGATGCAAGTAAAACATCTCTCCACGGGCACATGCTCCGTGTTGCATGGCTGCTGCCATAGGCACTAACAGGCGGAGGAGGGGAGGGCACACAGTTGTTCCATAGGTACTCAAATCTGCAAAGGTTCAAGGGAATTTAAGGCCAGCCTAAGCTGCATAAGACCCTGTCTCAAAAACAAAACAAAACAAAAGCAACCAAACAACAACAAAAAAGGGAAAATAGAAATAACCTCATCGTGGAGTTCCAAAAAATTACTAGGAAAGTCAAGTACAGTGGCACATAGCAGTAATCCAGCGACTGGGAGGGCTGAGGCAGGAGAATTATGAGTTTGAAACCAGCCTGGGCCACATAGGGAGATTCTACTTTAAACAAAATGTATCACTAGCCTTGTATGATGGCACAGTCCTTTAATCCTAGCACTAGGGAGGCAGGGAGATCTCTGAGTCCCAGGACAGCCTGGTCTACATAGTGAGTTCCAGGACAGCCAGGGCTACACAGAGAAACCCTGTCTCAAAACAAAACAAAATATATGTGTAATGAGCACACAGTAAACCCTCCGGAACTATGGTCTTGTGTATTGTATAAAGTTGGTCCAGGTTGTGAGATAAGTCATCCTTCAAGGACAGTAATGTCCACAAAGACATTGAGTGGCCCGTTCACTGACCAGAGCCTCTGCTTCCTGCCTCATTGGTACCTCTTTAAAGGCGAAGAGGCGCAAATGCAGGATCACTGGAGAAACAACCTTCAGCAGGGATGTGCACACATCCTCCCCTATGGATCCCATCCGAAGTATAGAATCTCTAGAACCAACCCCAGGGCCTGGGCAGTTTTTCCCATGGGGAGTGGAACAGGGCAGTCTGAGAGTGTGAGCTTGTCCCTGCTGCAATCTAGAGGCAGAGGCACATCCTGTTCTGCGGTTGCCATGGTATATCTGAAAACATCTGCCACAACACAAGGCTGGGGTGGCGCCTGGCAGCGCAGCTCTGGCCCAAGTAAGGGCTTGGGTGGGCTGGGCACCAGACTGAGCAAGGCCTGCATCTGGGCAAGGATTAGGGAAACTTCCCCGATCTCCCACGCACATATGCAGTTTAACACACACACACACACACACACACACACGCACACGCACACACATGCACACTCTTATCTGGGAGGCAAGACTATCTGAATATCTAGCCCGTGCAAGCTTCCTAAAGAATTCTCGGTTCTCTATTTTTGGTTTTGTTTTGGGATTTTTCTGTTTGCTTGCTTGCTGTTTTTCTTTAATGCCTCCTTTGAGTTTGGTTTGGTTTTGTGTTTTGAGAGGTCTCCTATAACTAAGCTGGCCTAGATCCTGCTATGTAGTTGAGGATGACCTTGAACTGATCCTCCTGCCTCCACCTCCCCAGTGCTAAGTTGCAGGTCCTGTGCCACCGTGCCTGGCCACCTTTGTTTTTGTTTATTGCTATTATTATTACTATTATTATTATGTGTATGAGTTCTGTGTGTATGTCTATGTGTACCTAGATGCCTTAAAGGCCAGAAGCCAGCATCAGATCTCCATGAACCTCCATGTGAGTGCTGGGCATCACACTCAGGGCTCCTGGAAGGGCAGCTTGTATCTGAACAGTTGAGCCATCTCTCCAGACCGCTGGATGCCTTTTCTGATTGTTTTGCTTTTGTTGTTGTTTGGTACAAAGCCTCATCCCATTAAAATGCAGACTGGCTCCAAGCCTGCAGTAATAATTATCCTGCCTCGGCCTCCCTAGATTTGACATACAGAGGCCACCACGCCTAGTCCTAATTTTCTGTGTTCTTCTTGGAAACCCTGAGAGGAGATTCTGAGTACCTAGCTTTCCCGACTTCCTCCTGGTCCAGCTCCCAGCCAGGCCCACAGACTTTCCCTAGCCCCATCCTTCTCCCCAGATGGAATTCACTGCCCTTGTTGTCATAACAGCTGCTGATGTTTTTCCTGAATAGCCCTTAAAATACAGGCTTGGTGACAGTCAATCACAGGGTGTAGAGGAGGAGCGAGCCTGAGCCAGGAGGACCACGATCCTTGGATGAACTTTATACACCTGTAGAGTAAACGGGATGTCTGCGGCACGGAGGGCTCTGCACAAACCTGTCAGACTAGGTGATTGGCTAAGTGACTTGATCCCTTGTGATGAGCTGGGGTCACGAGCACTCGTGACATGTTTTCTAAGAGAGAAACTGAGGTACCAAGGGTCAATATAACTGGCTATAGCTACATAAATATGCCAAGTGGATTTTATTTGGAGGTGAGGAGAAGACAGTACTGTGAGTTGAACCTGTTGTGATACAAGCAGCGGGCTACGTTCCTGGCACCCAGCCGCCTGCACGGCTAGCTTTATACCCAAAAATAATAACACACAAATTGTATTCTTTTCAACACTGCTTGGTCCATTAGTTTTAACCTCTTATTGGCTAGCTCTTACATATTGATCTAACCCATTTCTAATATTCTGTGTAGCACCATGAGCTGGCTTACCAGGAAAGATCTTAACCTGTGTCTGTCTCGAGTGGGAGAATCATGGCGACTGCCTGACTTGACTTCTTTCTCCCAGCATTCTGTCCTGTCTACTCCGCCTACCTAATTTTTTGTCCTTTCAGGGCCAAGCAGTTTTCAGGCTAGACCACTTTCTAAGACATGGTCTTACTAATTTTTCCAGCTAGCCTTGAAACTGCAATCATCCAGCCTTAGCCTCCCCATTAGGTTGGGATTACAGGCCTGGGCTACTGAGCTACATACGGTTCAGAATGCCCCTACTCCATCCCTTTGTTATTTTCCTAGGTACCAGAAGTCCTTCATGGCACCTTCAAGCGTCCTGAACCTCACCTGAGAAGCCATAGGTGAGTTGGGGTGGTAGCTATCCTCTTTTTACCAAATCCACGCCATCTGTTGGGCTCTGTGTCTCTCTGGGCTAGAGGATCTCATGCCTACACTGTGTATCCTCTAAGCCTGTGAAGTGTGCACTGGCTAGTTTCATGTCAACTTGACACAGAAGGAAAAAAGAGGGAACTGCCATTGAGAAAAATACCTCCATAAGATCCAGCTATAGAGCTGGGCGTTGGTGGCGCACGCCTTTAATCCCAGCACTCAGGAGGCAGAGGCAGGCGGATCTCTGTGAGTTCGAGACCAGCCTGGTCTACAAGAGCTAGTTCCAGGATAGGCTCCAAAGCCACAGAGAAACCCTGTCTCGAAAAACCAAAAAAAAAAAAAAAAAAAAATCCAGCTATAGGGCATTTTCTTAATTAGTGATTGATGGGCCTCCCTGGGCTGGGAGTCCTGAGTCCCATAAGAAAGCTGGACAGTGGTGGCTCATGCCTTTAATCCCAGCACTCAGGAGGCAGAGGCAGGTGGATCTCTGTGTGTTCAAGGCCAGCCTGGGCTATACAAGCTAATTCCAAGACATCCAGGGTTGTTACCAAAGAAAACCCTGTCTCAAAGAAACCCCCACAAAAAAAAAAGATAGAAAAAGAAAGAAAGGAATGAAAGAAAAGAAAGACAGACAGAAAGAGAAAGAAAGAGGGAGGGGGAAGAAGCAGGTTGAGTAAGCCAGTAAGCAGCACCCCTCTGTGGCCTCTGCATCAGCTCCTGCCTCCAGGTTCCTGTCCTGTTTGAGTTCCTGCCCTGACTTCTATCAGTGAGGAACTGTAATGTGGAAGTGTAGGCTAAATTCATCCCATCCTCCCTCTGATGCCCTCTTCTGGTGTGCACGTGTACATGCAGAGTGCTCAGACAAAATTCAAATTAGTTAATTAATTAAAAAAAAAGAAATACTTGTTGAGTGATGAAATGCAGAACACGCTAGAGAATCAATGCGGGAGCTGATCTTTCTTGGTCAGGAGGTTTAGACTTACCTGGTCCACACAGACCTTCCTCCATCATAAGGCCACAGCTCCTTCTGCTGCCACAGTGTCTGGTACTCTTTTGGTTTGTGTTTGGAGACAAGGACCCACTCTGTAGCCCAGGCTGACATGAAAATGGAAGAGATCCTCCTGCCTCTGCCTCCTGTGGAGAGGGGGGATTAAAGCTTGGGCACCATGTCTAGTTTGTCTTACAAGAGTCCTCCTGCCAGGTGCCGGTGCTACATTGTATCCTCAGAGGATCTGAGTGGATGGGAACTGGGGACATGGGACATGCCCCTAACCAGCTGCCTCTCTGTCCCTGACAGCACCTGCTGTCTCATCAAAGGCTATTCACCATTTCCCCAGCCTTCCTTGCGATGGCTGATTGCTAAAGGAAATGGGCACATGCCCCACCCTTCCTGCTGCCCACCATTCCTCTTCCTATAAAGCCCCTTTCTGCATTACCATGAGGAATCTCTATAGAACATCTATGGTGGACGGGCAGCCAATAAGGATAGCCTGGTGCCGGTGCAGCCCCTTACAATGACACAAACTTTCCACACACATCTAAATTCCACTCACAGAAGCCAGAAGGAACCCTGGTTTGCGAATAAGACAGTGAGATAAAAATGTGGGGGTTGTGTGGGGAAGAATGTTCTGGGTGGAGGAGGAAGCTGGTGTTCTGGTTTCCACAGACTCTAAGCAAACCAGTGGAACAGACAGAGAGCAGGATGGGAGATGGGAGGGGCCCAGCCTGTGCTGAGTGCTGCAGGTCATTATCAGGGAACTGGACCTGAGCATTAGGGCACTGGAGCATGGAGGGGCTCGAAACTCTGTGGGGTCAGCACGTTCCCCCAGGTCTGTGTGTCAAACTTCACAAAACGTGAACTCCAGTTCAGTTCCTCAGCCACGCATGCTCATCAGCTACACGTGTGTCTGCTGTAGAGGACAGCACACACATGGGACACTGGCACCAACACAAAGTGTCACAAATGCATTGTGCTAGAGACAGCACTCAAGGTTTGGCTGGAAGGTATTTTGGAGAGAGAAGGAAGTCAGTGCAGATGGGCTCCAGTGACCCAGTGAGATGGCTGGTGGCCGGGGCCTGGCCCTCAGTCAGTGCCCAACAAAAGACCACTGAATGGACAACTGATCACCTGTGTGTGAGAAAGATAGCAAGATGGAGACAAGAGGTGGCTGTGAGCTCACTTCCAGAGGCAAACTGGAGAGGTCATGTTGACTCGGGTGTCTGTCCTGCCTGGCCCCACAGCCTTTCAGTCCCAAAGAAACATATTAGCTCAGGCTTTTTATTAACATGATTCTTATCTGTGTTAGCCATGTGACTTGGTACCTTTTTATCAGCGAGGCAGTCACATCTTGCTTCCTCTGTGTCTGGATGATGAGTGCAGACTCAACCTCTCCTTTCCCCAGAATTCTCCTGTTCTGGTTTCCCTGCCTTCCTGCCTGGCTACTGGCCAATCAGTACTTTATTAAAACAATATAAAACCATTGTCCCACAGCAATCTCCCCCTTTTTTCACAACCAGAACTCTGAATGTAATGTCCTTTGTTCAGCTTTTTTTCCAGATCATTATCCATAACAATTTGTATCCAACACTCTAAACAAAGATAAGTATCCATATTTCATTTTATCAGAATGTAGGCATAGTTTTCCAGGCTACTTCCTGCTGATTGGGGACACTGATAATCTTATGGGGACCTAAAGAAGATTTAGAATTATGATCAAGTCCTAATTAGAGTATTCTGTGAGGCTTGATTATCTCAGCCAGCTGTCTTGAAACTGTTCTGGAACTGAGTTCATAGAACTCAGACATCTGGGCCATCTGCTCCTATTGGAGATTTCTCAGGGGGTCTTCTGTGATCAAACCTGAGTTTTCTTAACCCAGAATGAATCCAAAGCCTCTCATTTCCTGTGGAAACAAAAGCAGAACCTCTTCTCCAAAGTAACGTATCTTTTGACTTAAATTTTGAAGTCAAGGCATTTTCAAAATATAAATGTTTGGTTAATCCAGCAGCATTTGTAATCAAGTGTCCTTTAGCAGCTTTTGCTCCTTCCTCAGCATTCAAACAATTCAAAGACAACATAATAACATACAGTATCCACACTCTCTGTATTTTCTAACTTTATGTGGCCTTATTTTAATTTCTATTTCTTTTATTTTTATTTTTAATTTTTGTTTTTTTTTTGAGACAGGGTCTTTGAATTCACAGAGATCTGTCTGCCTCTTCCTCCCAAGTTGTAGGATTAAAGGTGTGTGTTGCCACACCCAACTTCTTTTTTCTTTTTTTTTTTAAAGGGCTTTATCCTTTTTCTTTTCTATCCCAAGCCTACATATATTTTTAAATACATTATTTTTTTTTTTCGAGACAGGGTTTCTCTGTAGCTTTGGAGCCTGTCCTGGAACTCCCTTTATAGACCAGGCTGGCCTCAAACTCACAGAGATCCGCCTGCCTCTGCCTCCCGAGTGCTGGGATTAAAGGCGTGCGCCACCACCGCCCGGCTTTTAAATACATTATAAACCATTTAGAGTTTTTTTTATTTGAATCTATCTTTACTATGTATCTCTCTTTTTCTGAACACATGATTCTTTAATTTGCTAAGCCATATTGGCTTAAAGCCATGATTTTGATGGCTGGATCCACCTCATTCCTTAGCTTTCTGAGAGTCTAGATTCATGGCGTAGATACTGGCTGGAGCCATGTTTATTATCAGAACTCTATGGAATTTCAAGGTCCCCGCCACCACCAAGAAGCATATTGTTGGTTATTCATAAACACCATTTAAGTGTTTTGTGGTGGGGCCTCTTAAAAGATCTGCAAGGTTTTTGCAACTAAAGCTGAGTCAGGAAACCTCTCTTAAGTGAGATGCACTTGCCTCTAGCAAACAGAGTCCACCCAAGAAAATGCTGCTACCAAGAAGCTGTGCTTAACTCTGTTCTTGTGTGTCTAGAATTACTTCCCAAACTCTTTCAGGTTTTAAGTGGATTTAGTTGTCCATGTTGGCACCATTTATTACCAGAGGTTTCTGTCCTATCCTGTCCCAAAGAGACACACAGAGGACTACATTAATTATAAACTGGTTGACCTAGTGGCTCAGGCTTCTTATTAACTCTTATAACGTACATTACCCCATAATTCCTGTCTGTGTTAGCCACATGGCTTGGTACCTTTTATCAGCAAGGCATTCTCATCTTGCTTCTTCTGTGTCTGGGTGACGACTGCAGACTCAGCCTTTTCTCTTCCCAGAATTCTCCTGTTCTGGTTGCCCTGCCTATACTTCCTGCCTGGCTTCTGGCCAATCAGTGCTTTATTATAACAATAGAAGACCATTGTCCCACAGCACTTGTTGGAGGAAGTGTGTCACTGTGGAGGTGGGCTTTGAGGTCTCTTTTCTCCTGCTTCATTCCCTGTGACTGTAATTGACTTTTTGCTGCCTTCTGTCAAGATGTAACCAAGCATCACGTCTGCCTCCAGGCTGCCATGCTCCCCAGTCATGATAATAATGGACTTAACTTCCGAAACTGTAAGCCATCACCTCAATTAAATATTTTCTTTGTAAGAGTTGTCATGGTCATGGTGTCTTTTCAAGCAATAAAAACAAAACAAAACAAAACAAAAAAACCTAAGACAGTGACCTTACTTGACTTTAAACCACTGCTCTGGGGTCTTTGTGAGCATTGCATTCGTTCTCTCAATGAGCCAGTCACCTCTTACGATTCTAACACCTCACAGCCCTCTCATGTCAAGGGACAGAGTTCAGTGTCATTTCAGGCTGAGGCAAAGCCATCTTTAAACCCATGGTAGGCTAACTCATTCAGGCAAGTAATAGAAGAAAGGGAACAGGAACAGAGAGAAGGGACTAGAGGGAAGGGACAGGAGGACAGTACTTAAGTGTCAGAGCCCAGGGCAGTGCACAGGTAGGACCCCGTATCCAGACCTGAGACTCCAAGATACTAGAAAGAGAAGATTCTGATAAAGGGAAAAAAGTCTACACTTTTTTCTTCTTTGAGATGAAAAAATATTTGTTGACAGGTTAGCTGGCAGTATTGGTGTGTGTGTGTGTGTGTGTGTGTGTATGTACTACAGCTGAGTAAAACAGTATTTGTTATGTGTTTAAAACATGTTCCAGGGCTGGAGAGATGGCTCAGTGGTTAAGAGCATTGCCTGCTCTTCCAAAGGTCCTGAGTTCAATTCCCGGCAACCACATGGTGGCTCACAACCATCTGTAAAGAGGTCTGGTGCCCTCTTCCGGCCTGCAGGCATACACACAGACAGAATATTGTATACATAATAAATAAATAAAATAAATATTAAAAAAAACATGTTTCAGTCTCATAGTTGACTCTCTTAACGTCAGCTGTGAGATGCAGAGATGAAGACACTGATATTTAGAGTGCCTCAGTTTCCCCACAGACACAGCACCTTCTTCCAGGACAAAGGGCCAGCTACCCTGAGTACTGAACCCTTCGGTGGGCTCTGACCCAGACTGTCTTCCACACTTCTCCTTTCTCTATAAACAAGCCACAACACAATTAAAAAAAATTTATATATTTTTATTGATATTTATTGAGCTCTGCATTTTTCTCTGCTCCCCTCCTTCCTCTCCCATCCCCCTTCAGCCTTTCCCCAAGGTCCCCATGCTCCCAGTTTACTCAGGAGAGCTTGTCTGTGTACTTTCTACTTCCCATGTAGATTAGATCTATGTAAATCTCTCTTATTGTCCTCATTGTTGTCTAAGTTCTCTGGGGTTGTGGTTTGTAGCTGGCTTTCTTTGCTTTATGTTTAAAAACCACCTATGAGTGAGTACATGTGATAATTGTCTTTCTGTGTCTGGGTTACCTCACTCAAAATAATGTTTTCTAGCACCATCCATTTTCCTGCAAAATTCAAGCTGTCTTTTTTTCTGCTGTGTAGTACTCCATTATGTAAATGTACCACATTTTCCTTATCCATTCTTCAGTAGAGGGGCATTTAGGTTGTTTCCAGGTTCTGGCTATGACAAACAAAGCTGCTATGAACATAGTTGAGCACATGTCCTTGTGGCATGATTGAGCATCTTTGAATATATACCCAAAAGTGGTATTACTGGGTCTTGAGGAAGGTTGTTTCCTAATTTTCTGAGAAATCACCATACTGACATCTAAAGGGGGTTGTACCAGCCTGCATTCCCACCAGCAATGCAGAAGTGTTCCCTTTTCCCCACAACTTCTCCAGCATAAATTGTCATCAATGTTTTTGATCTTGGCCATTCTTACAGGTGTAAGATGGAATCTCAGAGTTGTTTTGATTTGCATTTCTCTGACGAAGGATGTTGAACATTATCTTTCAGCCATTTGAGATTCCCTCTGTTGAGAGTTCTCTGTTTAGGTCTGTACTCCATTTTTTTTATTGGATTACATGTTCTTTTGGTGTCCAATTTCTTGAGTTCTTTGTATATTTTTGGAGATCAGACCTCTGTCTGATGTGGGTTTAGTGAAGATCGTTTCCCATTCTGTAAGCTGTCATTTTGTCTTGCTGACCATGTCCTTTGCTTTACAGAAGCTTTTCAGTTTCAGGAGGTCCCATTTATTAATTGTTTCTCTCAGTGTCTGTGCTGCTGGGGTTATACTTACAAAGTGATCTCCTGTGCCAATGCATTCAAGTGTACTTCCCACTTTCTCTTCTATGAGGTTCAGTATGGCTGGCTTTATGTTGAGGTCTTTGATCCATTTGGACTTGAGTTTTGTGCATGGTGATAGATATGGGTCTATTTTCATTCTTCTACAGCTATGCCAGCACCACTTGTTAAATATGCTTTCTTTTTTCCATTTGATATTTTTTGCTTCCTTGTCAAAACACGACACAATCTTAAAGAAGTACCCCAAATTACCAAGTGAGGATAAGTTATTGAGAATGAGGAAGGACTTGGGAAACTGTGGGTATTCGCGAATTTACAGCAGTTGTATTTTCCTGGCTCCTTCCCTTCGACAGCACAGTGACATAATTGTAGCAGTCACTTTTAATGCTCTTAATGTGCCCTACACTTGGCTTAGAATTTAAAAGCTATCTCATCAAATGAGAGGCAGGCCCTGTTTTCGTCAAAGACAGGAAATGGACCCACAGAGGTGAAATGGCTTTCCCAAGACATGTCATTGCCAGAAACATGCATTCTGGCACCACAGCTGGGCTCGTCCACAGCTGCCTCCATGGGGGCTACAGCCATAGCAGAAAACCATGCCCTTTGTCTCTGTTGCATTTAGCTTGCTGACTGACGGGGTGGGCTGGGCTAGGTCACGGCTGACTCTCACGTGATGAAGCTGGTTAGGTTGCAGCAGTTTTTCCTGGAAGAAACCTGTGTTTGTAGCCACAAAGGCTTTCTGAGGCCTGGTTGCCTGAGGGAATATAGAACCAGATGGGGCTGGAGATTTCTTCCAGAAAGAGCTCATTTTCTTTGCAGTCCCTGGATAATTAATGTGTTAGGGGTCAAGAATACGGCTGGTGTCTCCCACTGGCCTGGGGGGAAGGATGGGAACAGACGATGACCGTCTGCCAGTAACCCAGGGTCAAGGAGGACCCCTGGCCTTTCCCAGCCCTGGATGCTCAGGGTTTTCGTGGCTGTGGGTGACAGAGAGAATTAGAGAACTGGATTAAAGACCATCCTTAGAACCAGATGGCCAGTCAGCTGCTCAGGGGCAAACCGGCAGGTGGCTGCTGAGCCTCCAGTTAGAAAAGACAGCCAGGTTCAGAAATGGGAGGCCACTCAGAAGCCAGCTTTGGGGGTGGGAAGCTGAGGAGAAAGCAGTGTGGGAAGACGGGCTCCCCATCCTCAGTCTCTCCTTTGGGCCTGCTCTGGGACTCCCCATCTTCAGTCTCTCCTTTGTACCTGCCCTGGGGCTCCCCATCTTCAGTCTCTCCTTTGGGCCCACTCTGGGGCTCCCCAACGCTCAGAATCTACTCACTATACAACACACACCCATATGAGGAAATCACCATTGCCCCAAGCATAGAGACAGCACCGTTCTTTTCCTCTTGAGATCTCCATGCTGAATAATCTTATTCTGTTATGTGGAGTGTTAGCTTAGCTAGGGATGTAAGATAGATTCACGGTGGCCTCTGTTGTGCTGGCTAGTTTTAGGTCAACTTGGAAAAAGCTAGGGTCATTAGAGAAGAGGGAGTGTCAGCCTCCGTAAAATCAGGCTTCAGGGGAGCCTGCAGGGCATTTTCTTATTTGGTAATGATGGGGGAAGGGCGCAGCTCATAGTGGGCGGGGCCATCCCTGGGCTGCTGGTCCTGGGTTCTATAAGAAAGCAGGCTGAGCAAGCCATGGGGAACAAGGCAGTAAGCAGCTCCCTCCACTGCCTCTGCATCAGCTTCTGCCTCCAGGTTCCTGCCCTGCTTGAGTTCCTGTCCTGGATTCTTTGCCCGATGAACAGTGATGTGGAAGCATAAGCCAGATAAACCCCTTCCTCGCCAGCTTGCTTTTCAGCATGGTGGTTTTATTGCAGCAATAGTGACCCTGCCTAAGACACCTCCTAATTCTTCCTTTTGTAAATAAAGCCACCGTGAGCATCATATTGCCTAAAACAGTATGAACTTCTGCCATCTCATCTCTGTTCTTTTTCTGTTCTCTCCTTTCTTTCCTTTTTCTTTTTTGTGTGTTTGTTTTGTTTTTGAGACAGGGTTTCTGGTAGCCCAGGCTAGCCTTGAACTCCCTATGCAGCCAAGGCTGACCTAGAGGTTCTAATCTTCTTGCCTCTACTTCCTGAGTGCTAAGATGGCAGGGATTCACCGCCATGCCTGGTTTCTGTGGTACTGGGAATCAAACCCAAGGCTTCATGTGTGCTGAATAGGTTGAGCCACATCCCACCCCACCTGTTACCTTTTCTAGACTATATAGTCTCAGAAACGTCAGCCTACTTTTAAAAGCTCTGACCTCAATGGGCCATGCCTGCCAACATTCACTTCTGTGATGTAATGAATGTTGTGTCTCCCAGAAGTCCACAAGTTAAAGTCCCAGCCCAGTGTGATAGACTTAGATGGGACTTCTGCAAAGTAGTTTGGACAGCGTCCTAATGATTAAGGCCCTGTGATAGGATTACTGTCCCCGTAAGAAAATGGAGAGACCCGTGTGAGGATTCCGTGGGAAGGTGAAGCTGTAAGGCAGGGGCATGCCCTCAGCAAGAACTGACTCTGGTGGCGTCTGGTCTCAGTGTTCAAGCCACCCTCCCATGGTGTCCCATTAGCAGCTCCAGCTAAGACACAGTTGACTTGAATCTGGTCTGAGTGCAGGCCAGAACTGGAAGAACGACAATGCTGACCTTAGGTCAGGTCATTATGCCCATCTTCCTCGGTCTCCTGCATCTCTCAGTCAGCCTGGGTGAGCTAGCCATGTGGGAGAAGTCATGGACTCCACCAAGCCTTCAGCTGTCCATAGCCCCAACTCTCAGCTGATAACTTCAAGAAAGACCTTACCAGAGCCAAACCCATGTAGTAGATACTTTGGATTCCCAGCCACAGAAATGGAACATCAGCATGCGATTTTCTGCCTAGATGGTTCCGGCAATGCCTTTTACAACAACAGATAATGGATCAACGACTGAAGTGCCTTGAAGATTTGTGGCCCAGCATTCCATTGTCTTCCCCCTTGAGTCACCAGATTGCTGCTTCCTGTTTTGTCACGGGACCTTGCATAGCTTTCTGATATGAGTTCCTGTGTCACAGGGTGTGCTTAGACACCACAGCTACAGCCAGGAAGGAGTTCCTGTGTCACAGGGTGTATTTGGACGTCACATCTGCAGCCAGGAAGGAGTCCCTGTGTCACGGGGTATGTTTGAATGCCACAGCTACAGCCACTTGCCCTTTCTGCTCTGCTCCCTCTCAGAGATTGGGGTTTGATTTGTGGCTATCAGCGTGTCCACAATAAGATGTTCACAGCTTGTTACCCGTGCCCAGCTAAACCATCTAATAGACCATGCTGGGCAGCAAGCAAGCCCAGCCTGTTATAAGTTAATTCTGCTGTTCTCTGTGTTCTCCAGAGCAGAGTAAGCAAAAACATCTGGCTTCCTCAGCGGCCACACCACTGGAATAAGCATGACAGGAAATAGCCTTCCACTTCTTCGTCTATCTTATCTGAAGACTGTTCCACGTGATGAACAGACCCAGGGCATTCGGAGATACAACAGGGCCTCCTATTTCATCAGTATGCTCTGATTCAAGATGTCCTTCTCTATATGTGTTGCTGTTATTGGTTAATGAATAAAGCTGTTTTGACTTATGGCAGGGCAGAATATAGCTAGGCTGGAAGAGATACTGAGAGAATAGGTGGAGTCAGGAAGACACCATGTAGCTGCTAAAGGAGAAAGACCTAACGGAATCTTACCGGTAGGCCATAGCCTCGTAATACACAGATTAATAGAAACAGGTTAATTCAAGATGTAAGAGCTAGCTAGAAATATGCCGTAGTCATCGGGCAAACAATGTTGTAGTTAGTATAGTTTCTGTATGATTATTCAGGTCTGGGAAGGCAGGAAAGAAACAGCAGTCTCTGCCTCCGATGCTCCATGAATCTCAGACACTGGAAGAGTGCAAATCACATTGGTGTCTAACTTCTTTACAGAAGCAGCAGGTGGAGCAAAACACCCACAGGTGCTGCAGTTGGAACCGGATTCAAATTCCAGCCATACTGCCTACAAGATGTGTGTCCCGGGGTAGGTATTTGGACTTCTTTGAGCCTCCTCTTCTAAAAGGAAACAGTAATTGTGATTTTTGTCTGTTTAAGATATATACATATATTTTTCAAGACAGGGTCTCTCTGTGGAATCTTGGCTGGCCTTGAGCTCACAGAGATCTGTCTCCTGAGTACTGGGATTAAAGGCGTGTTCCACCACTGCCTGTGTTTGTTTAAGATATCTTAGGTAAGATGTGTACATTAGTGCCCAGCCTAGAGTGATGTTAACACTTGCCCAGTTACCACACAATTCTTTATTACTAGACAATCCAATGGTAACTTGGTGAGGCTATGCCACAAACTAAGACAGACTCAATCTTTGATTCCAGCTGTGCGGTATGAATCAAATGCCTTCACCACTCGGCCTTAGTTTCTTGATCTGTAGAATAGGCCCACTGTAAGGTACTTTGTTGGATCATTATGCAGATAAAGGAAGCAGTGGATGCAGGTAGGTGCTGAGCACGCAGGAGGCCCACAGTGCAGACAACTATTTCTTTGTTGGGAGAGTATTCAGGGATCATTGGCACCCAGTGTGGTGCTTCAGCCTTGGCAAAGGTCTTCCACGTGGCTTTGTGAGGTCTGAGTGTTGACTTCTAACAAGCCAGGCTGCCATCCCCGTGGGTACGGGGACCTTCAACAGCTCATTGTCATTGTCATCTGACTGCAGAGCAGGAATCTCCCCTGGTGGGAGGAAGATTATCTGGGAACTTCTAGAAGGGACGAGGCTGTGACTGTTAGAGAAGCGTCTAGAACTCCACCTCAGCACTGACATGGTGAAATAAAACTAATGGTTGAAGAAGTCTCCTGCAGGCTCAGGTCCCTCGTGTGCACGACAGTGTTCCTGGTGGGCACCAACAACTGGGACTTGTTTCAGTTTCTTTCTCTTTTTAAAGGATTTCATGTATTTATGTATGGTCTCACTATATAGCCTTGGATGGTCTGGAACTTGCTATGTAGACCAGGCTGCCCTCAGACTCAGAGTTTCTCCTGTAGGTGCTCAAAGAGACCAGAGGCTTTAGATCTCCTGGGACAATGGTCACAGTTGTGAGCCACTTGTCATGGCTTCTGGTAAGCGATTTCACCCCTTCTGGAAGAGCAGACCACTCTCCTAACTGCTGAACCATCTCTCCAGCCCCTTATGATTTTATATGACTTTATTTTACTTTTCATTGTGTGCTGCATGTGTGCATGTGTGAGCGTGCTCCTGGATGTGGGTGTCTGCGGCCGTCAGAGTCTTCAGATCATCCTGCACCTAGGATCCCCTGCACCAAATCTCTATGGATACCTGAAATCTACCAGACAGCCCTGAGAGCCCCATGCAGGAAGTGGGATTACTTCCCCATTTACAGATGAGGACGGTGTGGCACCAGTAGGTAAGATGGATCACTGGAGAGTGAACGGCTGTGAGGATTTATGCCCATGCATGCAGGCTGAACTCTCAGCCAGAGCTGTCGACTTTTACTTCTGCGGTATTCTATGATGACAGCTGTATAGAACGCTGGCTGCAGGGTCTGCAGCATGGGGCATGCTCGGGAAGGGAGCTTGCAGGATATTCCTGCTATTTGCATAGGTTTCACTCAAAGGTAGTACTTTGTCATTCGTGGAACAAGCTCTTAGAAAGGTCAACATCCATCCTTTAATCCCAGCACTCGGGAGGCAGAGGCAGAGGCAGAGGCAGAGGCAGAGAGGCAGAGAGGCAGAGAGGCAGAGGCAGAGAGGCAGAGAGGCAGAGAGGCAGAGGCAGAGGCAGGCAGATCACTGTGATTTCAGGGCCAGCCTGGTCTACCAGAGCTAGTTCCAGGACAGACTCCAAAACTACAGAGAAATCCTGTCTTGAAAAACAAAAAACAAAACAGAAAAAAAGAATGTATGACCGTTCTTGTAATCTACTATAATGTCCCCAGCAGAAGTATTGGGAAGAACAAATGAAAAATTACAGGATTTGAAAGAGAAATAAAAATAATAGCTAAAGGGGCTGGAGAAATGGCTCAGAGGTTAAAAGCATTGCCTGCTCTTCCAAAGGTCCTGAGTTCAATTCCCAGCAACCACATGGTGGCTCACAACCATCTGTAATGGGGTCTGGTGCCCTCTTCTGGCCTGCAGGCATACACACAGACAGAATATTGTATACATAACAAATAAATAAATATTTTAAAAAAATAATAGCTAAAGCCAGGCGGTGATGGCACAAGCCTTTAAAACCCGCACTTAGAAGGCAGAGACAGGCAGATCTCTGTGAGTTCAGGGCCAGCCTGGTCTACAAATACAAAGCAAGTTCCAGTACAGCCAAGACTACACAGAGAAATTCAGTCTTGAAAAACAAAACAAACAAACAAAATCAATAGCCAGAATTGGGGGTGCTGCTCAATGACAGAACATTTGCCTAGCTCACATAAAACCCTGGGTTTGATCCTCTACAACACGAACTATGCATATACACTTCAGAATAAAATAGCAAATATTCTGACTCATAGCAGAGTCTCAAACTTGCTACATGATGATGTGGGATGCCCCTCTGTATGCTGTGAATATGGTAGGGCTTTTTGTTTTGTTGTTGTTTGTTTATTGAAACAGGGTTTCTCTGTGTAGATTTTTTTTATTAACTCTGTCCTGGAACTCACTCTGTAGACCAGGCTGGCCTTGAAATCACAGTACTGGGATTAAAGGCATGTGCCACCACTGCCTGGCTTTGTCAATATGTTTTATTATGGAAATAAAATGAAATTTATGCCCTGGCAATGCTGAAGCATGCATGGGAAGCCCATATAAGGCAGTCCTGTTGAATTGTCCCTATTGGATTTCATGATCTAAGTTGATGAGGATGACTGACCAGGTCTCTTCTTCAAGAGGGCACCAGATCTCAGATGGTTGTGAGTTACCATGTGGTTGCTGGAAATTCAACTCAGGACCTTTGGAAGAGTAGGCAGTGCTCTTAATGAATGAACCATCTCTCCAACCCATCTCACCAGGCTGGAGAGTATGTTTTATTGTCATTGACTAATAAGGAAGCTGCTTTGGTGTATGGCAGGGCAGAATATAGGTAGGTGGGAAAGTCAAGCTGAATACAGGGAGAAAGAAGGTGGAGTTAGGGAAAATGCCAGCAGCTGCTGGGGAAGAAAGATGTGAGGTAATAAGCCATGAGCCTTGTGGTAAAATATAGAATAATAGAAATGGGTTAATTTAAGTTGTAAAAGCTACTTAATAATAAGCCTGACATAATAGGCCAAACAGTTTGTATTTAATAATAAGCCACAAAGTGGTTATTTGGGAATTGACAGTTGGGAGAGAAACCTCCAGTTACAAATGGCACCCAACATGGGGTGCCAGATGATGCGAGAACCCACAAAAGTTTAATAACCAAATTGTTAAGGGGTGCAGTGAAAAGACAAACTCACAGATACAGAACAAATCAGATGCTGCCACTGATCCAGCTTTCTCTGTCCAGCCATTCTGCCCAGGGGTAAAGAGTGCCAACCACAAGCTGTCTCTCTGCCATCTGCTCCACTCTGACCATCCAAGAGAGTGCGAGAGCAAGAGAGAGCATGCCACCCTCTCCCTCTGCTTTTAAACTGTGTTGTATGCAGACAAGACCATGCTCTATGGCTTGCTGTCCCCAAAGTCATTGACTGAATGGATCGAAATCCCACAGTGTGTCCAGAATCACATAGACAATTTGTGGGAGAGCTGGAACTTTGAGGCCAGAGCAGCCTGCTTGACTCCACCAAGCCACATCCATGACTAGCCCTTCTGCAGCTTCCCAGCCCTTGTAGTCCATTTCTAGCATGAGTAGGAGTCAGGAGAACCTCTGTCTGGGTTGCAAGGCCAGGGATTTCCTAATGCACGAGACAAGCCTGGCGTGTGTGAGAGAAGCCAGCCCGCTGGTTTTTGTTGATTTGCTTTGTCGTTTATAATGGGGAGTTGGGCTCAGTGGAGCCTGGCATAGGTGGAAACTAGAGATCATTGTGTGAATGAAAGATATGACTACTTCCTTAAGGGAATTTGTGTGCACTTGTAGACAGGACGAGAAAGCAGGTCACCCCTTCCTGCTACTAACACTGTTGGTGACAAGAAAATCCATGATTCCAAGTGTGTATACTCCCACAGCGACTTTCTTTGGGAAAGCCATTTTCTCACCTTTTGCAAAGCGAAGTGACACTTCACTTGAATAGGAAACAGATTATCTCACATCTGAATCTTTGGTGCGTGTGGCTAGAAGCAAGCCCTGACAGAACAGGGAGCTTTCCAAACCACATTTCCGGAGGGCCTAGAACCATTATGATCACCTTGTTGTTCAGTGACCCCAGCTGCTGTTCCCACTGCCATCCATGGTGAGCTTGGTCATTGGATTCTTTCCTTTTATTTGTGCTGAAAAGTTTTCACAAAAATAACAGTATAGTAACAACTCAGCAACTGGGCCCTGGGGAGTGGAAGAATTTGGGCTCTAATATCAGAAATACAAGTTTTTTGAGATAAGATCTCCTTGTGTAGCTCATCCTGGTCCTGAAATTGTCATACTCATGTTTTGTTTTTGTTTTTTAAGACAAGTTTTCTCTGTGTAGTCCTGGCTGTCCTGGAATTTTCTCTGTAGACCAGGCTGACCTAGAACTCAGAGATCTGCCTACCTCTGCCTCCCAAGAGCTGGAGTTAAGGGTATGAGCCACTACTGTCCAGCTTCACATTTTAAACCAGCCTTACTACATAACCCTAGTTGACTTGGTCCTCTAGATGTAGTCCAGGTTAGCCTTGAACTCATAGAGATCTACCTGTGTTGCAGGGTAGTTGATCACCTGATGAACCCTGAGGTTATGCTATTTACTAGGAAAATCTGTTTCTAGTTGTTGTGTGGCTCAGCCCTAGCACACACCTTTAATACAAGAGCTTTCTGCTTGAATATTGTAAAAAGGATTAAATAAAGTCAGCTATAGGTCAAGAAGTGGACCTAGCAACCAGGAAAAAAAAAACAGTAGAGAATGAGAGGGAGTCAGGAGGATGGAGAGAGACACACACAGGAAGTAGGAGGGAGGGACATTCAGCTTGAGTTTTGTTTGAGACAGTGTAGGAGCTTTCTTTCTGGGCTGTCCACTGAGGAGGAAGGTCGGCTCGGTGCTTTCTCTGCCTCTCTGAGCTAGCTGGTTTTCACCACAGCATCTGGCTCCAGGTCTTTATTGGTAAAATCAAATGATTGAGATTTTGTTTTTAAAAAAAAAAACAACAACCCTGTGTCTTCTTCCCAAGTGCTAGGGTTCAAGTCATGTACCACCATGCCTGGCAACACTTCCTTTTTTAATGAATTCTTTAATATTACTTGTATGTAAGTATAGGCTCATCCATGCCACAGAGCATTGGTAGACCTCGGTTCTCTCTTGCCAACTTGGAGATCTGGGGATAGAACTCGGGCCCTCAGGCCTGTGTGCAAACACCTCTGTTCGCTGAGGCATCCTGTCAGTTCTGCTGTGTGACCCTCTGTTGCACAAAATAGAGCAACTATGTGTTCTCAAGTCCTGTCCACGCTGGAAGCCTCTGTTTTCTGGTCTGTAGAGTAGGCATAGCAGACCCCCACGCTTAAGCACAGTTGGTGCTTTTTTTCTTCAAAGTTCCTTATCCAGTAAGACCCAGTAAGGTTCCATACATCCGAATGGCCAGGGTTTCTCAATGTTTGGGGCCGAACACTTCTTTGTGGGACAGTCCTCCACACTGTAGACTGTTTAATAGCATTCCTGGCTCTGTGCTCTAGAATCCAGGTCCACTCCTCTGCCCGCTGCAACCAAAATGTCTCTAAATATCACAGGCTGTCGTCACTTGGGGGAAGGAGGGAGCAAGGCACCTGCAGTTGAGAGCCACCGCTCCAAACCTTTGCTGTCAAATGGCGACACTGGGCTTAGGGACCGTGCCTTTATGGAATTCTTTTCCCGTATGGTAGCCAACCACTCACACTTGCAGGAAAATGAGAAAATACAGAAAAGGAAGTGGGCACAGGAAGTTTACCCATCATCATGGTTGATCTTGTGTGTCTACTTGACCACACAATTGATGTCCAGGTAGCTGATTAAATATGATTTCTGGGTGTGTGAGGGGGGTTTCCAGAGGCAGTGGGTTTAGGCTGCCCTGAAACCTATGAGCCACCTGCCTCTGTCTGCCTCCCTAGTGTTGGGTGAAAAGTGTGTGCCACCAGCCAAAGATAAGCATTTAAATGGTGGATGGAGGTGAGTGGGTGATCTGCCCACGCAGATGCACGTATCCAGCCCACAAAGAACATGAACCAAAAAGCTGAGGGGGGTTGGAGTTCTCCATTTCCCTGGGTTTTGTTTGTTTGTGAGATAAGGTCTCACATAGCCCAGGCTGACCTCATTGCGTAGCAAAGATGTTCCTTGGGTCTTTACCTCCCTTGTAGTGGGATCTTAGGCCTGGGCCACCATGCTTGGTTTCCTTCTGCTTCTTTGGGCTACAACTTCAATCTTCTGTGCCCTTGATGCTTCTGGTTCTCGGGCCTTCTCACTTGAACATGAATCTGCTCCACTGGCTGTCTGGTTCTCAGCAGTCTGAGAAGTTAGCTTCCCTGAGTCTCCAAGGAGGGTGGCAGAGTGTGGGGCTGTTCAGGTACCAAGCTCAGGTGAGAGAAACTTCATAAAAATATCTATCCTGCCAGGCAGTGGTGGCACATGCCTTTGATCCCAGCACTCTGGAGGCAGAGGCAGGCGGATCTCTGTGAGTTCAAGGCCAGCCTGGTCTACAGAGTGAGTTCCAGGACAGGCTCCAAAGCTACAGAGAAACCCTATCTCAGAAAAACCAAAAACAAACAAAAAGCCAAAAAAAAATCTATTCTATCTACCTATCTGTCTGTCTGTCTGTCATTTTCCTGTCTGTCTAGCTCATTGATCCCCTCTCCTCATGGAACACTAGCTAATATGCCCAAAGTAAAATAATTCCAATTACTTTGTGTTTTATAAAAGCTAGACTCCTTCTTTCCTGACCCCCTTTTTATCTAGCACATCTGGAAGATCTTTGTACATCATTAAATAACAAATACTCTTCTACAAACTTATTTTCTGTTTCCTGCTTGCGATAACTTCCATAGCTTCCGGTAGCCTGGGACTACTCTCCCTCACAGACAGCAGCCTGAGACTACACTCCATGTTCTACCGAGTCACAGCCCTTTCCAGGAGTCATGGACACTTCAAAGCCAGAGACATTGACTTCTTGCGGGGCTGAGCAGAGGCTGGGTCCTGGGAGTTGTTTTTTACCTCGGGGGTGAGGTGCAGGCTGCCCCCAGCACCCAGCCACACCCTGTACCTCTGGTGACATCTCCAGGGAGAGCACTGAGATGTATTTGCCTGTCTCCCCTTGATGCTCGGCCAAGGTGGCTCATGGGGAAAAGGAGTTCCATGTATGTCCACACACATTCATGCTTGATCCTCACTGTTCATGGGCGCCACATTTGTGGATTCACATGCTAAGATTCATGTGCTGAGAGCCTGGACCCCAGCACAGTTGTGCAGGGACTCAGTATAACTTTAAAAGGCAGGGGAGATCTTAAGGCAGGTAGGTGGGGGGAGGGGGGCATTGCCTATAGAGGAGTTAATACTGGTCTCTCCGAGTGAATTAGTTCGTGTGAGTGTAAGAGGGCCAGTCTTACCTGTGTGGTGAGGGCCAGCCCAGGCTGTGTGAGATCTTGTCTCAAAAATAAAACAAAACAGGCTTCAGAAATAGCTCAGTGGTTTAGAGCAGGGTCTGGCCTTCCAGAGGACCTGAGTTCAGTTCCCAGGACCTACATCGGGTGGCTCAGAGGGCACCTGCACACATGTGCACATACTCACACACATACATGTAATTTAAAAAATAAAAATGACTTAATTTCAGCACTCAGGAGGCAGAGCCAGGCAGATCTCTGAGTTCGAGGCCAGCCTGGTCTACAAGAGCAAGTTCCAGGACAGGCTCCAAAGCTACAGAGAAACCCTGTCTCAAACCCCGCCTCCCCCAAAGAATATATTTTTAAAAACAGGCTAGAGAGATGGTTTAGCGGTTAAGAGCACTGGTTGTTCTTCCAGAGGACCCAGTTTCAATTCCCAGTACCCATACGGTAGTTCAAAACCATCTGTAACTACAGTTCCAGGAGCTCTGATACCCTCAGGTCCCTACAAATACTGGGCATACAAGTGGTACACAGACACACATGTTTCTTGAGACAGGGTTTCCTGTAGCCCAGGTTGGCCTCAAAATCATTATGCGGTAAAGGCTGACCTTGAACTCCTGATCCTCCTGTTTTACCTCCTAAGTGCTGAGATTGCAGGCTTGAGCCACCATGCATATCTTAGTTATTTCCAGAACAGGCTCTTGAGAGGATGTAGCCCTAGTGGTCTAGAGCGCCCACGTAGATCAGGCTGGTCTTAAAATTTCAGTGATCCTCCAGCATCTGCCTCTCATATGTTGGCATTATGTGTGTGTCAACAGGCATAGCTCCAATCCGAAGCCAACCTTGGATGTCTTCCTCATTCTCCATCTTTTTCGTTGTTGTTTTGAGACAGGGTCTTTCTATATAGCTTTGGATTTTCTGGAACTCACTATGTAGACCAGGTTGACCTCAAATTCACAGAGATCCACCTGTCTCTGCCTCCCTAGTGTGCTGGGATTAAAGATGTGTGCCACCATACCCAGTTTTTATTTATTTATTTAGAGACAAGGTTTCTCACTGAGGACTGTTTTATCCCTGATTTCATAAATGGCAAGAGCAAAGCTCAGAGAGTTTAGTAACTGAAATTACAAATGGCTGTGAGCCACCCTGTGTGTATTGTGAATCAAATCTGGGTCTTCTGGAAGATCAGCCAGTGTTCTTCACAGCTGAGATATTTCTCTAGCCCCAGGCTTATATGTGTGTTTTGAACATGTATGAGTGTTTGGCTTATGTGCATGTTGTGCACCATGTGTGTGCACATGTGCAGTGCATCAGATCTCCTGGAACTGGAGTTACAGGTGGTTATGAGCTGCCATGTGGGTGCTGGGAACTGAACCCTGGTCCTCTGCAAGAGCAGTTGATGCTCTTAACCCCTGAGCCACCTCTCCAGCCCTCAAAACTTGAATGTTTTTAATATTTACATACTGAAAGTATATATATATATATTCAAAACACTACTCAGCACTGAGAAGGGACACGCTATTTATATGTGCAGAGACTCAGGTGTGCCTTTGGAGATTTGTCCTGAGTGTAAAGGAGGTACCTATGGGTTATGGGATTATATGACTCCATTTCTATGATAGTGTGGAAAGCCAAAATTTTAGAAATGTAGACCCTGTGAGTGGTGATCAGCAGTGAAGGGGGTGGAATGTAGGACAGATGTGCTTAAATGTGACAGAGGAGACCCCCTTGGGGACAGGAGTATTTTCTATATTAATTATGTTGATATCAATGACAGAGTTCTAATAACTGTATTATAGTTTTGCCAGAAAACATCTGAAGGCTCCATGTGATTGTACACATTGTTTCTTACACCTACAAGTGACTCTAGAATGCTCTAAAAAATAATGAAAGAAAAGGATCCAGGGCTGAAGGTGTAGCTCAGTGGTAGAATCAAAAGATGCATATTTAGCATGGGCTTCAATCCCCGCCTTGGCGGGGGAAGGAGGAAAAGCTTCCTATGTTTAGGTCAGTCATTTATTCAGTGCTTTGCTTGTTTTGCAGAGCAAAATATCCAAAGCAGAAATTTGGTCACTGTAGGATGAATTTTGATAGTCTCTAAGTTCTTCTACTGGTCAATTAGAAAACATAACCTCTGCGATTACTTAGGCTTCTTGTCTTTCTCTTGTCTGTTTATCTATACATCATCATCATCATCATCATCATCATCACCATTATTTGGCAATGCTTCCCTGGGGGTTATTTCGTCAGCTTCCAGTTGCCCTGGCAACTTAAGACTCATGTCCTCATTTGCCACAGAAAAATTATCTTCTAAGTCTCTGTATTCAGGCCCTGAGAGTCACCTTGATCCATGATTTGGTACCTGTCTATTCGTGGTTTAGGACTCAATTCTATTTTTCATCAATTAAATATTTCTCATTTTGAGGTACCACCAACTTTCAAGGGCAGCAAAATATATAGCATCCTTACCTGAATCTAAATCCCTTCCCATAGGGCCAGTATGGAGAGACTGAAGGTTTCTTTCAGGTCCATGCAGGAATTACTGTCAACTGAACTGCAGTGAGGTGGTAGAGCTTTCTCACAGCAAAGGGTTACTTGCTGTTCTTGGAGGAGCAGATTGCTGGCCACATGTGGGGCAGATGTGGAGGGAGGTAACTGCTTCTGGCTTTACACGTTTCCATACAACAGTCTCCTCCCCACCAATTCAGGGATAAAAGCAGGGACAGAAATGGGCAGTGGGGAAGGGACGTCCTTGAGACAGGTGCTGTGGTAGGGTCACCTTGGGAATTTGGTGTCATCAGATGTCTTCCAGTTTCATTGTTCGAAGAATGATGGGGCAGCAGATGGATTGATAGTTTAAGTATGAGGACCTGAGTTTGGATCCCCAACACCCATGCAAAATGCTAGGTTTGTGGCACGAACCTATAACCCCAGATGTGGGGGTATGAAGAGAGGGAGACCCCTGGAGCTGGGTGGCTAGCCAGTCTAGCTGTTGTGTGACAAAACTTTTTCTGGGGAGGCACAACATATATGTCTATGCACCCCAGATAGGGAGGAACCATGACATACCAAAGTACAGATACTACTAACGTCCACCTTCATAAACCAATGAGTTTTATTGGGGTCACTTACAGTGGATGGGCGAGGCATTGCCTACAGAAATGGAAATCACTTAAAGACAGCTGTATCACCAAAGTCCGCCCCAACATGGGTGGCAGCTCATAAAATCTGAGAACCTGTGCACACTGAACAGGCAGGTTGCTCAGCAGGTTGGAGAGTATCATTTCAAGGTGCCCCAGTTGGTCTAAAGCTCCTCCAGCCAGCTGGCATGGTTTCTGTTTCTCCTAGGCAGCTGGTCTGGTGTCAAAGTCTCTGCTGAAACTGGTCAGTTTCAGGAACTTCCTGAAATTTTGAGTTGTTTATCTTCCTTCTTTGAGGAGCTTCCCTGCAGGATGGAGTGTTTCAATCTTGGAGAAGACTGTTACACATTAGTAGCCAATAATTGGTTAATTCCAAGTTTATGGCGAGACCTTGTCTCAAAAAATAAGATGGGGTGTGACTCCCAATGTTATCGGCTGGCACTTACATTTGAGCCCAACCCTCCCCCAATACTGATGGGAGGGGTAATTAAATTGGGAGGGCTGGGAAGAACTCACTGGTAGAGGCCCAAGGTTAACTCCTCCATGTCACCAACAACAGAACCCCAAACTCTTAATTCCTCCAAATCACTTCCTGAAGTGCATTTCCATATATAGAATAGAAAAAGAAGGGAACTGGGACCATGCAAATGACTCACCAGGTAAGAGCACGTGCTGTGCAAGTATTAGGACTTGAGTTCAAGTCCCTAGTACCCTGTTAGATGACGCTGGTGACAGCTGTGGTTGCCTGTAACCCCAGCACTGTTGGTGCTGGAGCGAGAACTGCTGGGCTTACTCTAGGTTATCAGCCCAAGTTCAGGTTCAGTGAGATAATCGGTCTCAAGAGAATAAGGTGGACATCAGTAGAGCAGTATAACTGATGTCCTCTTGTGACTTCCCTGTACATACACCCTGCACACACAGGTGCATATACACACACACACTCGCACACCAATAAGATGAGGGGAAATGATTTGTCTAATATCTGTCAGACAGTGACTAAGTTAAGTCTGAATTAAACCTGCCTGTCAAAATCCAAAGCTCATGTGGTTTATTTTTGTTGTTTTGTTTTCTGTTTTGTCCACTACCTCTGAGGCAGTTTAGGGTGATAACTAACCAGCTAAGAGCAAGCCGTGCGGTTCCACCGGGTCCGTTCTGGTTAACCTTAGGCAAGTCAATGTCTCCGATTCTCTGTTTCTTCACTTTCATAGCTAGATTTTGAAAGGCTTTCTATGGCCACAGGGTTGTTGAAAGCATGTCTAACAATTCTGCGCTGAGGGGCACTCAGCGCCTGCTGTATGCAAGTGATGGATGAGTGTTGGATAGCTTCTGTTTCTGAAGGCGTGGTCAGTGTTCTCAGTACGTCTCAGTTCTCTTTCAGTCTGTTGCTCTTCATTCTCCCCGACTCACTGGGCCTCCATAATCTATGCCCTCTTTTAATTAAATAAAGGATCATAACAAGAGCAACTGGTTTTTCCGCATCACCATACTTCAGCCACTATGACAGGAGCTTTACCACCTCTATCTCACTTAAGTGGAGTAGCAAAGCTTGCTGGGTGTGGAATAACAAGTCCCTCCTCTTAGCATTGGCCTGCTTAGAGGCAAACAAAACCTACTCTCCATATTACTGAATGTCACAGCGCAAGTGCCACAAGTCAGTAACTAAGCACTGTCAGGGAGGGGCTGTTATTTCCCTGTCACAGGTAAAGACGCCAAGCTTTGGGGCTGGAGAGGTGCTCTGCACTCAAGAGCATTCTCTGCTCTCGCAGAGGATGCCAGTTTGGTTCGCAGCACCCACAGCAGTCCTCTCACAAGTCCCTGTAACTCCAGTTCCAGCCAGTTGGAGCCTCCTCTGACCTGCAAGGACACTGCATGTAGTGCATACATGCACACAGGTGCATGCATATAAAATAAATAAGCATCTTTAAAAGTAGAGCATTGCAGAGTAAAAACTTGCCAGGAAAGCTGTTTGGTTCTGGTAGATCTTGATTTATACAACACACACACACTGCTTGATTTTTTTATTTTGATTTTTGATTTTTTGAGACAGGGTTTGTCTACATAACCCTAGCTGTCCTGGAGTTATGTAGACAGGCTGACCTCAAACTCAGAGAGATCCACTTGCCTATGCTTGGGATTAAAGGCATGCTCAACCACACCCAGTTCCTGTTTTGAGTTGGCAGTTTAACCCAGGTTCTGCAACATGGAATTCAGGGCTGAGCACCGACCCCGGGTTCCTGGACATTTCTGGGGTTGAAACAAAGTGAAAATTTGTCCCCCTGTGAATTGTAAAGATGCCTAGTTTTGGGAAATAAATAACTCAACTCCTAGGCTGACCCAGTTCCCTGCACCCAGTTAGATTTTGGTATTTCAAAGCTTAACATTTCTGAAAGGTTTTGGGTAATAATGGGATAACCTCACACTCAAGATTAGAAAACCGAGACCCAAAGAGGTGAGGAAACTGCCCTGGGCCACTCCATCTGATAACAGGGCTGGAACTGGAATCCGCGTACTCTCGACTTATTGCGGGACTTTAGCACGGAGTTTTCACTGCCTTACCTGAGGAATCGAGTCATTAGCTCTCTCTGGTAGGTGTGGCGCAGCCCACGGGCGGCCACGGTGTCCTGGGTTGTGATTCAGGACAGTAGTGGGCGGGATGGAGCGTGGGTGAGAGGCGTGAGCAGGCCCTGACAGAGGCGGGGCTTCTAAGAATTTGGGGCGGGGCCGTGGGCGGGGCCTGGGGTGCAGCAAATAGGATGATTATGGGTTCCGGGACAGGACTCCTGGATACCCGAGCCGAGATTTGTGGCGCTGAGCTTGGGGAAAGCTAGGTCTGGGACGACCGGGCCTGGCTCACGGGCTCGATGGGAATTAGCGTCGTCAAAAGACCAAGTTCATAGGGAGGCTGCACAGGGCCGGTGGGCGGAGCTTGAGCACGTCCACTCAGGTTCTAAAGAACTGGGTGGGGCTCGAAGGAGCCCATGGGCGTGGCTGCCCGGCCTTTCAAGTGCCCAGGAAAGCGGGCGTGTGCTCGGAGCCTCCCTGCGTTGCTCTACACCACCAGAGGGGGCGCTCTAAGGATCGCCGGGCGCCTAACTCGGACCTTCCGGAAGTGGGCGTGACAAGGCGCGGTTCGGCGGTGCTGATTGGACGCGGCGCGGCTCTGGGGCGCGGCCTGCGCGAGGAGGCCTGGGCAGTGGCGGCCGCGCCCCTCCCCCGCGCGGCGCTCAGTGCCAGGCGGGAGGCGGCAGCGGTTGGAGGCTTCGCGGGGTTTTGCAGCTGGGACTTCGGCGGCGCCTCGGGCACCCGGGCTCTGGTAAGCGGCGCGCGTTCAGGCGAGGCGGCTCGGGAGCGAGCCGGGGCGGGCGGACCTTCGGGGCCCGCTTGTGAAGCTCCAGGCTGACAGGAGCCGGCGGCGCTGAGTGTGCGGGACGCACGCGCGTGCCCGAGGTGCTGCGGCCGGAGAATGGCCGTCTGCGGGCAGCGGGCACTCGGCGTTGAGCCTGCGTGTGAAGCCCGGGATGACAGGAGCCGGCGGGGCTAAGTGTGCGGGACGCACTCGCGTGCCCGAGGTGCTGCGGCCGGGGAATGGCCGTCTGCGGGCACTCGGCCTTGGGCCCGGCTACCGTGAGGCGGTGGCTGAGGGGAGGCCGGGGCTGGGCGCTCACGTGGGGCCGGATGCGCGGGGCGAGGTCGGTCGCTCGGCCAGGGCTCCGCCTGGCTCGGGGTGCACGGCCTCCTGGACTCTGAAGACCGGGGGCGGGGGCAGGCTGCAGCGGCGTGGCCGGGAGGAGGAACCCTGTAGGGAGGCCGGGCGCGGAACCTAGTGACCCGCGGGGCAGGTGGGGCTCAGCCGCGCCGAGATGGCTAGGGTGACATCAGATGTGGAGGGTGGGGACGCCCAGCCCAGCTCCGCCGCCGGTCCCCCGCGGGTGTACGCACAGCAGCCCAGTCTCCAGTGCTGTGAACGCGCCAGGGGAAGTGGCCGGCTAGAGGCTTGCCGAGAAGAAAGGGGCTTCCTCCCCGAGGGAGGTGCCGGCCCCGACGTCCTTTTTTGGGAGTGTTCAAAGGGTTTTTGCAGGCTGGAAAAGGAAATGCAGGCTTTGCTCCATCGTGGTTTAGAATCACATCCTATATTTGGCATTCATGTAGGCTGCCCTTGTTTTGTGGTGTCGGAACGGCTTGCTCTACACATTTCGGTCGTGGGATTAGGAGTGAGAAGCAAATTGCAAGTTGTTCATCTCTCCTAGAATTGCAAGATCCTAAGGCCTTCCCTTCCTGTAAGCATTTAAAAAGAATTGACCGCAAGTGTGTTTATACACAGTGCCACATATGTTTAGTTTTGGAAATGGTTGGCACAAAATATTGTATCCCCGTACCATGGCTTTCCTTGCTGGGATTATATCCTAAAACAGTACTTGGGAGGCCCTTAGTCATCCTATATAATAAACTGTCTCATTGTCCGTGTCTGGCAGAACCCTGGCGCTAGGGCCTGCTAGCAGAGGCAGGAACACGATTAAGTACAAGCAGTTGTTTCTGCCTCCTGTTCAGTCGTGAAGACAAATCGGTGGCTCATATTCCCTTCTGCAGCCTCAGGAGCTCCAGGGCAAAGGCTGTTGAGTATTTGGCTCTGCGTGTGTCAGAAGACTGACCTAGGGAGACTTGAGGTGTGTTTCACACTCTGTAATGTTCTGGTAGACAGCCCAATAGTGAGGTTGTGTGTTGTATTGGATGGTTTTCTGTCAACTTGACACAAGCTAGAGTCATCAGAGAGGAGTCTCAGTTGAGAAACCGTCTTGGAAAGATCAGGTTGTAGGCAAGCCTGTAGGGCCTTTTCTTAGTGAATCATGTGGGGAGGGCCCAGCAATTGTGGGTGTGGTCACCACTGGGCTCCTAGCCCTGGGTTCTATAAGAAAACAGGCTGAACAAGCCCTGAGGAACAAGCCAGTAAGCACCACCCCTGCATGGCCTTTGCATCAGCTCCTGCCTCCAGGTTCCTGCCCTGTTTGAGTTCCTGTCCTGACTTCCTTTGGATGATAAATTATGCTGTGGAAACATAAGCTGAATTAACCCTTTCCTCCCCAAGTTGCTTTGGTTATGGTGTTTCATCACAGCTGTAGTAACCCTGACTAAGACACATGCATGAATAGAAATGAGGAAACACAGGCTTGCCTTGTACCATAGGTCTAGAAGTGCACAGTTTTTGGTAATTGACAGTCACATAAGCAGACTGATAGAAAGGTCAAGTGCACACTTCTTTAAGAAATCAGAACATGCTTTCTCTCTCTGTGAGTGTGTTACTTATGTTTTAATTGTGGACAGTACATGAAAGCCTGATGACTTTAAAAGATCTTTATGATTAAGTTGTGTGTGTGCGTCCTCGGAGGCCAAAGGCTTGGGATCCCTTGGAGCTGGAGTTACAGATGATAATGAGCCACCTGTGTGGGTGCTAAGAACCCAACCTGGTTCCTCTGGAAGAGCAGCAAGTGCTCTTAGCATCTTAGCCATCTCTCCAGTCTCCCAAGTGTTGTGAGTTTTAATATAAATATATATACTGGAGAAATGTTACTGCAGGCACATTAAAGTTTTCATGGTTATTTGTTACTTCGACCAGGTCGTGCTAATCAGTGTTTGTGTCTATGTATAATTTAGGATTAGATTCAGGATTGTTAAATAGCATTTTTAAACATTACTCCTGGGATTCATTCCTGCTGTGTGGGGAGTTGCTCTAATGTTTATGTGATAGAATGTTTGAAATGGTAAGGTAGTTCCTTAGCTAAGTAAGTGGGGATGTGGAAGACCTGTTTTTTTTATGAGAGCACAATATCCATTTAACATTTTGATGTTACATATTGGTGCTTTAGAAACAGTAACTGTAGTGCCTAACCTCTCAGTGAGAGCTACTTTTGACACTCAGCCTACTGACACATATGGTAAAGGCTGTAGGGCTTGTGTTCCATCGGGTGACTAGTGTCAGCGTCAGAGTCACCAGAACTCTTCTGGGACTGGCCCATGTCTTTTAAACTAGAGACAGCCTTCTGTATTAAAACATGGAATTCTTCATGAATATTTCAGCATGGCCTAGTACCTAGATGTTAAGTAATGGAATCTCTTGGGTTTTCGTTGCCCTAGTTGAGGTTCTCTGAAGTTCACAGGCAAGCTTCTCTACTATTTTAGTGCCTGCTTAGTACTCTGACAGTGCACAGTGGGTTCTTGTTGTTTCGTAGAGGCTTTATTGATCTGTAATTCACATACCGCACAGTTTACCTCACTAAGGTGTACAGTTCCTCAGGTGCAATGCTGTCAGAGTAGTGCAGCCGTTGAGTCATTTCACTTAGTTAAAATAGTTCCTCATTCTCCCCTCCCAGTCTTAGCAACCACTAAGCTACCTCTATGGGTTTGCCCTCCTCAGACATACTGTATCTAAAACATTCAGTATATGGTCTTTGGTTTCTCACTTTAATCATATTTTAAGATTTATGTCCTGGCAGTGGTAGCGTACAACTTTAGTCCCAGTACTCTGGAGGCAGACACAGGTGGATCTCTGTGACTTCAAGTTCAGCCTAGTCTACAGAGCAAGATCCAGGACAGCCAGGGCTACACAACACAGCTCAACCCTGTCTCAAACAAACAAACAAAACCATTTATGTATTCTGTAGGACATATGGAATAGTCTTTTTATGCTTGAATAATATTTCATTGTATGGACATACCATATTTTGTTTATTCATTTGTTCTTCATGGGTGCTTGCCTTTTGGGGTAGTTACTACAATACATGTAAGTCTGCTGTGAGCATTCGTGTATAAGTTTGTATGTGAAATGTATTTTCTTATCTCTTGAATATTGACCTGAGAATGGAATTGCTGGTTATCTCATAAGCCTGAATTTAACTATTTGGAGGAATTAACATGGTGTTTTCCAAAGCAGCTGCGGTGTTTGATGCTTTTAATACATAATGAGCAAAGACTACAGTTTTTCTGCATCTTTACCGACACTTGTTATTATCTGCCCTTTTGATTCTAGCCATCTTCTGACTGTTAGTGTACCATGTGGGCCTGGTTTCTGTTGTACCAGTGACAGGATAAGCAGCACTTGCTTGTCTTTTCTGGAGACCTGTGTATTTATATTCTTTGCCTATTTTTAAAACAGATACATGTTTCAATTTTATTTATCAAGACAGGGTTTCTCTGTGTATCCCTGTCTGTCCTGGACCTCTCTCTGTAGACCAGGCTGGTCTAGAATTCAGAGAGATCTGCCTGTCTCTGCTTCCTGAATGCTGGGATTAAAGGTGTGCAGCACTGTTGCCTGCTAAGAGTTATTTTTATAAACACCCTTTCGGTTACATGATTTGACATTTGTTTTGCCTATTTGTGAGCTAGTTTTCCTTTCCTTTTCTTCCCTTTTCTTCCCCCACCCCCAGACAGGGTTTCTCTGTGTACTTGAACTTACTTTGTAGAAGATCATGTTGACCTCGTACTTTCTGAGATCCACCTGCCTCTGCCTTCCAAGTGCTGGGATTAAGAGTGTGCCATCACCACCTGGCGAGTTAGTTTTTCTTAACAGTGCCCATTGAAGCACAAAACTAAGTTTTTATAAGTAGTAAATTCTTACAAACTAGAAATTACTTAGACCTTAAACCACATTTTTATCTATTTATCTATCTGTCTGGTTTGTTGTTTCCCTTTTTATTTTTGTTTTGCAGTAGGGTTTCCCTACAGCCCAGACTGGCCTGAATCTCACACCAATCTTCCTGCCTCAGCCTCCCAAGTGCTCTAGCATTTTAGTTATGTAAATTAAAAAATACATGTGAGCCGGACAGTAGTGGCTCATGCATTTAATCCCAGCACTCGGGAGGCAAAGACAGGTGGATCTCTGTGAGTTCAGGCCAGCTGGTCTACAGAGCGAGTTCCAGGACAGGCTCCAAAGCTATAGAGAAACCCCGTCTCGAAAAACCAAGAAAGACAAAAAAGGATACATCTAAGAGAGTTGAGAAAAGAATTGAATTAATTCACTTTGATGGGACTGTGGAGCAAAAGTATTGCTTTTTCGAATCTTGTAGGTGTTCGCCCTCCAAAATAAGTTCAGACTTTTTAAAATTTCATTTAATATGTGTGTACTAATGATGTTTGTGTGTATGAATGGTGTAGATGTATGAATGATGTGTATGTATGAATGAAATATGTGTATGAATGATGTTTGTGTGTTTGTATAAATGAATGATGTACTCGTGTGTCTGCACATATGTATATGAGTGATTACATATGTGGGCACGTGTGCCACAGAATACCTGTGGAGGTCAGAAGACAACCTCCAGCTTTGTCTGGGTTCTTAGGATCCAGCTCCGATTTGCAGGCCTGTTTTGTGAATGTCTTCAACCACTGAGCTGTGATGCCAGCTTCAGACTTCCTACTGTGACTGTGGAGGGAAATAGTGTCTGATAGCAGCCTGCCTTGCCTTGCACTGTTGTTCCATGTCTTCTCCACGCTACTCACTGAAGTGTCAGTTCTCAGGTCTCCTGAGGAGCTTATTACTACACTCCCTCCTGCTTTGTGGATCCTTCCTTCTTGTCCTTTGGGAGGTTTGACTCCTTGACAACTCTTCCACACTAGCTGACATTGTTCCTGCCCTTAAATATCATATCACTGCTGTCTGCTCCAAGGATCTGGACCTGAATATGAGCAGGTAGTGTGAAAGCTGTCTTCCCAGTAGATGCAGAATGTGGAAGGCAAACCGAGGTCTGTTGTTCATGGCTTAGCCACTGATTCCTACTGGGACAATTTATAGACGCTAGCTGGGATTATCCTGAAGACAGTAGGTTTCCTGATTGCTGACATCTTTACTGCCTTTACAGAATAAGAATGAAAGATGGGTAATTTCCCTCTGCCTTCCTGGCATCAAGCCAGCTTCTTATTCTAGGAGTGCTCAAATGTAAAACTGAAACTGGAGACCTTCCCCTGAGGCCAGGCCATACTTGTTTGGGCTCCTTCCCTCTGAACAGTAGCGCTTGGGACACAACCTCTTTCAGTAGGGCAAACAGTTGGATATGATTGAGCCACTAGGTGCTTAGAGCTGGCCTTGATGGCAATCAGTGGTCAGTGGTAGCCACCACAAGTGCCAGAGTGTAGTGCACTCAGGGAAGTAGGTAGACCTCGAATCCTAAGGTGACATACTTGTTTGTTTGTTTTGAGATAGGGTCATACTATGTAGCCCTGGCATCATGTACTCACCATGTAGACAGTTTGGCCCGGAAGTCCCAGAGTGCTGGGATTAAAGGTGCCTTTTCACCCTCTGTTTGTGTTCTAGGGTATTTCACAGTGACCTGAGTGAATATTCCCAGCAATGCTCGTTCCTGATATTCTAATTAAAAACATTTCCCTTACTATCTTTCTGCAAAGGGATAAACCATTTGGGAATATGGCTTTTCTCATTCACTGAAGTGGCAGGGTGATAAAGAAGAGGGCAGTTCCAAATCTCTGCCGACTCAGGTTTGGTGAGCTCCAGGTCCTCTTTCTAAGACTGGCCTGCGTGTAGTGGCTCTGAGGTCAGGAAAGTCAGTGTAGGCTTTAGTAGCCAGACTGGCCAGCATTCACTCTCAGTGCCCTCATCTCCCTGAGGAGTTTTTTCTCCACTGTAGTTAGTATTTATCACCCAGCCTTCCAGGGTTGTTATCAGCCTAAGAGGAAGACACATAAAGTGCATAGTACAGCATAGACATCAACTGCTTTCTCTTCTCTTGCTGCTAAATGTCTGTCAGAGAGTGCAGCTGTGGAGAAGAGATCTGTGAGCTTAATATACTTCTGCTAAGTTATTAAGAGATGGGGCCTCAGTCCCACCTTAGCCTGTGATTGCATGTGTTTGTATGTGTGTGTATGTGTATATACATGCACATGAGTGCAGGTGCCCACAGAAGCCCGAGGTATTCGATCCTGTCATGTTGTGAGCAGCTGGTCATGAGTTCTAGGAACTGAATTTTGGGTCCTTTGGAAGAGCCGTAAGAGTCTAGACTAGGCTCATAAACTGGCGTGGTCTCTCCAGCCCTTGGCCTGAGCATTTTAGACATTGAACTCAAGTTCAGTCTCTGAAGAGGAAAGAATGTTTAATTTTAGGAGGGGAGGTGATGAATCTGAGGCCGTGGTTTTGCACCTGTCTGTCTGTGCCTGTTGAAATGTGTGTCCCTTATTTAGGCCTTATGCTTGTGTTTGATCTGTTTGCCTGTCTGTCTGGTTCAAGGACAAGGACTTAGTTCCAGGTACAAGACTGTTCTCTTCACAGTTTGGAAGGGAGGTACAAGACTGTTCTCTTCACAGTTTGGAAGGGAGTCGCATTGTAATGTGCCTGGCATTGCTGTGGGGAAGTGGAGTGCTCTCTGGGAGAAGAGCCTCTGTAGTCTCAAACTCTGGGTTCTTCTGCCTCACTCTCCTGAGTGCTGGGATTATAGGTGTGCACCTATTGCCATGCCTGCCTTTGCGTCTTTAAATTCACACAACTACAGCTGAAGCTGAGTGGAGCTCCAGGGTAGCGTGCTTGGGGTCTAAGTTTTAATTGTCAGTACTGGGGAAGGCAGTTTGCTGTAAAATAACACATGCAAATATCTGTTTTATAAAATCGTGAATCAGAGAAAAGAAATGGCTCAGTGGTTAAGAACACTGCTTTAGCAGAGGTCCTTCTGCTAGCTTCATTGGACAGCTCACAGGCCTGTAACTTCACCTTCAGGAGATCAGATGCCTCTGGCCTCTGGGCAATTGTACACAAACACTTCCTATTAAGATAATAAAAAGAACTAGGCATGGTGGCACTTGCCTTTAGTCCCAGCAGAGACTGGCAGATCTCTGTGAGTTTGAGACTTGCCTGGTCTACGGAGCAGTCCCAGGACACTCAAGGCTACACATTGGGGGGAAAAATCTTGCAGTACCAGGCCACCTTTTAAGGAGTATGTCCTCTTAGGAGTTGAGAGAGTCCTCATTCTGCCTACGTGGGAGGTGTCACTGTAGACCTCTGTGAATCCAGCTGCCTGCTTGGAGTTTCCTGGTGGCTCTTTTGATGGCCAGAACTGGAGACACTGGGCTGCTCTGGCTTTTTAGATGCCAGGGCTGTGTTCCAGGAGCCTTTGAGACTCACTGGCCTAAGAGCCATAACTCAACTGTCCCCTGCATTTCATGCAGTTTGAAAATGGGTGTGTAGTACAGTATGGGTCCGTAAGTTAAAAACAGAGTTTCCTTTTTATACTGTGACCCTGCCAGTTTTAGGGTCTGACCCCGTGTAATGCCTCCCTTCTCCTGACCTCCACTGTGGGCTTCTTCTGCTAGACCTTTAAACTGAGACCGGGTACAGGACTCGTCACTGCAGTTTACTGCCACGTGCTGTTCTCGCAGTCTGGTTGGACCTGGGTTAAAACACTGATGAATTGGTCCAGGTTGTCAGGACTGTGGAAATGTGACAGTATGTAGGTCTTGGATAAGCTTCAGTAGATTTCACATCCTAGTTTTTGTTTGTGACAGGGTCTTACTGTGTTGCCTAGACTGACCAGGAACTTGTTCTGTAACCCAGGATAGCCTTGAGCTAGGGGTCATCTCCCTCAGCCTCTGGAGTGCTGAGATGACAAGCATGTATCACCACATCTGGCGGATTTCCTGTTTTTAACTAATTCATTTATGGCACTGGGGGTTGAAGACAGTATTATTCATTTTTATTTTTTCAATATGATAAACAATGGTCACTTTTTTTTAATGCTTTAAAGGCTTGTTAAAAATGACTTTATCATGTCTGGCTGAAAAAAAGGGCACTAGTCACCATCAGCACATAAACATGCTGAGTTTTGGACGGGATCAACACATCAGCTATTGCTGGAACCACATGGATTCTGATAGACCACGTGGAGATCACTGCTTCCCGTGGGGTCGTCCTACCTCTGGGAGCCAGAACAGTCTTTGAGTCTAGTCACATGGTGACTTGGAGGAGCAACAGTCACATGAGAATTGAGTCCCCAGGTGCTAGCAGCTGCTGAGGTTCCCCATCCCAGGTGATCAGAGCTGTAGCTGTTTCTGGGCCAAGCTTGATGAGAGTGTGAGGGAGGGGGCCTTGGGGATGCATTTCCCCACTCTTGGCATTGGAGGGTACTTGACAGGGTTCGAAGCAGCTCTTCTGAGGATGAACGTTTAATCATTATTTGCTTACTTCACACAAGGCACGCTGAAATTCCTTTTCATAACTGTCAGCATTCTTTCCCAGTTAAAGATTCTAATTCTTTTCATTCTTAGGGACTTAAAGAATTGGGACTGATTTATTTATATAAAAATATGCCTGCTGCCCAAGTGGTGCCTGGGGACATGTGTGAACTGGAGCTGTCATCTCCATTAAGCAGAGAGATTTAAAATTATTTGTATTCTTAAATTTTACATTGTTTCTATTTCAACATACATTTTATTTCATTGTAACATATAGTCAGAAAAAAATAAGACATGATTAATGTTTATTTTTTCATTATTAACATAATACAAAAAGGGATATTAAAAGCAGTATAGCTCAAATTTAAGAAAAAGCTCTAATTAAACACTTGTAATAGTCTATCTAAATACTTATTTTGAGTCAAACTTGAGATCATTTTGTAAATATTTATGCTGCTGTTTATGTGCAGTATTTTTCTATAACCTTTAGTTTTTGGATTATCAGTTCTATTTTCCTAACATAGCAGGGAAGATGTGATCAATTAAAGAAGGTATGGAATAGGGAGTGCCCCAGGCCATAGAGATAAAAATACAAGCATTTACCTTTTCTAGAACTAAACATTTCTTCCATAAAAATATTAAATAACTATGGCTGGAGAGAAGGTTTGGTGGTTAAAAGAACCAGGTTTGATTCCCAGCTCCCATATGACAGCTCGCAATTATATATAACTCCAGTTCCAGGGGCCTGAATCGTTTTTTAACTCCAGCAAAGCTTGTAGGACACAGATACACATATAGACAAAATACTCATACACATAGAATAAATATAAGTAAATGTTAAAATATTTCTAGAAATTTATTAAATAGCTAAACTCTATAGAACTAGAGCCGGGGCTACTTCAAGTGAAATATCTGTATTTAAAAAATAAAGGACACAAAGCATTTTGTACATTTTCACATAACATTTTGTATACATTAAGCAGAGGGATTTCAAATTTTATTCTATATATTATAGAATAAATTTTGAAATGTATATATATATATATATATATATATAGAGAGAGAGAGAGAGAGAGAGAGAGAGCGCGCGCGCGAGAGAGAGAGAGAGAGCCTGTGTCTGACACAGGTGGGGTATACATATATGTATGTATGTCTCTCAGTGTGTGTGGGTGTGCATATGAGTGCAGGTGCCTGAGCTGAGATCCAAACTTGGAATTTATGAGAACAGCTGCTGTAAAGTGAGGCAGTGAATTCATTCTGTGGTTAATAGTATCTTTAGCTAAACATTGTCATCTTAGTTTTTCTTGGCAAGCAAGAGAGTGACTGGAGCCAGCAAGGGCAGGCTGCTGCTCTTTGGATGATACTTGGTAAGATGTGTTATCTGTTTTATTTTTAAGTTTTAAAATTTACTCTGTGTGAGTGCATGTTGTGTCACGGAATAACGTGCTGTAGTGTGGGTATAGAGTCAGAGGATAGCTTGTGGAATTGGTTCTCTCCTTCCACCTTTATTTGATTCTAGAGATCAAATTCTGGTCAGCAGGCTTTTATGGCAAGTGCCTTTCCTCTCTGGACTGTCTTGCTGGCCCATTGTCTCCTAGGAGTAGAGTAGCTGCCCTAGGTTCTCTCCTGTGCTGACCACTGCTGCTTTCTCGCAAAGCTTCAGCGGCAAAGTTGGAAGGCTTGATTTTTTTCCCCCTCTCTGAGCCTGCCACTTTGGTCTCCTGCAGTTTAAGGGTGACTTGAATGCCCTGGACTGAGCTACATCATCAGGGGACTAGCTGTGACCATGGAGTTCTCTGAATGACACCAAACCCAGATGCTGCCTCTGTCTGGAGACCATGTTTGAAGTCCCTTGTCAACCCAGAACAAGTTGTGGTCCAGAGACTGACGGGTATTTGGGACTCAGATAGTTTTTGAAGTATAAATTCAGCATCATAAGCAAATCTCCAGCCTACATGGAGAGGCTGTTCAACTTGCAACAGTGTAAGCTTGTTAATGGTGGAGTGGAATTCTGGTTCTTGCTTGCCAAGATTCATTTGGTAGACAAGTAGGAGCCTTGCTCTAAGCCCTAACTTTTCTCCTCAGGACATGCATCCCAAGGTCTCCTGTCTACTCTGGCCTCCTAGGAGCACCATCTACCTTCATCTCCATCTTCCTTTGAAGCTCCTTTTCCCCAGTTCAGCTGACCTCTGAATGGTGGGAACCAAGCAAATGGCTTGAGTTATTTTCTCTCTTGCTCACTGATGGTTGTTGTTATCACAGATTAACCAGTAATTTATTGCTGGACAGCTACAGGCTATATCATTCCACTCACAGATGCCCAGTCTTGCTGAGGATGACCCTGAATTTAGGATCATCTTGTCTGTTTCCTGAATGTTGGGATTATAAATAAGCATTATGTGTTGTTGAGGATCAGATCCTTGGCTTCCTGCTAGGTCTACACGCTTATCTACATCCCTGTCTTCATGGTAACAATTTTTTTAAAAGATGCATTTTATTTTTAATTATATGTGTGTTTTGGTGGAGTTGTTGCACATGAGTGCTGGAACATGCATAGACCAAAGATGTAGCGGTAGTTACAGGCAGCTGTGAGCTACCCAATGTGGGAATCAAACTCTGCAAGAGGGTACATATTCTTAACAGCTGGGCCATCTCTCAAGACTAGTAATTTTTATTTTATTTTATTTTTTGGTGTTTTGAGACAGGGTCTGTCTATGTATCCCTGACTGTTCTGGAACTTACTTTGTAGACCAGGCTGGCCTCGAACTCACAGAGCTCTGCCTACCTCTCCCTTCCAAGTGCTGGGATTAAAAGGTATGCACCACCACCATCTGGCCAGCCTAGTAGTTTTTAAAAGGAGTTTCCTTGCCGATGAACAGATTTTGTATGAACTGTGTTCAGGGTACCAAGGTTTCAGGAGAACAGTTGAGTGGATGAGAGGGTCAGGCTGGACCCATGCAAGGGTGCCCCAACAGCTGGAAGGGAAGATGTTCTGCCTACTGTTACCTATAAAAGAGAGAGTTTGCTAGTGTTCTCAAAATAGTCATGACCTTCCTCTTCCTCCTTCTTTTCTCTTTTCCATTTGAAAACCTTAGCTGGAAGTCAAAGTGACTCCTGTGACCTTTGGGAAGATGATTAGGGCAGGGTGGTGATGGTTACAAGCTTTGCAGTGGCCAGAGAAATTCTCTGCCTGGATTTCTGCTCCTCTGTAAACATGTACCAAAAAGTCATTGCTTACGTTACACAGTGGAAAGTGACTGCTTTTGTTGCTTCCCTTATAGCTCATTTTTCAGACATCCCATGCTGCTAAGTGTAGGAAGAAGGGCCAGGAACTTGATTTTTCCTGGTACAATTATGCAGTTTCTTATTTACAAAGCTTATTACGACTTAATGTGTTGCTTTACCCTGAAAGTGTACAAAAGGGTTTTGTTGTTGTAGTCCTTTTGTTTTTTTGAGACAGGATCTCTCTGTCATCATGACTGTCCTATAGTCCTATACTATGTCAACCAGGATGGCCCTGAATCCATAGAGATCCTTCTGTCTCTGTCTCTGGAGTGCTGAGATTCAAGGTCTTGCAAAAGATTTAAAAAACGTGTCACAAGCTTCTGTGGATCTCATGCATATTCTTTGGATGGACAGTGAACCCCGTGGGAATTCGGGAGACAGGTGTTGGAAAGTCAGTGCTGTGAAGTGTTCAGAGCAAGGATATGCCTGAGGGTGTGTGTGATGGTGTTTGACCTAGAACAGGAGTAATAAGGGGGAAGAACAGTTTGAGGTGGGTGGTATTGTTCAGACTGATGAAGGTTGTAATACTAGAATCTGCCTTCACTCAATGTAGTTTTAAAAAATCTTTATATTTATTTCATGTGCTTTGGTATTTTGCATGTTTGTGTCTGTGCGAGGGTGTCAACTCATTTGGAGCTGGATTACAAACAGTTGTGTGCTGCCATGTGGTTGCTGGGAATTGAACTCAGGACCTCTGAAAGAGCGGCCAGTGTTCTTAATTGCTGAGGCATCTCTCCAGCCCCCTTTCAGTGTGTATTGAGTAGAATGTAAATATATGATTTGCAGTAGCCTGGCATAGTGGCTCACACCTATAATATTAGCGCCTAGCAGGTGGAGGCAGGGGGATTGTTGTGATTTTTGAGATCAGTCTAGCTATAGAGGGAGAGCCTGTCTCAAAAAAAAAAAGTATAGTTTAGACATGGTGCTACAGAGGTAGATGCTAGTGTAGTTTAGACGTGGTGCTACAGAGGTAGATGCTAGTTTGTGATGCTCGTCAGTAGCTTCTCTGCTAGCACTAATTACTTTTTTGATTAAAGTAATAGAAATTAACTATTAAGTGAAGTATGAGTTTGATTTTCGTTAGAGACTGGGAACACAGTTACCATTATATTCTGAATTTCTTGAAGGTTAAGAATGTTTAATATTGCCGGGCGGTGGTGGCACACGCCTTTAATCCCAGCACTTGGGAGGCAGAGGCAGGCGGATCTCTGTGAGTTCGAGACCAGCCTGGTCTACAAGAGCTAGTTCCAGGACAGGCTCCAAAACCACAGAGAAACCCTGTCTCGAAAAACCAAAAAAAAAAAAAAAGTTTAATATTTTTGTGCCTTTGTTTCTCAGCATAACTTGGCTTGTATGCAGCTGGTGCTCAATAAGTGTAAGTTGAATAATTGAATGATTGCATGCCACAGTTGTAGGTGGAGACTTACTTGTATTTTCCCTTCTTTAAAAATTAAAAACACATCTTGGTGGTGGTGGTGCACTCCTTTAATCCCAGCACTCGGGAGGCAGAGGCAGGTGGATCTCTGTGAGTTCCAGGACAGCCAGGGCTACACAGAGAAACCATGTCTCAACCCTCCCCCCAAAACAACAACAACAACAATCCATATTTATTTATCACATGGGTCACTGAGTACATTTGAAGGTCAGAGGACAATTTACAGGAATTGGTTCTCTCCAACCATGTGGGTCTGGGGAGTGGAATTTAGAGCTCAGGTTATCAGGCTTAACCACAAACATCTTTACTAAGCCATCACGCCAGCCCACATTTTGGTTATTACAAATTTCCTTGGCTGAGTTCTTGGATAAATTCAAAATATTGTAGTATTGAGAGTTTGTCTATTGTGGGCTGGACATGAGTGTGCACGCCTATGTCCATGTGTGGTGGCCAGAGTCAGTAACTGCAATGTTCCTCACTGGTCTCTGCATTACTGCCTTGAGACAGGGTTCTTCCTGAACCAGAAGTTGCCTTTTCAGCCAGGTTTGCTGGTCAGAAGTCTCAGGACTTGCCTATTTGTGGAACCCCACAATCTGGGGTTCCAGGCACATGCAGTCACCCCCAGGTGTTTTGTGTGTTTGTTTGTTTTGAGACAAGCTTTCTTCAAGTCTGTCCTGGAATCCATTCTGTAACCAGGCTGGTCTCGAACTCACAGAGATCCAGCTGCTTATGCCTCCTCTGAGTGCTGGGACTAAAGGTATGCACCACCACTGCCTGGCCACCCCTGGCTTTTTATGTAGGTGTTGGAGATCAGAACTCATGCCTACATTCTTGCAGAATGGGTTGCTCCATATTCCCAGCTCCTTGCTTTGTTTGCTCTAAGCCCAGACTTGCCTCACACTCACTGTGTAGCCTCAGCTGCTCTTGAGGTTGAGATTCTCCTGCCTCAACCTCTGGAGTGCTGAGACCAAAGGCTACTGCACCTTGCCACCTGGGGATGCTTACAACTTGGTTTTGTAGCTGTGACCAGTGAGTTTAGCTTTAAACAGAACTAAAAGTTTGCAATCATATGAAGTCATTGCCAAAGTGGATTCAGGAAAAGCCATGGTGTATCCACATAAGGGTTAGAATTCCTTTCAGTGCGCCTTCCTTTGACATGCTGACCACCTTACAAATGCCCTCACTACCCTGGAGAAGTTGGTGCAGAGGAAGCCTGTGGGGGCTCCTAGTCTAGCCCCAAAGGAATTGAAGTGCAGGTGAGGGGGGTAGGGCAGAGCATCACTGCTTCATCTGTTCCGTCCCAGTCACTAAGAGCTCATTTGTATACACTATAGTCTGAAAAACGGTGGGCTTTAGTGTTATAAATGGCAACAAAAATGAATTGGTTTGCAATTGCATTTGTATATTTGTGGGTGTTTGTTTGTCATTCTGGCAATTTTTAGAGATGACTACATTTGTGTATCTGTAGGTGTTTGTCATTTCTGGTAGTTTTTAGAGATTCCTACAGACTATAAATGCAGTTGCTTATTAGAGTCTTACTATCACTGATACTATGTTTCATGTTCTCTGTGACTAGAGAATTTTTCTTTTACTCTCCTCTGTGTGTGTGTGTGGTGATTGACAGTTGAATCTGCAGCTTCCCCCATGCTGGGCAGATGTCTTACCTCGGCCCCATGCACTCTAACTCTAAAGCAGCAGACCCTGCTGTCAGTGTGAAAGGCCATTGTTTTTGTCCTGCTTTTGCACACCTGGCCATGGTGAGAAGGGTCTTTGAAGCAGCTGCTGAGGTGGGAGGTCAGCCATTCTTGGCTCTTCTTTTGGGAGGGGCATACTCCTAGCAATCTGTCTGCATTGATCAAAAGTGAGATGACTCACTGGGTAAAAGGGCTTGCCGTGCAGGCCTGGCCCCTGAGTTTAATCCTGGTGGAAGGAGAAAAGGCAGCTCCCACAAGTGCTCCTTTGTCCTCCATACATGTGCAGTAACATTCATGCCCCTGCAGTCACACAATGAATGATATTTTTAAAATGCTCTTCTTATCAGTTAGTATTTGAAACACAGTAGGCTTTTTTCCTGGTTCCTCTGGGACTGTCACTTCTGGCCTGGACAGTGCTTCCCTGAGTGCTCTCAGGTGCTCCCACCTATATCCAGTCTTCATTTAAAAGGAGTGGCTTTTAAAATGCCGTACAGATCACCTTGTACACTGGACTTTTCAACAGTGGTGTGTTTGTGTGTGTGTGGCAGTGCATGTACCTCCCAGTGCTTTACAGGTAAAGGTGAAATCTGTAACATGATCTAAAGCCGTGTGATCCAAGTGTGCTGCTGTCTTATCTTCTTTGCATCATCCATGCTCAGAGAAAGCTCAGGCTTTCTGAAGCCAGCCGTGTTCAGACTGCTTGGCTCTTGATGCAGACTCCCATGCAGTTGTCCTCCTCTTGTCCAGTTCACATCTGCTTATGCCTCGAGTTCAGCTCAAGGACCACTTCTATGACAGCAGGTGCTTGTCAGTTTCCCTCAGTGTCCAGCATGGTCCAGACACATGGCTAAGGCTTAAAAGTCATTGTTGAACAAATGAGTAAGAGATGTAAGGACCTATTCAGCATTCGCGTTTGAGTGTGTTGTGTGGGACCCTTTGGACACCAGCGATGAATTTGTTCTCAGTGGCCCATGTATGTTTCCTAGGGAGGTGTGCACTGAGTTCCAGTGATGGACAGTCTCTAGACTTGGGCTTTGCGTGATGGTAAAGAAACAGTTCATCTCAGTTTCCTAGTTTATAACTGAAGAAACAATAACCTGGGGACCAGAATGACTTACGCAGGTAGGTGGCAGTCAGGATAAACTTATCATCAGAACCATAGTTCTTTGTGTTCACCTGCAGCTTCCAATGACATATCATCAGGAGTGTGTATTCCTGTAACCCTGCTGGCATAGGGTATCAAAAGATGACCAGAAGTCCTCAGCTGAAGCTGTCTTTGAAAAGCTGAGATAGTGTCTGGCTGCACCCTGGCCTTCCCACCTCAGCACCCCTGGGCTAGGGTTATGCCTGGATTGGTTTTGTTTTGTGACACTGCCAGTTTTATCTGTGACTAGTCTTTTTTTTTTTTTTTTTGTATTTTGTTTTGCAAGACAGGGTTTCTCTGTAGCTTTGGAGCCTAGCCTGGAACTAGCTCTTGTAGACTAGGCTGGTCTCGAACTCACAGAGATCCGCCTGCCTCTGCCTCCTGAGTGCTGGGATTAAAGGTGTACACCACCACTGCCCGGCTCTGTGACTAGTCTTAAGAGGTTCATTATAAACATGCCTTTTTATTTTATCTTATTATTCAGATTGGAGAACTCAGGAATTTCATTTCTTGAAACAATAAAATTTCCAAAGAATTATTAAAATTTTATTGCAAGAAAAACTCCTTGACTAAGTAGTGAGAAATAGATTTAACAAGCTGGGACAGTCTACATAGTCCCCACCCCCTTGTTGATAAAAAAAAAAAAAAAAGTAGGTCGTCAGTATAGCCTGCAAAAGTTCTTCACTCAGCCTCAGCACTCGTGGGGTTAATTTGGCTCTTGACTGAGGTCTCTGGAAGATGCCCACAGCCTTGGATGGTTTCTGGGCTGCCACCTCGTGTTCTCTGGGGCAGGGAGTGCCGAGAGGTCTTCAAATGGAGGCCTCTCCTGCAGTCCTTTAGAGCCCTGGGATGGGGGAGGCGGTTGTTATCATAAAGACAGTGGTGATAAGCAGAGGATTAGGAGAGGGAGGGATTCTGAACGAGCATCTTTGCACGAGCTCTGTAATAAGAATTGTACTTCTGGTATCGGAGAACTAGGGCTGTCTCCTAGTATCTGTCATTCTTCCGTATTCCACCTTAGCTGATTTACTCTTTGATGGCGCTTCCCAGAGGGTTCCTGGATGTAAGTGTGAGCATGAATTCTTGATCTGTAGAGTTGCATCATGCTCATATCACCCACAGTTCATTTCTTGTCAGATGTGATGTGGAGCAGACATCTGCATGGTGTCACCATCTACTCTGAATTTTCAGTGAGTGCTCATGTTTCTTGTGAGGTTGTATCTAACTTGTCCCCTAAAATGAGGACAAGCTGTAAAACATGAAGGTTCTAAAAAGCGTCAAGATGTAGAGTAATGTCAGCACACTTGCCTTTAAGGACTGCAGTTTTGATGGATGTGTGTGTCAGCACATGTGTCAGTGTGCATGTGTGTGCATGGGTGTGTGCATGTTCGCGTCTGTTTCTAGCCCTTTATGATCATTCCGTGTTCTCACACAGTTGAACACAGATAGTGGCTACTACTTTCTTGGCTTCATTTCAGTGTAGTCCATCTATAATCACTTCTGTATTCTGGCTTTTCCATTTCTACTTATAAAGTGTAGGTACATTGTAGGTCTATATTTAAAGTCACACAGCCAGCAAGTGGAACTGACCTTGGGCACCAAGTATGCATGCGGTACATAGAGAAACATGCAGACAGGATACTCATACACATAAAATAATGCATATTAAATTAGGTAAGTGTTGTTTGTTTGTTTAAAAAAAAAAAATCAGGTCTCACTGTGTGGCCCTAACTGTCTTGAAACTTGCTTTGTAGAACAGGTTAGACCGTAAATTCACAGAAAGCCACCTGTCTCTGCCTCCAGAATACCAGGATTAAAGGTGTGAGCTACTACACATGGCCTGTTTTTTCCTTTAAATGTGTCCTGTGAAGTTGTTAATGTTGACTGTAGTAAAAATGTTTGGTTTGTGGATTCTTAGAATGTCACTGATGGGCTTTAAGACAAATTGAAAAAGGTCAGCCACCTCCTCATGCCATGTTTTAATCAGGAACCCTCTGTCTTGCTTTGTTCATTTGCTTTTGTGAATGTGTTCTACATAGGTGGACAGGTTACTATATTTCTTCTTAAAAGCAAACTCAGGGTTTAAGAGGTTTGCCTCAGCTGCTATCCTACCAATCTTTTTAATTTAAAAAATAAATAATATGTTTGGCCTACATATATGTCTTTGCATCACTTGTGTGCCGTGGCATTGGGTTCCCTAGACTGGAGTTCATAGACAGTTGTGAGCTATCATGTGGGTCCTGGGACTTGAACCTGGGCCCTCTGGGACAGCAATCAGTGCTGTTAACTGCTGAGCCATCTCTTAGCCGCCTGCTGTTCTTTTTAAAATAACACATTCATGCTGGGGAGTGGTGGTGCATGCCTATAATCCTAGTACTTGAGAGGCAGAGGCAGCTGGATCTCTGAGTTCGAGGCCAGCCTGGTTTATAGAGCAAGTTCCAGGACAGCCAGGGCTACACAGAAAAACCCTTTCTTGAAAAATAAAAAAGTAAAATAAATGATGTGCTAAACAAACTTGGAGGTAAATTAGCAGCGTGGCTACTTTGGCCACTGCTGTCAGTCACCTTCAGACAAGTATTGATAGAAAAATAAAATCATAGAAGGAAAGTGAAGAGCCTACAGAACTGGTTGGGTCTTAACTGTTGACAGGTGAAGGACAGTGGCAGCCCTGTTTTAATATTCTCCGTGTCACTCTCGTCATTTTGTTTTTTCTTTGCGCTTTGTTCCTTTTGTCTCCTTTCAAAAAAAATTAAAAAAAAAGTAAAATAAAATATAAAATAACATATCTAGTCTCCATTGAAACATGCCTGGAAAGGGTGTGACCTATCCCTCATGGACTCTTTGGAGCCTTTCTGTGGTTGCTCCTGGCTGAGGGAATCCGAGCGATCTGCTGTGGACTCTGATGTACTGGAATGGTGTCTGCAGACTTGCTAGCAGGGCTTTCCTGTGTGTGTCTTGCAGGATGTGTTTCCTTTCATACGCACCATAGAAATACACCTGCACGAGTCTTTAGACAACTTCCCAATAAACAGGAAAATGTCGAGATGGCTGTCCTTTGTTTGTGGTAGAGGTAGACTGAGAAAATAGAGAAACATTTACTGGGTGTTTTGAGTATACTTTATTTATGCCATTGTGGTATAACAGCTCTGTCTTACTTGTATTTTCTCTCAAATACACTTATTGTACTCCCTGTGAAGTTACTGCAGGACCCTGTGATGCCTGCCATTCAGTCTTCGAGGGCTTAATGCTGTCAGCAGCCTTGGGAGTGGCGATTGTAAGAGCCATTAAAGCTTAGTCAGCCCTTAGCCATGAGGGGCCCTTGCTGGTCATTCTTGGTTACATGCCTACCCAAAATACAAGGAAATTGAAGCGGTTTTTTGTTTATGTTTTTGTTTCTTTGGGTGTTAGAATAATGAATAGTACTTTTCAGGGTTTAGGTTTTCTTTATTTGGAATCAAAAGTAGTAGTGTATACTGTCTGCTACCAACATTAGGAGAATGGTGGCACAGGTCTAGAATCCCAACACATGGTTAGTCAAAGCAGGAAGATTGCAAGTTTGAGTCTAGCCTGGGCTACATAGAGAGTTCCTGTCTAAGAAACAAAACAAAAGCCTGGATTGCTGGATAATCAGTTATTTTCTGGCTTCACTGTTAACCTAGAAACCAGGGCAGAGAGACAGATGGTTGTTTCTGAGATTCAAGCCAGCCCTACTTAGAGAGGACATCGTGTGGAGGCCTAGGCTGCAAGCTTACTCTCTACTAGGCTATTCAGGTGTCCTACTTAGGGTTACTATTGCTTTATAGAAACACCATGATCAAAAGCAACTCAAGAAGATAGAGTTTATTTGGCTTAAACTTTCACATCACTGTTCATCATTGAAGGAAGTCAGGGCAGGAACTCAAACAGGGCAGGAACATGGATGCAGGAGCTGATGGAAGGTGGTGCTTACTGGCTTGCTCCCATGGCTTGCTCAGTCTACTTCATTATAGAACCCAGCACCACCACAATGGGCTGGGCCCTCCCCATCAATCATGAATTAAGAAAATGCCCTACAGCTGGATCTTATGGAGGCATTTTCTCAATTAGGGTTCTTTCCTCTTACATGTCTATAGTTGACATAAAGCTAGTTGGCACATTAGGTAACCCAGGCTGAGTTCAAACTTGCTATGTATATGAAGCCAAGGATAATGTAATCTTGCCTCTGCCTTCCAGGTGCTAGATTACAGGTGAGTGACATCACATCTGACTGTGGTGGGTTTTTGTTGTTCTTCCTCCTCCTCTTCCACACATCCCCTGTCACATCTGTGCTATGTAGCCCAGATTGGCCTCAACACAAGCTTCTTCTCCTTCAGCCCGTTGAGTAGCTGATAATGGCATTCTGGTTTTTTACTCTTTGAAACCCATTCAAGCATCCTGCCATCTTATTGGAATTATGGTAGGGTGGTATATTGCATCTTGTAAGGGGTTTAGATTTGTAGTGCATGTTGGTGGAGGCACACGCGGGGTGGAGGGGCATTGAGACCAGGGTCTCCTTATATAGCCTTGGGTGGCCTAGAAGTCACTAAGTAGACCAGGCTATCCTTAAACTCAGATCCACACCTGCCTGTGTCTCTAAGTGCTGGGAATAAAGACGTGCACCGCCACATCTAGCTACATTTTGTGGAAATTAAAAGACATTTTCATTGCCTCCTGCTAACTGGAATTTGTTGTGAAATCTGTTGACTATTTCCTTGATTTGCTCAATGACTTAAGTACGCCAATATTTTAAATTGTTTTGTTTTGTGTGTTCCTGCACACATGCACGTGAGTGTACAGGTGCATGTGTGTTTTCAGGGAGTCCAGAGGTCAACCTTGGTGTCATTCCTTGTCCTTTATTTTTTTTTTTTCTGAGACAGTCTCCCTGGGACCTGGGGCTGTCCAGTTATTGATCCCTAGCACTCGGGTTGCAAGTGTGCACCACACACAGCTCTTGTACATTAGTTTTGGGGGACAAATTCAGGTCCTATTCCTTATATGTCAAGTGCTGTTGAAATAGGTGCAGCGAGGCTGCGTCCCCAGCACCCCAGCCACCTGCTAGCTTATGCCCCGAAATAACAACACACAAATCGTATTCATTTAAACACTGCTTGCCCATTATATCCAGCCTCTTCTCGGCTAACTCTCGCACCTGGACTAGCCCATTTCTAATAATCTGTGTAAGCACCCCAAGGTGCGCTTACCGGGAAGATTCTAGCCTACGTCCATCCTGGGTCGGAGCTGCCTGGGAGAGCTGAGCATGGCGTCTCTGCTCCAGAGAGCAGAGCTGTTGGGTCTCTCCGGGAGCAGAGCAGAGTCTGAGCTCACTTCCTCTTCCTCCCAGCATCCTATTCTGTTTACTCCTCCCACCTATGTTTTAACCTATCAGGGCCAGCCAAGCAGTTTCTTTATTGCTTAACCAATGAAATCAACAGATTGATATATGACACTCCCACATCAAAGTGCTGTGTGAGCTGAGCTGTTATTGCCACTATCTCCCTGAGTTGTTGTGCAGGCTGCGAAGGGCTCTGTTTGTTCTCTTTTGTTGCTTGTAGTGTTGCACTTAAGGTCTTTTGCCATCCAGGGCCAGGAAGGTTTGCTTCTGGGAGCTGTATAGTTTCCGCTCTTTTTGTCTGTGCCCTTGACACTTTTTGTTTGTTTGTCTTTTTGTTTATTTTTTTGAGACAGGGTTTCTCTGTGTAGCCATGGCTGTTCTGGAACTTACTCTGTAGGCCAGGCTGGCCTCGAACTCAGAGATTCACCTGCCTTTGTCCCCCAAGTGCTGTAAAGATGTGCGCCACTACCCCTGGCCCTGTAGTGAGTTTTGACATTAGGAAAGGAGTTTTCCTAATGTGTCCTTTTTAACAGTTATAAGGTTATTTGACTGTTTTGGCTCCTCTGTGATATGTGAGTTTTAGAGTCAGTTCATCCACTTCTATGAAGTGTTTACCAGAGCTTCTAGAAGACTTTCCTGGAGTCTATACCTCACTTCAGGAATCCTGCTGTTTTTTGGGTTTTCAAGACAGGGTTTCTCTGTGTCACCTTGGCTGTCCTAGTAAACCAGGCTGGCCTCAAACTCACAGAGCTCTGCCTGCCTCCCAAGTGCTGGGATTAAAGACATGTGCCACCACCACCCAGCTGATCATGCTGTCTTAATAGTGGTCAAGCATGGGATGCTTTTCCATTCTTTAATTTCTTTCTGCAGTGGTGTGTGGTTTGAGTGTGCAGGTCTTTCACTCCTCTTAGGCTTATTTGTACGTATAGTCCTTTTTTTTTTTCTTTTTTGGTTTTGTTTGTTTGTGTAACAGCCTTGGCTGTACTGGAACTAACTCTGTAGATCCACCTGCCTCTGCCTCCCAAGTACTGGGATTAAAGTCATGCATCACCACTGCCCCCCTTTTAATGCTGTTGTGATTGGAATTGTTTCTTAACAATTTTTGCATTGCCTCTTGTGAATGTATAGAAACATAGCTGATTGTTGGGCATTGCTCCTGGTTCTTGCACCTAGCTGCATTTGTTCATTTTTCCTGTAGTGCAGTCCTGGGTAGAAGTGGCCAGAGTGCAGTTTGTTTTGTTTATGTTTCAGAGAGTGACCTTTCAACTCTGGACATTGTGTTAGGTGTGGTCATTCCTTCTTCCTTTTATTGTGAGGAAGTCCCTTTTTATTCCTCCTCTGCTGAGTGCTCTATCATGGTTTGTCAAATGCTTTGTGTCTGTGGTGGTCATGTGAGTTTTCTCTTTCTTCTATTGGTGTGGTAGGTCCCACCAGTCAGTCACTTTTCGTATGTTGAATCAACTTTCGTTGCATTTACCAGAGGTAAATCCCACTTGGTCTTGATGTGTGTTTCCTTGTCATGTGTTGCAGGACATGCTTTGCTAGCATTTTGCTGAGGGTTTTGTCCCCATGCTCCTGAGAAGTGTTGACTTGTAGTGTGTGTGAGACATCTTGTTTTGCATCAGAACTCAGGCCGCTTATAGTGTTCCTGCTCTGTAGTTTTGGGAGGCGCTTGTGAAGTGGCATCAACTCTGCTTTGTAGATTGCTGATGGAGCCACTGGACTGTGCTTCCAGCTTGCTTTCTCAAGCATGCGCTCTTCATTCTGTACATGAGGGTATTGGGTTCAGAGGGTAAAGTAACTTGCTGACAAGTGGCAGAACTGGAGTTTGAGTCCAGATTATTTTAGGCCAGTTACTAGGATGGTGACATTTGTTGAGTGATGGTTTTTGTGTGTTGATACTAGATGCTGTAGCAGAGCCATCTCTTATGACTCATCGTGGAGTGCTCATGTAACCATCATGTCAGCTTTATGTATGTGTCTGTCCCTACTTTCAGGCAGGACACTGACACAGAGTCTGTGGCTTATCCCAGTGAACTGTGGCCAGACTCTGTGCCATTCACACGCATGCTCACAGGTTCTGGAGCTTGCTCTTGGTACTGCTGTTCTCTGTTGTGTTTGAAGGGCTGGAGACTTTCTCTGCAACCGAAGCAGCAGTGTCACAGGTGGACAGCTGGGCTCAGATTAGATTTGATCTTGAACATGAATGGGCTCAAACTCCCTGTCAAGCCCCAATTCTGCTTGAGTCAGCTCAGGCCAGGAAAGCTGGCTGCGCCTTCACACCGTGCTCTTGGCTAAAATTGTATTCTTCTATTGAACTGTAAGAACCTGTGATGTGGGATGCCCTTTTGTATATGTGTTGCTTTTACTGGCTAATGAATAAAGCAGTTGTGACCAAAATGGCTTAGCAGAGTAAAACCAGGCGGAAAATCTTAACAGAGATATAGAGAGAAAGTAGGCAGAGTCAGAAGGATGAAGGAGAAGGACCTGGAACCTTTCGGTAAGCCACAGCCTCGTGGCAATGCACACATTAATAGAAATGGGTCAATTTTAGGTGTAATAGCTAGCTAGAAATATGCCTGAGTTATTGGCCAAGCAGTGTTGTAATTAATATGATTTCTATGTAATATTTCGGGTCTGGGCGGCCGGGAAAGAAATCAACAGTCTCCACCTACAAACATGTAATTAGAATGAAAGTGAGCTTGACTTCATGTAGGTGAAGGGGACTGTTTGGTTTATTAAGGCTGAGTGGCCCATGCTGGCCCTTTACCTTGGTGAACTGAGGATGACCTTGAGATCCTGGCCTTCCCGTGCAGGATTGCAGGTTTGCTGTACTACACCCAGCTCTCCTTTCTGTTTATGCTAGGGATTTACAGTCCTTGTAGAGTGTCCTAAGATGCTCAACTCAGTGTAGGAGGTGCCCACACAATCATTCAGTGATTTAGGCTTTTCTAAGTTTGTTGTCAGGTCTGCTCTCTGGGGGGCTCCGTTCCTGTCTTATTCCTGTGTGTTCACACTCACTTATTCCTTTGTTGTCATAGGTCTAGGACTTGGGGAGGGAATGGTGGTGAGTTCTCTCTCTCTCTCTCTCTCTCTCTCTCTCTCTCTCTCTCTCTCTCCCTCCCTCCCTCCCTCCCTCCCTCCTTCTCTCTCTCTGTGTCTTTCTCTTTCTGTCTCTCTGTCTCTCTCTCCCTCTCTCTGTCTATGTGTGTGTTACCTGTTTGTGGTTTTTTGGGGTTTTGTTTTTGCCTACTTTTCTATTGGTTTTTGTTTTGTGGCCTTTTTAAATTTGATTTTAGACAGAGTTTTTTTCTCTGTGTAGCCCTGGCTGTCTTGGTACTCACTCTGTAGACCAGGTTAACCTCAAACTCAGAGATCTACTTGACTCAGCCTCCCAAGTGCTGGGACTAAAAAGGTGTGAGTCACAGACTTTTTCTTTTGGTTTTAATTTTATGAATTTGTAAAATATTTTAATGCATGAAACATTGACTAATCTAGTATAGTCTTTTCTGTTTTAACTATTTTTAAAGATTTATTTTTATTTATGGTATGTGAATATGAGTTCGAGTATCCACGGAGGCTAGAGGAGGGTGTTGGAGTCACTGGAGTAAGAGCTACAGGCAGCTGGACGTGTGTGGGAACTAAATGTGGGGCCTCTGAGAGAACAGTAGAGACACTAACTGCTGAGCCATCTCTCAACTCCTTAAACTGACTTTTGAGACACTTTCTGGGGGTGCTGGTGGGGACTCCAGCCTTAGTGGCTTATAATACTGATGGCTGTGAGGGCGGTGGCTTCTGAGAGCAACTAGTATGGAGGTGTGTGCCTCTCGTTTTTGCCACAGTGGAAGCTATGTCTGACTCATGCCTGAGGAACTCACACGATTTCACATTGAAGGCTATTGGCTGAGTGTTAGTCCTTAGCATCTCTACCAAGCATTCAAAGTGTGTACATCCCAATAGTCAGCAGGGAAGGTCAGACAGCAGCTGGGCTGCAGAACATGGGGCTCAGCGATCTGCCACCGGACTTTTGCCTCTGCCTAGCCACACGCCCCAGCATTGCAAAGAGGAAAAGAGGACAGTCTACACAAGCCTTGTGAAGACAGGAGGTTCTGGCATAAACAAACTCTTCTGCATCTGAGCGTGGTTTCAGGGCTACACAAGAGGCTGTTAGAGGACAAGAAATAGAATTGCCCACCACATGTCCCACTTGGCACAAATGGACAGGTGCTGGCCTCTTCTGTTCACAGTGATCTGGTTTTCAACAGATTTGTCAGGGTTTGGCCACATGCCAGTTCCACTTAGCTTTATCCACGTTCCATTTGTCTGTTGAGCAGAATGCCATACAGAAGCAGACGGGAAAATTACATCAAGTGCCAGCTAGAAAACCTGAGTGGATGGGGCCTTGGCCTGAAGCACAAAGCTTTCCGTGTTCAGGTCCATCTGGCAACCCAGTGGGATTTGTCTAAAATGACCCATGAGGAGCCAAGGACCCCAGCTAACTGTCACCCACATTCCCCATGCCTAGCTTACTCTGCCAGATGTTGAGTGATCCGACACGAGACCCTCTCCATGGTCTCCTTTCTCTTCCACTGTGGCCTGTTCCGTTTCTTCTCTCCAGCTGCCACCATCATCATGTCATCAGGCTGTTTTTGACTGCCCCGACTTCTAGACCAGTACCTGGCTCCTAACTTTTCCATGTAGGGCGGGATTGCCAGAGTCACTGTCATGGTAAGGTAGCCCCCATCAACCACTTCCCACTTAATTGCTTCTCCTTTTTCTAAGACCTGGCTCTGACTCAGGTCGGATTTCCCATTCTTAACTGGGATGCTTAGCAGCCAGCAGTTGGTTTGGGTTGCTCTGAAGGGCAAGCCTGTTTCAGGAGGATAGTAGCAGGCACTTGAAGACAGGGCAACTGCTTCTGTCTCTTGAGTCTGCATAGTTGGCAAAGTGGAGTTGCTCTGGGGAGCCAGCACAACGCACAGCCAGAGGAATGCTGATGTCAGGGAGAGGCGGCTGTGTAAAAACTGGAAAATGACCCTGCAGGCTGAGGAGAAAGCCACCAGATCATAACTTGTTTGGGACTTTAGCTTCATATCTACAAGGTATATTCCCTTTGGTATTTTCCCATCTCCAAAATAGGAAGGGTGGAATGAGCTTTCCCACCCACCCCTGAAAGATGGATTTTCCTTCATGATCATAGTTAAAGCTATGGACTGGCTCTGGGTGTTATAAGTCTTACCAACACGGTCTGCATCACTCTCTGTGCTCTCCATGTGCTGACACGGTCTGCAGTGCTCTCTTGCTCTCTGTGTATGCTGCAGAGGGAACTGGGGTTTGCAGTCTGACTACTTTTTAGGACATTAGACTGAATGCCAAGGTGTTCTGTTTTGCCAGCTACTGTTGCCAATTGCGGCCCATGATACATACTCATGTATCCTCTCTTCTTTTTGCAGACACGATGCGACGAGTTGTGCGGCAGAGCAAGTTCCGGCATGTCTTTGGACAGGCAGTGAAAAACGACCAGTGTTACGATGACATCCGAGTCTCCCGAGTGACCTGGGACAGTTCCTTTTGTGCTGTCAACCCCAGATTTGTTGCCATCATCATAGAAGCGAGCGGGGGAGGAGCGTTCCTGGTGCTTCCTCTGCACAAGGTGAGTGATGCCCCATTCTGGAGCTGGAGGTACAAGCAGTTGGTTTCTAAGTAGCCTTCTGTGGGTGCTGGGAACTGAACCCAGGTCCTCTGCAAGGGCTAGCAAGTACTCTGACCCACTGAGCCAACTCTTCAGCCCCTGGCCTTTTGGATTTTGAGTTGTAAGTGGAATGTGAACTCAAGAAAATGTTCTGAGGGGGCTGGAGAGATGGCTCAGAGGTTAAGAGCATTGCCTGTTCTTCCAAAGGTCCTGAGTTCAATTCCCAGCAACCACATGGTGGCTCACAACCATCTGTAATAGGGTCTGGTGCCTTCTTCTGGCCTGCAGGCATACAAACAGACAGAATATTGTAAACATACTAAATAAATATTTTAAAAAATGCTTAAAAAAAAAAAGAAAATGTTCCGAGAAATGGGTTATAGCTCAATGGTAGATTGTTGTATCTCATTGTTTAGTGTACACATGACCCTGGTTCCATCCCTGTTGCCAAGGCAGGGGTGTTGGAGGGGTTCACACAGAGACACAGGATTCAAGATTATCCCAGCTCTGGTAATAAATTACAGCATAGGATCTAAGCTGTTTAACACGGTGTAGACTGAAAGGCCCTGACTGAGTGGCTCTGTCCATTGAGCTCTGTCCCAGATGGGCATGAGGTGGAGTTTTTGTGCACCTCTTCTCCTTAGCAGTAGGAGGAAAAGGGGTTTGGTGAGTCCCGAACTCTGGATGGAGGCAAGGGTTTAGTGCCCTTACCACCATGTGAAGATGCAGGCAGTGAGTACCGCTAGTTCCCTGCTGTGCATATCCACAGGGGACCTTGCCCACCCTCACATCTGCTTCTGAGCCACGTGGACTAGCGCACAGCTCACTATGGATCATGGGCTCTGAAAGCAGACACGGTGAAGTCAACTTTTTTGTCAGTAGAATACTGTTCCACATCAGGTGGAGGTTTCCCCTTGGGGAAACCTCTGGCTCTCCTGGAGTTCCTCTTGGGTGTTCATGACTAGCTTGTTTGTTTTCCATTTGTGTTTGACTTTTGTGGCTGGATTTATTACACAACTGAACCAGCTCTCCAAAGAATTAGGGAGATGGGTGCTCAGGGAACAAGGCAAACACTCATTTCCCGTGCAGCTTCTAATTGGCAAATGTGAACCTTGCCATGAATTGGAGATGTTTCTACTTTGATACCTTTGTTTCTGTTGACTGATGCCATACCATGCCATGGTAACTTAACCTAATTTTGGAGTGGGTTTGCACTGAATGTCTGTTGTGCTTTGCCCATACATCTGTTTAGTGTGTTCCTTTATTTTTCAAGGGTTTGTTTTTAATTACATATAGATGTAGGCAGATTTTTCTGTCCTGCCTGCTAAGACTTCTTATTAGTTATGAAAGCTCGACTGATAGCTTAGGCTTGTTCTTAACTAACTCTTATAACTTAAATTAACCTATATTTTTATTAATCTACATTGTACCGTATGGCTTTTACCTCTATCCCATTTTGTGTGTCCAACTCATTCTGTGTCTGACTTCTCCCCTTTCTTCTACCCAGTATTTTCTCTGTCCTAAAAATCCTTTGGCCATTTAACATTTTGCTAAACTAATCACAGTAACATCTTCATACAGTGTAAAGGAATATTCCACATCCACAAAAGGCTCAGTGGGTCCATCTTTGCTTTTGCACATGAGACTTTGAACCTCACAGCACTTCCAGGAGATCTGTTTGGTATGGTCCTTACCTATGTTAAGTGTCTGTGTGCATGTAAGCATATGTAGGCACCTGAGGGCACATGTGCACATGTAAGCCAGAGGCATTGGATCCCCTGGAGCTGAGGCTAGAGATAGTTGTGAGCCACCTGGTATGGGTAAGAGAGGAGAACTCAGGTCCTATGGAAGAGCAGCAAGGGCTCTTAACCTCTGAGCCGTGTGTTCTTTTTATTACTATGGCTTAGGGCGGCCATCTGAGAGGACAACCACAGCTTGTCAGCCAGGTCAGGGACTCATGGTCTGTTTGGAGTTAAAGCATTTTTCTTTTTATAAACTGTGGGACAAATTCAAGACATTCTTTTCTTCAAAGAACTGGAACAAGCCAATTAAGGAGCCCAAAATAAACTGTGAATGGCTAGTCTTCCACTGAGCTCAGACAGTTCCTTCGGATTCCACATCCGCAAAAGGCGCAGTGAGTCCATCTTTGCTTTTGCAAACCACGGGAGACTTTGAAATTCACAGCACTTCCAGAAGATCTGTTTGGTTTGGTTCTTACCTACATTAAGTGGCCTATGTTGTTCTGTAATTATCCTCACAGGAATGAAAATAGAGGAGTCCTTTGAACATTGTTATGCTTTGTCTGGGAGATGGCTTAGTGGATAGTGTTAGCATGAGAACCTGAGTTTGGATCTTCAGCATCATGTGATAAACTAGGCCCAACAATTTATGTCTATAACACTGTCACTAGGGAGGCAGAGGCAGGAGAAGCCCAGGGGCTCACTGGCTGCCTGTCTATCGAGAACGGTGAGTTCTCACTGAGAGACACTGTCTCTAAAAATAAGGTAGAAAACAATAGAAGACACCTCCGCTGTGCACACACAGGTGAATGCAACCATACATGTATGCATACACAGATACACATATATTCTCCTTTGGAGGAGTCGTCTAGGTTCCTTCCATAGCTGGGGTAACAGTGATGTGAACTTAGTGACAGCATTGGAAGGTAGACCAGTGCTCGACGTTCTTGACTTCTCTCCTCAGCAAGCTCACAGGCACTCTGCTTTTCAGACATTAATGAGCACAGTTAACTCTTTGTGTCAGAGGGGCTTTGAGGAAAAAATGAGGTCTGGGAACTGAAAAGCTGTGAAATTGAGTCCTGGCTGGGTCACCTTTTAGTGGGACATGGATCTGTCATTGTGTCCCTCTATTTCTCTTTCTCTAACTTAAAGAATGTGTGTGTGTGTGTGTGTGTGTGTGTGTGTGTGTGTGTGTTTATCTCCCCCTGGTAATTCTGTATGCTCTCAGTGTGTTTCCTCTCCTATGGCCATCAGCTCTGAGGCAGTTTCTGTGTGGGTTCAGTATTCAGAATCCAGAAAGCAAATGTTGGTGTTCCATTGTTTCCCCTTCTTTCAAAGAACAGTTGCCAGGTCCCTGCCCAGCTAGAAAGGATGGTGGTCAGTCCTGGGGGCCCTCAAGAGGTGCCCCTGCACAGTCCTGTGCTGTGATAGCAAGGCCTGGCCATGAGGCTGGGTGTCAGCTGGCACTGGTGTTTCTGTTCTTCCTAAGATGTTGCCTAACTGCTGGGCATCAATAGCTGTAGAAAATAGGACCATCCATGTCCTCTATGTTGGCAGGAAATACCTACCAATAGCTGCTGTGATACCAGCCCATTGGGGCGTGGTCTCTCTCCCTTTAAAAAAGCGGCTATTGGTTGGAGGGGTGGAAGGACCTCCCGCAACACCCTGTAATTTATATATAACCCTAGGTATTTGCGTATGGATTGTGGACTTTACATTGTTGCTGATATTTCATTGTTTTTGACCATCACATCACCAAGCTGCACCCTACCACCCTGCACCCCAAGCACTGTGGTCAGTTTTCTGATCTGCACCAGAAAGTATCAGATTGCTGCTACTGGCCCTGTGTGATGGTATACACCTTTATTTCCAACACTGGGGAGGCAACCTACATAGTTAGTTCCCGGCCAGCCAGTGTTACGTAGTAAGATCCTGTCTCAGCACCCTGTCCTACCCAAAGAGAGAGAAGACAAAGAAAAGATAGCAAGGACTTGAGCTCTTGGTGAGCACCGGCTTGCTATGCCTGCTGCAGCCTAAAGTTACTCTGAAAGAAAGGAGAGCAAGATGTGACTTTGATTTTATTTTTAAAAAATTATTTATTTTTATGTGTATGAGTGTTTTGCCTTTCTGCATGTTTGTGCAATGCCTGAAGAGGCCAGAAGAGGTCGTTGGATCCCCTGGAACTGGAGTGAGCCTCTCTGTGCATGCTGGGAATTGAACATGGGTCCTCTGGAAAGAGAGCAGCCATTACCATTGATCTCTTATCCATTGAGCCATCTCTCCAGTCCCTAGGTATGCTCTTAGTCCCTCTCAGAGGCTTCTGATGATTCTTTGGGACTCTGTTCACGCAGCAATATTGAATGTGCACATACTGATCAAAGGGATCATGACCTTTCAGAGAGTCTCACATTTAAAAGCTAATATCTGCCCACAGTAAATCACATTATTGTAATCTGAGAGTCTTGTGATTAGATCCTCAGAGAATATAAATGAGTTAGACAGTCTCTGTCTTCTAGGACTTAAGATTCAAAATGTTAATAATGTACTGAAGTGTGTGTGTGTGTGTGTGTATGCACATGTACAAGAACTGGCATACACATGAGCAGTCAGCATGTTGGATCATGTTTTAAGCATGTGATTTATGAGTTTTTTATGTGGATGATTTTATTAGAAAAAGTGATTGTTAGAAGCTCCTGCTGAGGAATAAGGAGCGTTCTCAGCTAAAGTGTGGTGGGTTGGCTTAGCCCACGTGAGCACTGTCTCGTCTGTAATGTTGCTCACGCCATGGCATGCCACTCTACCCTGACTTGTATAGGTATGGTTTGGTGTGCTTCTTGTTCTTCAGTCCTTCCGAGAATGAGACATGGCAGTCTTGCCAAATGCATAAAGGCTTTGTGGTTTTGGTTAGCATGAGGAATAGTTTTTCCCTTGTCACAAGTATCCAAGCTGCCCTGTCTCCAACATGCAGGTTTTCAGTCCCCTGACAGTCTGCCAGGCTAGCATGAACAATCTTTCTTCTGTAGAGTAGCCATACTCGTGATGCGTAGCTGAAGCAAACATCCCCTCCCTGCTATGAATCATGGAGACTCAAGCAAGCACAACAAGCAGCAGTTCCTGTTAGGCATACACATGAACTTTGGACCTCAGAGAACATGTCAGTCCTGCCTTAACAAGTGAGGGTGGAGGGTGTTCTTCGAGCTGTGTGCACTTGCTCTCCACACTGCAGGCTCCTGTCCCCCTGGTGCCTCTCCCTCCCACTTGACTATTCTGTTGTAAAGGATCATTGTGTCTTGGAGTGACTACTTATTTCCTTGGTGCAGTGACTGTCTGGAGAGGTATAGACCTTGATAGGCTGACTGGGACTCTTTAACCTTTGTGCCACTGTCTTCTCTTTGTCCCTTCAGTGTTGCTGGGCAGTACCTTTATTTATTTATTTGTTTATTTATTTATTTAGATAGGTGTGTGTGTGTGTGTGATGTTCATAGTGACTGCTCTTATGATGGTCAGAGGACAACTTGTGGAAGTTGTCCTTCCACCATGTAGGTCCTGGGCATTGGTCTCCAGTTGTCAGGCCTGGCTGTAAGAGCCTGTATCTACTGAGCAACCTCACTGGCTCCTGCACAGTTAGTTTCTCCCGCTACCTTGGGAACGAATATGTAGGGATTTTGCTTTGTGGCTGTGAACTCCAGTCTTAACTCATTTTGTAGTCTGTCTCAACTATCAGTTGGTGAAAAAAAATCAGCAAATGCTCTCAGAATGTACAGAAAACAATCACTGGTCATTGTCTCGGTTCTTGCAGGAATGGTGCATAGCACTCGCTAGACGCACTAGAGAACCCAATTCACTTTTTGCAACAACTGCCTTATGATGTTAAGACCCAAGTCTCAGATAGGACTAGGTTTGACGAGGACTACTCTAGAGTTTATGTCATGTTTGGGAGAAGAAAATTTGATTCCAGTCAGTATTCCAAGTGTCTGATAATTGGTCGCTTCTTACTGTTCAGTACTCAGGTCAAAATCAGTCATGACTTGCTGAGCAGAGAAAAGCACACTTTGGGTTCTCTTGGTTGCTTGCAGTGCTGTGCTGTACCACAGGCTGCACCGTCACACTGTATTATGATTACTTTCTTACCCACTATAGACGGGGCCATCATTTGATCGTACTCTCTTGATTCACTTGGGTGGAGAGTGTAAACCAAGTGACTGTCCAGCCTCTCAAAGTCTGTTCAAACAGTGTTGTGGGATCAATCTCCAAGATGGCGTCTGGTGACTCTGACCCCCGGTATTTGTGCCATTGTGTGGGTCTCTGGATGTGGCGGAAGTGTTGGAGCATGGCTTCTGAGAGTAGGTCATAAAGCCTAATAGCCTCTTTGGAGCTGCCATGTTGTGAGGACATTCAAACAACTCTGCGGAGAGGCCCATGGACCCTCCAACAGTGCTGTAGCTCATTAGCTTATTCAGGACAGACCCTGTCCTTTGTTGGCCTATGAGACTTTGACACAAAACACTACATAACCAGTTTTGAATTTCTGATAGTAGAAGCTGTGAGGTGATAAATAAATGTTCATATTTAGGCAATTGTGTTTCGGGGTAACTTGATAGGCAGGCAGCAACCGTAATACAGGTATTATCAGACTATCGTCTTTGACATATAATGGTTGTTTACACTCCATATGTGAGCAGTAAGAGTTGTGCTAGGTAGTGTTATGTCAGTGTGACATAAGCTAGAGTTATTTGAAAGGAGGGAACCTTAGCTGAGACAATGCCTTTATAAGATCCAGCTGTGAGGCATTTACACACTATACTTTGCAGTTAGATGCACACCTCCTTCCATGATCTTGCCATAATCCAGATTTAATACTCACCAAACCCGCCCTACCACCTTGTCATTTGGGACTCCAAACTGAGGCAGGAGGATCTGAGGACAGCCTGAATTTCATGGTGAGATCCTATCTGAAAAAACAAAACACAACCCAAAGAATATATGCCAGGTCAGAGCAAAGACTCACAGTCAGTCCTGTAATATGAACCACAGCTATTCTGTCCATAGGCACATAGCCACCATCTGCAATGAAAATGCCATTAAACAGGATGGTGACTCCTAACTCCAGCCATTCCTGTGGCCCTCAGACAGGGCAGCAGATATGTTGACAGAAGCTGTAGATACAGACATTAAAAAGGATTCTTCTTCCTCCAGAGGGGAAGGGAAGAAGATCTGCCCTTCACCTGTTTCTCAGTGAATCTCTCTCAAGTCTTGGCTGCCTTTCACTTCTGTTCTTGCCTTACTGTATAGTGTCCCATCCGTATAGAACAGAGAACCACCTGTTACATTGTCAGGGCACAGCAAGCACATACTGAGGGATCAAGAAAGTGCTTCCAGGAGACTGCATTCTTTTGAAGCAGTGTGGGACGTCTGCGAAAGCCTAAGGGCCAGAAGGCTTGGGAACTTGCTGCACATTGGACTCCCCTCTGCTCCTCGCTGCAGGCTGGTGCTGATGAATTGCTCCCTAGATCATCTGCCTTCTGCCAGTGGCTATCTTTGCATGTCACTGTACCCCTGCCTTTGCCATCATTCTGCCTGTAAACAATCAGGAAATTTCTCACAAATTGTTGAGAACAGTCTCTCCCTTTACCTGCTGAACACAGATGACATCAAGTAGACTCATCAGTCCCAGAGGGCTGCATCAGAGTCTCAACATGAAACCTGCCCTTGGGCCCTGTGTGCAGGAAGGCCACATCTTAGGTGGCTAGCACCTGTCTCAACCTGGGTATCTCCACAAGGTAGAAAATAAATACCAAAAGGCATATTGATTTATGCTTTTTAGAAATTGATAGTCTCATTGAAAGCCGACCCTGTCGAGTTGTTGACCTGCAATGACCTTTTTCATAACCACATTGAGCAGGTCCCACTGGTCTCTTTGGTGATATGCCTCACTCTTGCCATACAGTGTACTGGCCCTAGGTCTCTCTGCAACAGGGGTTCTCTGAAGGTAGAGGGACTGTGACCATTCAGCATGACCGTGCTGCAGAGGAATCCTGGGGTAGAACATATGGTGGGTGTCACAGTTTAGGAGATAGCTTAGAAACACAGTATAATCGATCTATGAGTTGTGACCTCCCCCTTGGGAAAGGTTGAGGTCTGGTCTGTGCAAAACTGAACTCAGCATTGAAGAAAACAAGTTTGGTCTTTTCTTTTATCCTCTTCCTCTCCCTTTTTCATGCCTATGAAACCAACTGCAACTCATTGCTTCTGTGAGCCTACACTTGTTCCAGCAGCCCAGTCTGTGGTCAGGTGTGTAGCCGCACCATGTTTGAATGGACTCCTTCATATTCATGGCTTTGATTTTGGACCACACTCAGTGCATAGTCAGTCAGCTGCATGTTAGCATCATGTCTGCCAGATTATTGTGTATGTTGTTATCAAAATACAGCACTTGAGCTCTTTTCAATCCAGTGAACTTCAAAAATTCCTGCTGATTGTTCTGTTGTACATCTGGCCTCTCTGTATCTAGGGTTCATCCCAGTCAGAGCCATTCTCACTCACCTTTCAGAAGGGCCCCACATACCTTAAGGAGCTCAACTTCTTGTCTGAACTGTGACCTCTGAACCAGGTCGCACAGATCTCTCCAGTGATGTGCCTTTGTCCACAACGCTGCTGGGGCTGGTGACAAGGAGCATCTTGAGTCTGCTTAGCAGAGTGAATGGACTTTTCATTATCTGCTTCGATCCCTCTGTATGTTATTCCTTTGATGTGGACTCCTAATTGAATCATCAACATTTTTATACAGGTGTGCATCATTAGTGTGCTCTTCAGGACAGAGGACAGCAGGGTCATCTCAGGCAGAAAGATATCCCTGAACTGCTTTGTGGTGCCCCAAGAACTCTTTTCATAGAAGTCATTCATTTGCTTCAAGGGTCTGTGGTGTCTCTTAGGGTGCCAGTCACTTCTTCATCGGGCACAACACTAAGGCCTCTGTAGACATTCCCCACTGGCTGTATTGTACAGTGTCAGTCTTGAGTGGCACTCTCCAGGAATCACAAAACTTGGGTCTGACTCATACTTTTGGTTTCCACAAGACAGTGGTGATTGATCTGAGCAGTGCTGAAAATGAATGTGTGTGCGGGTGTAATTTTATCCAAAGTCATGGTTCTTGTCCAACAGGCTCATCTCATTGTCTGAGAAGATGACTTCTGAGTTGAACAAGTTTCTCGTGGTAGGAGGAACCAATTGGTTGGTACTTTTCTTTGTCTGCTGGTAGTATGCCCATAGTAAGCTTCAAATCCCACACAGGCTCAGAGCATGGAAGAGGGGAGTGCTGTCACTTCCATATTGCACAGCTGCTGCCGCACTGTGCCTGCTGCCACTCGAGGATGACAACTCCACCTGTGGGCAGGAGGTTTTGTCTAGGTAATTGGTTTTTGATTGTTTTTGTTTTATTTTTCAAGACAGGGTTTCTTTGTGTAACAGTCCAAGCTATCCTGGAACTAGCTCTTGTAGACCAGGTTGGCCTCGAACTCAGAGATCTGCCTGCCTCTGCCTCCACCTCCTGGGTGCTGGGTTTAAAGGCATGCACCACCACCGCGCAGCTCTAGGTAACTGTTTTTAATAACCCAGTGCTGAGCCTGTGACTGCATCAAGTGCTCCAGCCCTGGGTGATGAATCCCACCTAAGGCTAGAAGGTAAGGAAGATTGTTTGCAAAGCCCCATCAGTGTACAATCTGAGAAGTATGGGGATGTGTTCTGCCCCAGGAAGGCAGTGGTGTAGGTTGACTTTCTTGGCATGGGAGAATGGCATGCTAGAGGAAATGGATCTGATCATTTGTGTATCACATGAACCAATACTGTAAGTCAGAAGTTGTTGAAAGTAGCTTTATGGTAGGAAATCACACATTTGTTGGGCTTTTTCTCTTTATTTCTAATATGAATTGTGCAGAATTGTCATTTTCCTTGAGAGCATGTGAAGACCCCAACAAACGCTCAGGTCCTGTAACGCTGCACCAACCAGATGTCTTCCCTTAACCTCAGGAGGAGGCAGGGGCTTGAGTGGGATGCCATATTTTCATCCAGCTGTGTTTGAAGGATGTTCTTCATGAGCTGTGAGCTTTGCCCTTTATTTGGCTGCTCTTTCCTGCGGAATTTGAACCTGGTACAGGAGCGACTGCCTCAGACCGCAGGCCTTTTCTTATTTTGAACTTCTATGTCTAAGTTTTCCTTTTTGTTGTTTTTTTCTTTCCTATTATATATGAAGGATCAGGGGTCTTAGGGACTTGTAGTCTAGTTGAACCTTTTTGCATTCTCTCTCTGATGGAAAGCTTAACCAGACAACAGCTTGGTCTTGCTGCTATTGGCCCAGATAGTGTCAGGTGTTCAGTCTCCGTGTGTGCCATACCTTGTGATAGTAATGAGATCCCAACAGCTCTGTCCTGAGGATTTCCTTTAAGTGCAAGGCGCTGAGCTGATAAGTTCCTCCTTTCACAGTCGATTCAAAAGGAGCTCAGGCTCCCATGGTGCGCTTCTGTGTGACCCACTGTGCCAGCACCTGCCAGATTTGCATTGGCTGCATTGCTGTGTCAGCTGAACATGCTGACAGGCGATTTTCCTTTCCACGAAGAGTGATGCTGATTGTCCACTGTATAGAGGTGGCTGTTTGGCACTTCATAGCTTTTGGTGTTAATGGAAGAGGGTCTTATTACATGCCATTTCTTGGTGTGTTGTGAGCTGCCTGTCCACTGTCTACTGAAATAGTCTGTCTGATGCCTCCAGTGCCTACACTCTGAAGTGTGTGGGCCCTGAAAGGCTGGGGGATGGGCTAGGGATGCAGTGGGAGGGCACCAGGTGCAGAACAATGACTTCTAAATTATGTCCTGAGCTGCCAGCCACATGAGTGCTACATGGCCTCATTACCACATGAAGTGCCACAGAAGGGCCCTTTCATTTCCTCCCAGTGCCTGTGTTTTCCAGACTTACTGGAGGGAGCAAGGAGGAGGGGAAGCTCTGCCCCCCCCCCCCCCTTAACAACGAGGCACAAAGTGCTGGCAGAAGGAACCTCACAGTGTGCCCTGGGGCTATTTTGATGACTGCAAATGGCTGTGACTCACTGAGAGTGTGCCCAGCAGATGATGGTTTCCACCCCACCCCCACCCCCAAGATGAGCAGGCAGCCTGTCCTTTGTGCATCTCCTCACCTCATCCAGCTTCTGCCGCTGCAGTTCACGGATGTGTCCCCAGCAGCCGGCCTGTAGGCCTGACTGTCTCTGACAGTGGTTTTTACCATATATGGCCATCAGTGCTCTGGGGCTGACAGCTGGCCAGGATAATTTCCTCCCTTTGCTTTGATTGGCTGCACAGCTGCTTGGAGAATGATGGGATCTGAAAGTGTGTGGTGAGAAGCCACCTAGTCCAGCGCAGGGAATGTTTTAACTCTTTGCTGGGTTCCTGGATATCATAAAGTCCTCACTGAGCACACCAGTCGCTGTTCCCAGACTAAGTCCTCGGTGTGGAATGAACACATTTTTGCAATGTCATCTACACATGAGCAAACTGTTCTTGGCAAGTTGAAGGTCCTTGCCGCTTGGGTGTAGAGACCCGTAGAGTTCAGGAAAGACTGAGCTGGGGTGCATGTTTGCTGGTGGTAAGTGGGTTTCATATGGCAAAACTGAGTCCTGCATAAGTGACACCTGCCACTGAGTTGAGTCTGCACTCCACTCCTCTACCTTGTTCACAAGACACAAACTGTGCTGCAGCTCCATTTGCTCACTAGGACAGATTAGACAACCGCTTCCTCTTTAGTGGTGGGACACCCTCTATAGTGTTCTTTTAAGCTGAAAAGCTGGTTTGACTATATTCTACCCAATCATGGCTTTGACTATATTCTGCCCGATCATGGTTCTTGATTTTTGTCTGATCTCAACTCAGAGGTGTCACATGAAAGTATGATGATCAGAAGTATTGGGTTTTTACTTTGTAAATTTTTTCTCAAGTCATTTAAGAAATACTGGGTTGGCCATTGCGGTTAGGATTGGCACACACCTTTAATCCCAGCACTGAGACAGAGGCAGGCAGATCTCTGAGTTTGAGGCCAGCCTAGTCTAAATACTGAGTTCCAGCCAGCTAAGGTTACATAGTGATACCCTGTCTCAAAACTAAATTCCTATCCTCCACAAAGGAAATCCATTTTTCAGGTTGCTGTTTTGTATTTTTTGAAAGCAGAGAGGATACTGATTGTTATGAAGCATAGGAAAGAACTCCTGGGGGCTGGTGGGAGCCCCAAACAGGTTCAGTTTGGGGCTTTTATTGTTCTGTTGCTACAGGGATTGCATTTAGGGCTGTGTGTCTGTCCATTATTCTACCACTGCACTACATCCCAGTGTGGCTTATTTGAATAAGAACATGTTAACTTTTTCACTCTTTTTTGCCTTCTGATGAAATATTCATAGTTTTATAGTAATATCTCTCAAGTTCTCAATGGGCTTTACTTTAGGTCTGATCTATATTAAATCCAGTACTTGGGCAGCAAGATGCCTCAGCAGACAAAGGTAATTGCTGTCTAAGTTTAATCCTAGAATATCTTTAAAGTGAAAAGAGAGACGCTTCTCCACAGACTTGCCCTCTGACTGCCACATGAGTGATGTAGCATGTACGTGACCTCCACCATACACACACACACACACACACACACACACACACACACACACACACACACAGAGTAATAAATTTAAAAATTATTTTGAAACATGGGCGTGGTGGCATACACCTTTAATCCTAGCACTTGGGAAGTAGAGTAAGGCAGATCTCTGAATTCCAAGCCAGCCTGGACACTATATAAGAGGCCCCGCCTCACAAAAAAGAAAGTTGTTGAGCCCAGCTCTTGAGGCAGCCTGTGATGCAAAGGTTACCTGTGTGCCATAGGCACAGTCTGTTTTCCCTCAGACCACACCTCCCCTGGCAGCCTTTGCTGCTGGCTTATTTTACCTCACAGCGTAACTCAGTCTGTTTGACTCCAGAACACGCCCACATACCTGAAGGCTGGTGTTTCTTTCTGTTCCCTTAAAGCAAAACTTCTCCGTATGTTTCATCAGCAAGTCGCCCATGGTGTGCAGCTAGTCCCTGTGGAGCAGCTGAGCGCACAGATCCTAGCAGAATATGTACTCCGTAAATAATTCTCTCAGAAAAATGAAGCTGGAGAAGGCAGCAGCTTCAGCAGATGCCCTTTCCTGACTTCTTTGAACCCTGCTCCTGTGAATGGAACCCTTATGCTTTACTGAAACTTTCCTTTGCTTCCAAGCATGGGTTTGATTCCATTCTCCCTGCTGGAGTTCACCAGTTCTCAGTCTATTGACCCAAAGCTGGAAAGGAATTGTTACTGAAATATGGGCACATCAAATGGGTTTGTCCTCATTTTTTCCTTAAATAAAAAGCAAACATTGGAAAGACTGAGCTGCTCTTCCCGAGTCGGCTTCCCTTCTCTAGTCTGGAGTGCGGCTCACTGGACCCTCACATTTCCCTGGCCAGACCCAGTTTGGAACAGAGGCCTAGCTAGGAAGTTGGAAAGGACACGAAAGTGAGGCATCTGCCCAACTTGATAGGAGACGAACAGGAAGCAGAGGATGGGGTTATGTAGTAAGTTTCAGGATAGACACTAGGAGGAAGTGTGCAGCTGCCTTGAGTGTCTCAAGGGAATATTTGAGACTGATGTCCCCCACTGCCACTTTGCCATTGGAGTAGTTACTACCTTTGCAAAGGTATGTGTTACTTAGGAACAGGTTAACAAATGCTACATGTTTCTGTGCCAGAGGGGGCCGGTGACGACTGCTCATTGGTCCTTTCTAGCAGCAGTTTCATTGTGTCTGATTGACTGACTGTTGAGCACTCAGTGTGAGCAATTGCTCTTTTGTGCATGATCTTGTATAAACCACACAGGACACATTACAAGCCTTAGATTTGAGGGTCCATGAGGGTGAAAATGCTCCAGGTCCATCTCTCTGCAGAGTGGCATCCCTGTATAATAATGTCCGTGGGAAATTTGCTGTATGTTGTAGCATTTAGTGTTTGATCTCACAGTGTGACCTTAGCACATGTAGCACATACTGCCTAAGATGGAAGTGTGAGGCAGATGTTTTCTCTCGGAATCGGTGGTCATACCATTGTAACCAGAGGTTTACATTTAAAGAGGAATGCTTTTGCAAAATCGGTTCAGTTAAAAAAAAAATTTTTTTTTTCCAGTTTTTCAAGACAGGGTTTCTCTGTGTAACTTTGGATCCTTTCCTAGAACTCACTCTGTAGACCAGGCTGGCCTTGAACTCAGAGATCCACCTGCTTCTGCCTCCCAAGTGATGGGATTAAAAGCTTCCTCTACCACGCTGGTAAAACATTCTTTTTTTAAAGGCCTATTATATAGTTTTATGTTTACTGATGCTTCCATTTTCCCCCATTCTCTTCCACTCTCCCCAAGCCTGTGGCAGTACTTGCTGCCTAATTGAATGGATTTTGTTAAGAAGTGTGAGCTCTATCCAGAGGCTGAATCTTATTTACACTTGCTTAAAATTTTAAAGTCTTGCCCCAAACCCAAAGCTGGCAACAACTTTTTTGCCAGCTGGGGGTTGCTGGCTGGGATGTGCTCAAAGTTGTCACATTTGGCTCAGGCCAGCCATGTGGAAACTGTGCCCTTACACCTCTGCCTTGTGCCAGCTGTCTGCACACTTCAAAGGCTGAATTTTCCCTTGGGCTCATGTTGCTTGGCTCGGAACAGGCCACTGGATCTGTCAGGTACTGAGGAGAGGATGCCAGGGTCCTGACCCATTTCAGCACTGTCTCGTGAGCTTATGAGGCAGGACCTGGAGCAGAGTCTCTAGAAACCTGTGTGTTGGTTTTGACAGTTATTGAGTTTACTATGGGTAATCTCAACCACTTGGGGTTGTGGTTGGGGAGGCACAATGAAGCCACTCTGTGACATGTGACCAGACAACTAAGTAGGAAGTAAATGAATTAAAACCTTATTGAAGGCTCAGAACACAAACTGCAGTTTCTGTACTAGAAAAGGAGCGATGCTGGGTGGTGTGGTATGCATGCCTGGGATACATCAAGCCCCAGGACAGCCAGCTGCACAGTGAGACACTGTCTCAATGAAACAAGCAAATAAAGCAAAATTAGCGATATTTGATATCTGGGTCAATGAAATGGCAGGTGAAAGTGCTTACTATGCAAGCCTGGCACCCTTAGTTAAGTCCCCAGAATCCACAGTGCTATTCTGTGACCTCCATGGCATGTGTACTCACTTGTGCACAAACACACTAAAGAGAAATAAATTTTTAAAAAGAAAAGTAGTGAAACCCACGATGAAGCAAAGTTAGTAAAATGAAATCATTTAATATAGACCATTGGAAAATTGCAGAGGCCCTTAAAATGTCTTTTTTTAGTCAACAAAAGATACTGAAAAACTGGCATTAAATTTATAAGCTTTCCAGCTGTGCTATTATTGACACGTGCTGCTGAGGGGCAGGTACGCTGTGGCATCCTGGAGTGTCTAGCAGACCCACAGAGCAGTCACACTTCCTCAGCTGTTCACTGGATGACAAATGAATATGTGTCTTGGGTGAATGAGAACTCTGTGTCTCTCAGTCTTTCTCAGTGATGTCTTCTCATCCTTACAAGTTTAGCTCATTGTCACAGTTACCAAAATATTCCATCTACAGTATTGTGTTTGTTTGTTTGTTTACTTGTTTTTTTAGGGGACAACAAATGTACCAAGTGCACATGTAGAGGTCAGAAGGAGTCAGTTCCATTTGGGTTTTGGAAATTGAACTCAGGTCATCAGGCTTGGCATCTTGTTGGGCCCCATCATCACAGTCTTAATAGTGGTTTAAAAGTGTGATTGTGTTTCAGTTTTAATTTTATTTGGAGGTTATAAATCCTGAGAACAAGGTAGCTGCCATTCTGTACGCAGTGTGTCAGATGGTCAGTGTGCACCCAGAATGCCATTTCCTGGCTATGTTCATGCTTGTGCTTGTCTCTCTGTGTGTAATCAGTTCACTCTGTGCAGTGCTGCAGTGTGATGCTGCTTCATTTGTTAGCAGGATTTACGGTGACATCACTGTAGGCAGAGGAAGCAGCTGCTTACAGAGTATCCATTTTTATTAACTCCGTGTTTCTGATGGCCAGCTGCCAGTGCTTGCAAGGCTACTGTTGCGTCCTTTGCATAGCCCATGTCCTGGTGGGAATTTTCTTTCCCTATTCAAGCCTAGTATGGATGGCCAGTGACATTTAAGATAACTGCCTCTTGGGTACTGTGCCTCCATTTATTTAGAGAGAGAGAGAATAATTTAGTTCCCATACACACTCCGAAACATTATCTATCACCATTACTTGTTATTGTTGTTGTTGCTCGTTTGTTTTAGTTGGTGTTTCTGTTGGCTGGCCTATAACTCGCTCTGTAGATCAGGCTGGCCCTTGAACTCACAGAGATTCATTCACCTCTACCTCCAGAGTGCTGGTATTAAAGGTGTGCACCACCATGCTCTGTTTATTGTTAATTGGTTCCAATAGGAAGGAAGTATGTGGAAGTTGCCCTTTTAGCAGTAGGCACGTTTCTGGGAAAATAGAGCATGATGTTCTGATGCTGTGGGCTTGCCATATTGATCTCATCTCTGTTTTTTTGATTTTGAAGACAGGGTTTCTCTAGTTTTGGAGCCTGTCCTGAAACTAGCTCTTTACACCAGGCTGGCCTTGAACTCACAGAGATCCACCTGTTTCTGCCTCCAGAATGCTGGGATTAAAGGCATGTGTCACCACTGCCTGGCCTCATCTCTCTCTTGGAAGAAAAGTACAACAGCTGTAGGTGGAAAACCACCTGTCCTTTTCCTCATCAGAGAGGATCTTCTCACATCTGCTCATTTGTTTCTGTTTTAAATTGTTTTGTCAGGCAGTGTTCATACACATTTCCATTTTTCTATGTATGTTTGTGGGCATGAAACTATCATGTAAATGTTTGTTCCCATGATTGAGGACAGTGAAATGACTCTTAACTTCTGCCACTATTAGCAGTGCTGCCATAGGGAATCTTCTTCATATAAACAATATAGGAACATTTCCCCCACCGAGATTATTTAGAAAGTGACACTTTTGGGGAAATGTCATCAGTGTACCTGTCACTATTACAGAAGAAGTGTAACAAGACATCCCTCCTGCACTTCTGTTTAGACTCTTTCAGTTATGTTATTTGTAATAGATGTCAAGTAGTGCCTCATTATTTTTAATTTATTGTGTGTGTGTTGGTATGCATGTGCATTTGAAGATTACCATGGTGGATAGAGTGTGTGTGGGATTCTCTGTAGCTGGAATAACGATTGGTTGTGAGCTGCCCAACATTGATACTGGGGACTGAACACAAGTCTTACGGGAGAGCAGCAAGAGTCCTTAGCCACTGTGCAGTCTCTCAGCCCTTGTCATTTTAACTGGCAATTCTCTTGTTACCAGAGAGAGAAACAGGTTATCTTCTTGGTTCCTGGGTTTCTCCCATGTGAACCCTCTGCTCATATCATCTCCTGTGATGATTCAGTGGCTGTGCTGTTGTGTCTCCTCTGCTTTCAAACTTGTCTTTTTCCTTGGCCTATGTATGTGTGTTCTCTTGTTTTGAGACAGGGTCTTTGTAGCCAGGCTGGTCTCAAACTCACATACCTCTTGCTTATTTTCCCCAGTCCTGGGATTACAGGCATGAACCACCATATTTTAGAATATCCTATCCTATCCTTTCCTTTCCTTTCCTTTCCTTTCCTTTCCTTTCCTTTCCTTTCCTTTCCTTTCCTTTCTTCCTTCCATGTTACTTATTTATTTTTATATGTATGAGGATTTTGCCTGCATATGTGCCTGCCTTGTGTCCTCAGAGGCCAGAGATGGCACTAGCTCCTCTGGACTTGAAGTTACAGATGACTGTGAGCTGCTGTGTCAGTGGTGGGAAACAAATCCTGGTCCTATGGAGGAGCTAGCTGGTGCTCCTCACTGTTGAGCCATCTCTCCAGCCCCTTTTTCTTTTTTAAAGACTGTATGGTGTGCGTGGATGTTTGAATGCTCATGTTTCTGGCTGTACTCTGTGCTTCCCTTTCTGCATGTCCTTCCAAGGCAGTGTCAGTGACATTCCCCTTTCTGTTCTTTGGAAAGCTGTTTTGGACAATATTTTTCACAGGATCTCACTGTGTAGTCCTGTTGGCCTGGAACTTCCTTTCCAGTGGTATTTCAAATTTGTTGTGTTTTTGTTTTGTTTTAATAGAGTAAGTTTTGACAGGTTACATTTGTGTGTGTATAAGATTGTTTCCTCTGGAGTTGTTGCTTCGGGGTCCCACCCTGTCAGTTGTGCTCCTCCTCCTGTTCTGGTGTTTATTGTGCCTTCTTTGATCTCCTGACTGCTCTGGTATTTTACCCAGATCACCATAATGTAGTTGAAAGCAGAGGAGACACAACAGCACAGCTACTGAGTCATCACAGGCAGACAGTTGTCTCACCAAATTGTTAGATTGTCTGTTAGATTCTAACACATAACATGTGCTTTGTGGTAACTTTGAACAACATCCTTTTCTTAGTGGAATATGGAACTAGGTGGGAAGGTCCCACCTGGTGTGAACTAGACTAGCTGGCAGTTCTATTGATGGAGGTGTTACAGCCTCACCCTTTAGCCCCTGTGCAGTAGCTCCAGCATTCCTTAACAGTGTCTGTCATTTCCGAAGCAGTCACCATATATACTTTAGTAGCTTGTTCTCTTACACTTAGGGACTGGAGAAGTGGGTTAGCAATTGAGAGCTTGCACTGCTCTCTCAGAGGACCGAAGTTCAGTTTCCAGCACATAGCTACCTATAACTCCAACTCCAAGGGATTCAGCACCCCTGACCTCCATAGGCATGGCACCCCTGTACACACAAACTCCATAGTTTAGAATAAAGTAAACTTTTAAAAAGTAATACCAAAGGGCCCCCTTATCCCAGTAAAACTCGTCTACAGCAATGTGGCTGCTATAGAATTATATTTTGGGAAAAAGACATGAATTCTCCTTGCTGTTTTTCTTTCTTTTTTTTTTTTTTTTTCAAGACAGGGTCCTTTTTTTTTTTTTTTTTTTTTTTTTT